>NC_141698.1:855092561-855612561 GCF_964263255.1 Lissotriton vulgaris
AACTGCTCACACATCTATGCACAGAGTCACACACCTCCCAGCTACCCACACACACACTCAGTATCCCATACAAATACTTGGGCAACCAATCAATAACCCATATAGTTACTCATATAGCTACTTATCAACACATGGAACAGTTTACAGAACAACAGACATAATGATGCACAAATTAAGACAGTTTAGTCATTAACCCATGCACTCAGTGAGACACATTTAATCACTCACTCAATCAGTCAGTCAGTCATGCACCTAGTAAATCCTTCATCCAGACACTTATATATCCACTCATTCTTTCATTATGTAAAACATATTTTAACTTTACAGAAACATACAGTCACTGGATGTTGTAATCAGTGATGTCATCAGTGATGTCATTTGAGATGTCATCAGTGATGTCATCAGTGATGTCACTAACCATGTCATGAATGATGTAATATGTGACATCATCAGCAGTGGATTGCGGGTGCGCGATATATAGTTAGCGCTTATAACTATATATGGAATTTCAATGGTTTTATGCGAGTAAAATAAGGTTTTGTAAATGCAAATCCCTAACTATATATGGCCTAAAACCAATGGTTTTTTCATTGAATATATATATATATATATATATATATATATTTAACTGTTCTGGATGGTTGCATTACATGATAACATGATACCTCAGTGTGGTATGGCAGCAAGCCAGTGGTGAAGGAAGTAGTGTTGATTGTCTCATTGGGATAAGCTATGTCTCATGTCATAGGTCTGATGTATTTATTATGACAATGTATAACAAATGTAGCAGCTCTGATTTATTGAGAGATGCATTTATTAAAGCCAATAGGCATTTAAAGGTCATTTGACACTGAGTTATGGACTAGTATTTTGTTACATGGAATGTCACAGATTTAGTGAGAAAGGGTTTTTGGTATTGGTTATCCCCTGAGATAAAACTCTTGGGGTAGAAGATTAGTGCTGTGGTAATCCTTGTTAGACCTGCCTAAGTAGAGTGATGTCTACCAGGCCCTTGTCGAAAAAATATAACAACCTGTATATCGGAGGGTCTGCAACTAAACTACGCTCAGTTGTAACCTAAAGGGGTACCCTAAGACAACCTCAAACTATGTGTTTCTAACCAGGGTCATCCCCGAGATGGTCATAGAGGGATGCCCATCAGTCACCACACGGAACCGCCCTTCATCATTTGGGATTCCGTCAAGACCACCACTTGGATAGCCATACAACTATCACGGTCGGGGGCCAGGTGTAGAGAGGAACTCCACCGCCGATCAGTAAGGTCTAAAGTGATCTTGCTACTCAAGTTCTGAGGATTCTGATGTCAAAACTGGGGGACTGATGTTGCAGTGCTCAAACGAGTGAAAAATTAGAAAAATAAGAAGAATAGGTGATATTAAAATAGGGTAGGGGGGTACTCATAACTTTATTCAGGTGTTACCCAACCTCCCACTGTTAAAAAGTAGTCGTTATTGACAGTCACAAATATATAGACTGTACAAATTTACTATGTGGTCGACATGTTTCAGCAATCTCGTGACAACTTCGTCATTGTTTTCTTCAGGACCATATTAACTAACAGCTACTGCAAACTGTGTGGTAGTGAATACAAATAAGTGCTCAAAATCAAAGAATAAGATACAGAGATCACCTGATATTGCTAGGTGTTATGCTCCCTCTTGTACAGTTTTTCTGAAAAGAGAGGAGAGAGAAATTTGAAAGTCAAACCCAGGGCTGACCTATAGGCCACCAAGCGTATAGTATTATAATCATATTTATGATTAATAAAATATCACTAATGTATATTAAATGCCAACTCATATAGGAAGTGCACACATATTATCATTGGGCGTCCTACAATAACTACCAATGAATGAAAATATTGCCCATCTTACCATACTTGTAAGAGGTATGGACCTCACCCCACTTGGCCACGGCTCAGGAAAAAGGGGAAGCACCGCTCTGTGACAAAGAGTTACAGAAATACAACACAGTGTTAACTACACCCAAACTATCATTTTGCTAGAAGGGATTGAAGTAGCACACGTAAAATAAAGGCACCACTCACCCTCAACCTATGTACAAGATGGAGATATTCTGAGTCTATATAAGCCTGACGCAGCTTCACATGGTGACTGCTACAATACTGCTTTTGCACAAACAGTCGCACGTTGCTTGTTTCCATATGGCAAAACAGAATAAGTATATCAGACGCTTTGGCAAAACGAAGCTGCTGAAGCCGCGCACAACTTGCACCGTTAGCGCGTTAACTCAATGTCTCACAATCCCGTTGTCATCTACCCATTTTGATACAAAATAGTCAAGTGTCCGGTTGTCGTTCCTTACCTGTCCGTCGGTACTTCGAAACCGGCGTCTAAGCCGATCGGGAAGGTACCGACGGACGGGAACGCTCCAGAATATATCATGGCGCATAATTGGACAGGAGGAGCTCACGTGTTGCAACTCCATCATTGAAATGACAACTAGCTTCCGATAGGCCTAGACGGCAACCTGCTAGCCAATCGGGATGTCTATGTTAGTGTGATAGCATTTCTAATGTTTTCCTCTTTTTCACTATACAGGACCTTCAATTAACTTTATTGAAAAAAGAGGTTCGAGTGTAGAAACGTCACAAGATAACGAGAAAATATTTAACAAAAACAGAAAAGCAGCGAAATATGTTTGATAAGCAGCGAAGCCCCCAATGTAAAAAATACTGTTTACAAGAGGCCTCCGGGCTATTGCTTAAATTACACAAAGATTTCACTACGGGAGCCACTTCACAACCAGCCGCAGTCCTGTAATATTTACGCAGAAAAGAAGGGATTAAGGATCATCACTTCCACGTTATAGTTGATTATGAGAGGACTAATCGGTATCAAAGTGCTGACCTATTATAAGCCGTCATCTACATGTCCAACGAAAGGGACATTTACAGGTGTAAAAATTATTATTAAATGCTACAGCAGATAGGTTTAAAACTGAAAGGTCACCCATCATTCCTCAGAGTGATGGAGTCATTCCGAATAGTAGTATACCCATGACTCGTATTCAGTTGCACTATTTGAAGCATAGTTATAGTGTGTAATCAGAGGGTTGACCAGGGTATACCGTCATTCAAACCCTCCCGGTTAGTGCCCATCTTGAAAACCCATTTCTGTTCTTTTAGTAAAAGATATTTGGACACATCAGTGACATGTGCGGGGATGTAGGGCTGTTCAAGCACTGTGCACTGAAAAGCCGTTGATGAATGGCGTGCTTCCAAAAAATGGTTAGTAAGTTTGGTTGCTTGCCTCTTGCACCTGATGGTGCTCTTGTGTTCAGAGATTCTTACTCTGATTTTACGGGTTTCATCCCTATATACTTTAACCCAAAGGGACAGGTGATCATATAAATGAGATTCTCACTGTTACAGTTCGTGAATTTGAACTGAATCCACGGTCTGGAAGTCCCGATGTCTATTTCAGTTGTCTTTTTCGTTTGCGGGCAAGATTGACACATCCCACAGGGATGATGACCTGTGACTGGAGGAAGATCCCACAGTGAACCTAGAGCCCAAGGCCTGTCCTCTCGTGGTCGTGTATGGACCAAACGGTCCCTGAGGTTAGGTCCTCTCTTAAAGGAGAACAGTGGACTCTGAATTGAGACATTGTCGGAGTTGAGAATAGACCAATGTCTCTTTACCACTTTTTTGATATTATTAGACAAAGTGCCAAAAGTAGTCACAAAGGTAATCCTTTCCAAGGGAGGTTTTGGTACAGAAGGTTCCAAGAGTGCCAGGCAATTATTCTTACGGGCACGTTTAAGAGAGCGTTGTACTAATCTTGGAGGATATTTCCTTGAGATCAGTTGCTCCTTAAGGGCCAAGGAATGTGTTTTAAAAGCCTCTACATTGGAACAGTTCCTTTGAACCCTTAAAAATTGCCCAAACTGCAAATTGTCCCGTAAGGACTTGGGATGGTGACTGTCGAAGCATAGCAGGGAATTTTTTGCCAAAGGTTTCCTGTACAACTCAGACTGCAAACCTTCTGGGGTCGCAGTGATTAATAAATCCAGGAATGCCAGTCTGTCCTTTCCAACCTCAATCGTGAAGGGGAGGAAATCATTCCGATTATTCAACCAGGATAGAAATTCATTGCATCTTTCCTCAGTACCACGCCATATCACTAGGAGTTCATCGATGTACCTTCTCCAAATTCAGATACATTCAATAAAAGGGTTCGTGGTTACCAGTACGTGCTCCTGCTCAAATGAATGAACATATAAATTTGTCGAAAAAAAACATTCAAAACTCTACATACATATACAGAGGATCTTAGAGTTTCAGAAACCCTATGAAAAGGGACTTTGCATTGTAACTGCCATACAAGAGACCATGGAGGACGCCCACATAGGAACCTAACTGGTGCTGTGGAACATCTTGTGGGTTAAGAAGATCCTGAGAAAGTATGAATGGGAAGTCGAGCTTCTTGTAGCCCGAAAGGCTGCAATAAAGCACATTAAGGAGAAGAATAGGAATGGCCTCAAATACATGCCCCAACCAGGCATTCTCATGAACTCGTGCAAACGATCAGAACGAGAAACATCAATACGAGTGTTCATGGATCCGCCAGCATCCCAGCAAGTTATGAAAGGATCTTTGTTCCAGAGTTATAGCCTGAAACCTAACAAAGCTCCCAGTGTAAGACTTACAAATATTGTGTATGTTTGAAACCATTTGTTGATCCCTAAGGGGTCTTGTTCAAGGATAGGATGTAGTAAGCCATTCCACCACTGCACAGTGGCAGATTACCACATCACACACACCCGACAGCTAGACGCGGGCAAGGGGATAAGGAAACAGAACAGGGACTGCTTGTGGCCTTTTCCTGGTTAGTAATCTCTGGGAGCGGATTGCCTTGTTGGAGGCTGTTGCACCATCCCCACTACCAAAGCCAGTCACGACACACCTCTTACACAGAATTGTTATACAGTCACGATAGACCACTTAATGGCCACACACGCTTTGGAAGAGTCCTTTAATGATCGCCTTGTTTTTATATACAAAATGTCAATTTTGTCAAAATTTGTCAAGAAATAAAAAAAATTGAAATATCTTTTTAATGATGACATTGCAATAACATTACACACTATAGTCACAGCGGAAGTCTTTTTTTTAATGAAGTCATCTTGAGGTAGTGAAGCGTTGCAAAATAGAATTTTTGTTTTAAAGGAGGTGTGGGTGAAAAAAATACAGTATATCTCTTCGAGCAGCAAAGAGGAGGAAAGGCTGCAAGCCAGAGGGCATCTAGACGATCAGCACTCAGATTAGTCTGGGGTGGGTCATGAAACCTGCTGAAATTCTTTTAAAAAAAAATTACAAATGGTGTATACTGTTTCTTTTGCTTATTTATAAACACCTTATCTGTGTGCCACTAATGTGAATGTATTAATAAGTAAATGCGTAAAGTAGCCTTCAGTTTTGCAAGTAGGCGTTTTTACCTTCCGTTCGGCACAGTAATTGTAATTTACGGCTCCCACGAGGGCATTGTTTGCTGTTCTTTTCCTGCCCTGCAGCTTTGGGCCTTATTCAAGCAGAGAACGTTAGCAGCTGTTCACAGCTAAAAGCATGTGGGCAGCTAAGTTGTTTGCCCATTAATCAGACCTAATATAGGCTAATATACACACCCAATCTGGTTCATGTCCTTTCCAGTCAGCCTTATACGCATGTCGGGTACAATTACAGAGTGCTACTAAAATGTAATAAAAATGGACTTTCATGAGAAGGCCGCTCGTTTATTGAGGTTCATTTATGCCCCAAAGCACACTCTTCTCCCCATTACTCCTGTTGTGAAGCAGTTATTGGCTGTATTGTTCACTGTGCAAATAAACAAATAGGGTACATGAAATGCATGGTCAGACCCCACCACAGTCACCGGACATTAAACAGTTTGCTCACGCCTGCTTAAATCTGCACATTCTCAGTATAAGAAACTGCATATGACTCTATTTTAATTATATTTGGTTTTTATCGCTTATAGGTTCAAGGAAACAGTCTACATCAACGTGGAGGGCAATAAATGCAATCATTTGTGAAAATGGGTTTCGTGGGTTGTTTGCTGGTGAGTATTTCGTGTTTTAATAACTCAACCTGTCAGTATGAACAAGATACTTCCTTGAAGCAGAGCTACACTGGCAGTTTTGGGGTTTTCATATAACGCTGAAAATACAGAGTACGAGGACAACGTAAAACAAGCATTGGAATAGCCAATAGGTCTCGCTTTTTGAACCTTATAAGTTTTTAGCCATGCAACAGTTAATGTTGTTTCAGTAAGGATATTGTGCTGCCTAACTAAATACTTATAAGGTCCCAAAGGCGAAATCTATTGGCTATGCCAATGTTTGTTTTATTCGTGCAGACAGACGATAGGTCAGCCGTGGGAATTCGATCTTTCAACTCAAGGCTGCTCGTAGATTGCTGCGGCCAGCCTTTCTGACGAAACCATTCACACGCCTTCTCAAGCGCAAAGTCCCAGCCGCGGTTTCAGTCGGGTTTTTAAATCGGGGACAGAAACGTGTTTCTAAAGCTGGGCGCACAGATCCAGTCTTTGATAAGTGGCCCAGGTAATGTTGCTTTACAAGCTCAAGGAACATGACGTCTGGGCAATGAGACTGGTGCTTGGCACAGCTACTGGAAGACTCACTTTAACACTGGAAATGCAATTGCCCCGTTCAGCACAACCCCGGGACATCGACTGCACCGTGCATATGTTCAAGGGAAATCATCCCGAGCTACTAAAATTATTAGTATTGTAATAGTGATCACTTTAGGCAAGATTACATTAGTGCCAATCTATACAAGACTAGCAGCAGTGATCATCTCCGTGCAGGGTTTCAGCAGAAACGAACAAGCATTGGTAAATGCAATAGGTTTCGCCTATGTGATTAATAATAGGCTGTTTTTTGTTGTAGCTTGTTGAGCAGTTGTGCAACTCCATTAAAGTGTTATGACTTGTTTACTGAGAAAGTAAATATATTGTGCTGTAACTGGTCGTGCTATGAAATGGTGAGTACCCAGATATTTAAAGCACTTGCTACATCTAGACCTATTCAAGTGATATTTCTACTAAACTCACAAGGTATCAGGCATTTTATATTTAAACCCCAAGACTTACAGAAATGTGTACAGGAGTTTGTGTCCTTCCATTATTTAGCGCCAAGACAAACTAGACATGTTGCATAGTAGCGCGGGTTGCTGTGCAACATATCTTAAAGTTAAAAAAAAAGTGTTATGATACGGCCAACGGCACCTGACGGCACTCGAGACCAAGCATCATCCCATGGGAGACACAAACAGCTGATAGTGGGTGCCAGGAGAGAAAGGGTTTAATAGAAGGGAGGGTAAAAAGATATGGGGCAAAGGAAAGATAGAACACAGGAAAGAGAGAAAAGGAGCGCGAAAGAGAGGGGAAGGAAGAGGGCGAAAGATGGATGTTAAAAAATAGGAGGACAATTGAAGAAGAGCTGGGAACAGGGCTTCATTAATAAGGAAGATAGGAAGAGAAAGAGGAGCGTTGTGGGGACAGAACAGAGTGATGGATGCAGAGGGGATGGAAGAGAAAGAAGGGTTGGACTCAAGGCAGACTGGAAGGAGGAAATTATAGGAGGAATAAGAAGGGAGGATAAAAGAGAGATGAAGGAAAACGTCTGGTTTGGAGAAATGAATGAATCAAACATTTCTTGAAAGGTGACCTTTTTGTGCGCATGGTGCAGCACTGCTTCTCTCTTCAAGAAGAATCATTAAAAAACTTCTCCTGGACACTTAGCAGCCATACTATGTAGTGGAAGAAAACAAGTCCATGTTGCAACAGTGACTATTGATTTATTTATTTTTTTACTTAAAAAATCAAATACTACCTGTTAATTAACACTTTAGAAAGACACCTGATCAGAACTGTTCCTCAATTCCGGCCCCTTAATTGAAGGGAGCAAGATGGCCCTGTGCTCTGCTCAGTGTTAATGCTGCCAGACTCTTCCCTGTTGGCCTGCCCTTTCTTCAAAAAGTTCCAAATAGGTGTTATGGCTACTACTGACCAGACTTCTCTTGCATACTTCAATATAAACTCGATGCACTAGAAGAGGCAGACTTGATGCACCGGTGGATGCAAACTCGATGCACTGGAGGACGCAAACTTGATGCACCGGTTGCTACAAACTCAAAGCATTGGTTGATAGGAGACATTTGCACCAGTCGCCATGACCTTGATGCACCAGTCGGCACAAGCTAGAGAATACAGTTAACACAAGTTATATGTTTCAGTTGGTTAATACAAGTTATATGTAGAGGGGTACAGGGAGGGAGTACATAAGTGGTTCCAGAGGGTTAGCGACAACCAGCATGGCAGAATAACAGTGATACCAAGCTGAGCTTGACAAGGGAGAGGTGATGAGTTAGAGAGCAGAACAATAGGGTAGTGGATGCAAAGTCAGCTGAACAGCTGCATCAATGCGAAGAAATGCAGAGAAACCAGAAAGATCAGATGGAGTTTGCGATGCAGGATCTGAGCTTCTAACACAGCGGGACACGTTTATTATTTCGATTGAAAAAACACAACCGCAGTCAATGTATGTATGACGAACTCCAAATACCATACAAGGTAAACAGAGAACATAACACTATAGACCGCCCCTCTAACAAGTATTGCCCAAAGGGGTGTGCCAAAAGGCCCCCACGGTCACTAGGCTTCTTGTGAAAATACTGTAGCCAATATTTAATGGCATGTTGACTCGTTTTCTTGTTCAATGTGCTTCTCTACTGCCACTTATCACTGATCACTTCCATGGGCCAAGACTGCTGACAGTGAAATACAGTGCATGAATGTAGGAAGCTGGCTCTGTATATACTATACCAAAGTAAGCTACAGTGTGCACCGAGTCCAGTGGATCCTCAGAGGTTAAAGCAGATAATACTAATGCTCTCGTTTGAGGTAGTGTGGGCAAGCAATTAGACTTATCAGAGGGCTGTGTTAAGCATTTGTTGTACAGACTCAGACAAGAAATGATTACACATGCTCAATTACTAAATCCGAGACCAATTGTTTTTTAAGATATTACTTTTTTTCTGTGTATTACTTGGAACCAAAGATACTTAGTTGCAGTAAAAACATTTTGCAATATCACAATTTTTAAGTATAAAAAGTGAAAACTGAGGGCCATTTATATAACAGAATAACAGTGCCTGGCCTTAGCAAAACCTGCTAACGCCACGCCATTCTTAAACACTGGGATGCACCTTATTTACAAAGATACGGTGCAACCCTACATTTCCCCCAGCAAGGGGGGCCACTTCATAGGCGTCGGGTGCAAAAAAAGGTAGGTCTGGTTGTGCAGTTCAGCAGGGCACTGGAGCTCTACTTGTTGGTTTCTTTGTGTACAGGGCAGCTGTCCTCTGGAATTCTTGGTCTTTAGGGAAGACAGGCAGTCCTCCCAGGGTTGTGGAGGTTGCTGGGCTTGCAAGACAAGTCGTTATTGTAACAGGTTTCTTCGAGGGCTACAGTCAGGCCGGTAGGGCTGGGGCCAGGTCAATTGTCATCTGCAGCCTTCATTGCTGGTACGGCTCTTCAGTCCTTCTTCCTTAGGACGCCAAGACTCTAAGGATCAAGGTTCAATACTTAATTGAGGGGCTTTACGAGTGCCGGCAGGTAGCAGCTAATGGGCTACTTACCTTTAGGGTGACTACACCCTTTGTCTGTCCACTCTCTTTGGGGAAGAGACATACCCCCAATCCTGTTGGCTGAAATCCTCATTGCCAATATGGAGGATTTTCAAAGGAGGGCAGCTCAGGACACCTTTGGAGTGGTCCTAGATGAGAGGGGTGGACACCTCTCCTGCTGACTAATTTCCCGGCCAACCTTGCAGCTAAAAGTGGGAATGGGTCAGGGAGCGGGCATCTCCACTAGCTGTAGAGGCCCTGGCTAGCATAACAAAGGGCAGGAAGCCTTTAAGGCTCACCTCCCTTGAATGCTGTTCCTGCTTGTGGGTAGATGTGAAGCACCTCCACCCAGAGCAGGCATTATTTCTGGCTCAGAAATCAGACAAAAAGTGGAGGGGTGCTGCAACAGAAACTCACTTTCCTACAATGAGAATATCATGAATAAAACATGCAAATTGTCATATAGAATGTGCTATTCGGACATGCTAAAGTTTCAGTGGCATCAAAAAAGCAGTCAGCGAAGGATAACTAATTTTGCATGCGTTCTTTACAAACAATTTAAAAATCCTGTGAAACATATCAACAGAGACATATAGCAGTATGCCATATCATGTACCTGCAAAGGGGCTTCATTCTATCCCTCATGTGTGTTAAGTATGACCTGTTTGAGCCACACCTTTTTGAAGATGAATGAATACAGTTAAAAACAACAAAATCACTTGTTGTTCAAGTGCTGCTAAACCCCAATGAAGCAACCAAGTCCACCCGTTTAGGTTGTAGGGGCTCTCACCACCGTGTCAATATGCCACAGGTGAGGGAAAGGCCCTTGATGCCTTTTCTGTGAAGTACATGAGCGTCTGGTAGTAAACCTTTGCTTTGAATGAGCTGTTATCGAAACATCAATGGCGTACACAACGTACAAATGGTGACATGAGAACATGACATCAGGTGCTCACCGCCTTCATATGTGCATATGACAAAAGTGGCATGATGGTAGTTCAGATGTATGACACAGAAGCCTAATCCCTTCCTCCAGAAGTGGAGTTTGAAGCAAACTGTAGTGTATTTAGCCTGTCATCCTTCTGAGGCTGATAACATGAGTTCTAATTTCGTTTGATTGAACGTACCTAATCGCCTCGACACGTCTAAACCATTTTATTCAACACTATAGACATATAAGGCAATAAGAGTCAGTCCGGAGTGACTTCAAAAGACAGAGAGCCAAAGGCATGCTATACTAATTCTCATCTATACAGCAGTTGTTTTTCATAGCAAATATGTCAGTGTTTGATTAAGTGTGTTGATTTCTGTGTGTGCTTCTGTGTGTTCGGTGTGTGCTGGTGTTTGTATAAGTGTACTTATGTGTGTGTGTGTGTTTGTCAGTGGTTGTATAATTGGTCCATCGTGTGTGTTTGTATTTGAAAACATGTGAGCATTTGTAAGTATGTGTATGAATGCATGTTTGATGTTTGAAAACATCTGCTTGCTTGTGTGTCTCTGTTTGTAGGTACCTATGTGTCTGTGCCCGTGATTGAAGATGTACACATTTGTCTGTGTTTGTTTGTGAGCTTTTAGCAAGAAATTTTGAAAATGGTTTAATACCGTGACAGGTTTTCTCAAAGTTAACTAAATTAAAACTTCCTGCGTGCTCAGTTGAGCAAATACCTTTGATATGGACACGAGCAGGGTCTCTGCAAGCGCCGGCCTCTTATTCTGCGCTGGCTGCAGGATGAGTCTCTGCTTTGGCCCTGGGGGACTGGAGAGTGCATGTTGCAGTGGATGCGTTGGCTTCCAACAAAGCACAGGCAGACCTGGGATCAAAACAAGGTCCCCACTGAGACTGGCACAGCGCACTGAGCCCACGACACTCGGGCAGCGCTGTAGCTTCAGAGCAAGGGTGCAGATCTTGTCATGACAACAGGGGTGCTGACACGCTTAAAAGTAATTCTACCAAAGCGGATGAAAACTGTACTTGGGCCACAGAACACGAATAAAAGAAACACACGTAGAACAGGAAATTGTTTGCTACAGCCAATAGAAACAGAGGGAAAATAAGTTGCAAGCACAGAAACCAATGAAAAGCAAGGGCAGGTTGTAAGCCTCCTTTAAGATTTATATTAAATAAAAGCGCTGTGAAGGTAAAATCAAAAAAAGGTTTTATCAATTTGATATGCCTCTGCATAGGAAATACATAACAGCCATAGCTGTAATGCCACTGGCCCCAAGGTAATAATATTAGTATATTTTTTTAACTTGTTTTATTAAGGACGTGCACAGTATGTTACATTACATGATGGCGTATATGGGAACAATGCACATAGCACCACGCAATCAGCAGCATATCAGAGGCAGCCGTTACATTAGTCCTGCACCAGTTCCAACGACTCAGGACTAACAATATCACAAAGGAATAAACAGTTCCACAGCAGTTGCATAAGTAAATAGTGCATCATATTCATAAGTACACAGGTTAAAAGAAACAGAATAACAAGCAACTGTGGCAACAGCAGATACGCACAGATATATATGCACATGGCAGTCAGGCAAGAGTATACAGGGGAGAAGAATCAAGGGTCCCAGGAGCTCAACGGGGATCTATCACCCTCTCCATGCGAGGGGTTTCGCGAGGGGGGGGGGGGGATTTGGGGGGAGAGGCTGTAGAGCCCACAATGACAACAGGTGGCCGCATCTAAATTAGAAGCTAGTAAACACAGCAGTCACAGGAAGAACATCCCATACCACGCAGGACACACCCAGCCACAGACGGGAACCGCAGGCAACCCCACCCGGCCACATGCACACCCCGTCACCTCCATGATAGCAGCCACCTCCACATAACAGTCATTAGCTGGAGGGATGAAAAGTCGGCGTCACCAGAGGAAGTGTACCCTGCAGTCCCAGATAGTCCAGTCAGCGTTGTCCCTGGCACCAACCCCTCCAACATGTTTCTAAAGATATCTAGGTCTTGTTCCGCATTTTCATCAATGCGGACCAGTTCTAGTTGCTGCTCCTCGGCCGTCCCCATTCACCCAGATCCGACCTCCATTTGTCCAATTTGGGAGAGGGGGGAACAGAGTATCCATAGGATGGCACTGCAGCGTTTAAAAAATACAAGTCCCAATAGGACAAACTAATGCTGCATTTGTGTCTCCTGTCTCTGGGTCGGGGCACACCCAATAGGCAATGCTTAACTGAGGGTTCGATCCGAATCCCCGTGACTCCCTGCAGCATCTCCACACAACGCCACTTGAACTGATGTATTTACTGAGGTGTCAGATAAGTGCGGTGCAAATAATCAAATTGCGTAAGCTTGATGCGGGCATTGCCGCGACTCCCCATCTGTGGTGGGCAGTGGCAGGCCCGCCAACCATCTATCCCGGATTTTTGACACTTCAGCTCTACAGTCCACCTTCAAGCACTTATAGATGTTCGAGATCAGCCCCTAGAGGAGCCCTGGTCAAGCAGTAACAGCAACATCTGCAATTCCTCTGGTTCACCTGGAAAAGCCACCCACAATTCCAGTGCCGTACGCAAGATCTTTGTATAGTGCAAACATTGAACAGGAGGCAGTTGCATCTGCAAGCAAGAGAAAAGTACCATTAGGATGCAGGTCCCCAACCATCGATCGCCCCCTCCATCATACCACAGAGTAAGGCCCATACCATTTTGTATCTGGCGAAATCTGTGCAGCCACTGAAGTGGAAACATCTGCACGTACGGGATCCTGCGGAGCACTAGAGTGACCGCCCACTCGTAAATTCCTGCAACCTGACTGTCTACGAACGGAAAGTCAGCAGGCAACTGTGAGCCCATCATCAGACACCCCCTGGTAGAACAGCCCTCAATCCCCACTTCACCAGCAGGGCTTGCTCAGTATTCGGGCCTTCAGCACACCACATCGCTAAATACTGCAAAAGTCCTGCAAAATAAAGCAGGGCAAAATCCAGAAGCCCCAGACCTCCAGCCTCCAAATCCAATTTTAACACCTCCAGCATTTACCCTACTGTGCCCACCGGCCCACACCAGGGAGACCAGAAGGCTGTTCAGGGAAGTACAAGTAGTGTGTGTGTGAAATGCAGCATAGAAACCTCTGTAGAACATAGAGGAAACGGGGGAGCATGGCCATCTTGCTACGGGTCACTCTTCCTATATTGGAGAGGGGGAGGCGGTATCAGAATCGAATGGAGGCATCTAGACCCGTAAGGACCGCTCCCACATTTAATGCGTACTTAGCGTGAGGCAAATGGGTGATTTGTTTACCCAAATATCGACAGTGGTCACACTCCCAATGGAGTGCAGTAGCAGGGAGAGCAGCGGCCTCCATCCGAACCAGTCTCACCAGTGGGTAGAGAAACGACTTCTGGCTATTGACCTGCAGGCCTGAGACCATCCCAAAGGAGTACAAGACCTCCAGAAGTGTAGGCATTGATCTCTCCGAGTGGATAAAATATAGTGCATCGTTGACATAGTGGGAAACAACGCATTTATGGCCCCCCACCACCCCCCACCACAATGCCCCACCGGGCCATATCCTGACGCAGTAGTATCGCCAGGGGCTCCATTGCCAGGGCAAAAAGGAGCAGGGACCATAGACATCCCTGCCTCTTGCCTCTCCCTATAAGTATACTTGCGGAGACTATGTTCCTGCTGCGGACCCGAGCTATCGGTTGAATATAAAGCAAACGTGTCCAGGAGGTGAACCGGCCCAGACTCATCCATCCCAAAACCTCCCAGAGGTAATCCCAGCTCAGGGTATTGAACAATTTCTCAATATCTAAGGCGACCACTGCTACCAGTATATTGACACCAGTCACAGAGGGAATGCCATGGTAAAGTTGCCTCAAATTCATATGTGTCCCTCTGCCCAGCATGAAACCGCATTGGTCCTCGTGGACCAAACGGGTCACCACACGGACTAAGACACATCATCAAAGCCAATATTTTTGTATCTACGTCCAGCATGGACAGGGGGCAGTATGAACCGGGTTTAAGGGGATCCTTTCCCGTCTTAAGGAGCATGACTATCTGTGCCTCCCGCATGGAGGATAGTAGGACACCCGCACCCTTGGAGGGTCTCCAGCAAGAGTGACACTAAGGGGTTAGCAAATGCCTGATAATACTCCACTGAAAGCCATCTGGGCGCCGGGCTTTGCACTGTGCCATGCTCTTCACAGGCACCTGCAGCTCCTCCCAACTGAGTGCCTCCGCAAGACCCTCTCTGTGCACCTCAGTAAGGCATGGGAGGGGTAGGCCATCTACAAACTTCCTAGTTTCAGTTGTGTCAACCTGCAGGTCCCCCATAAACCATTGCCAAATGATCCCACAACAGGGAGTTAACAGCCGCCTAGGTGGTAGCTTACACCCAATCAGGGAGCCTGAGCAACAGTATGAGTGGGGGCAGTTGTTCGCGCATCGACAGCCACGCCAAAAGTCGCCGGATCTGTAGCCCTCCCGATGTAAAAGTTAGTGATGTTCGTGTCTAGTCAGGGAATCTAGTCTATCCCAAAAGTCTCTGATCCGGAGCTTGACGTTTAATAAAGCTGCACAAAATGCTTCCTTATAGGGGTCCTGGACCCTGCAGGCCAGTCAGCATCCTCTCCTGCTTAGTCGGCTTACTATCCAAGCACTGCCTCATGCCTACAGTTCTGGGCATGCACTTCCCACGCGTCACCAACTTCAGCACATCCCATTTCGTCCCCCTGGTAGCGGTGGACAGGCAATTAGTTTAAAAGTACCCATAAAGCTCCTCCTGGAACAAAGTGTCTCTAAGCTTCTATGGTCAGAGAGACCACAGGGGAACAATCTGTCGAAACCCACCCAATCACCACTTCAGGAGCACCGGGGAGTGGTCCAATAGGAAGTGTCCCAAGGTGCGCGTCCGAAACACTGTTGCTGCCACCTCACTAGACACCAAGAACTTATTGAGTCGACTATATGTGGCGTGTGTGGGGGTATAGCAGGTATATTCCTTTACCCCGGGATGTTGCACATGCCACATGTCTATGCAGTGCATACGGTCCATTACTGCATACAGTGCATCCTTCATATGAGGTTTAGTGGGTATGCTCGGTGGGGATCTGTCAAGAGGGCCATCAAGTACACAATTATAATTCCAGGTACACTCACAGAGGGGAGCAATTTCTGCCCCAGCTCTAGATGAAAACCCCCATCATCTACATTTGGGGCATAAACATACATCATGAATGAATGAATGAAAGTATTTATAGAGCACACGGTGGCCAAACGGCTTCCTGGCGCTGAGAGCTCTAGAGAACAGAACAGACAGGGCCAAGGAGGTTAGCAGGGGTAGGCCTGGGCAAACAGGAATGTTTTAAGCGCTTTACGGAAATGTGAGAAAATGGGGATAGAACGCATAGAGAGAGGGAGGGAGTTCCAAAACCGGGGCGCAAGGACAGAGAATCTAGTTCATGCAGACCTTCACGCTATCTAGTAGACCATGCACCAGGAGATATCGCACCGCTATGTCTGCTGTGAAGCCCTGAACCAGAAAGGGAACCTGCGGGGCCACCCAAGTAATCACTTCTCGGGCATAGATGGAATAAGTCTGACCCCTCCATTTCATGTGGACTTTTGGACCTCTGATTCCAGTAAGTGCATTTCCTGCAACAACGTAAAGTGTGCACCATGTCTATGAAGCTAGGCCTTCACCCTGTACAGTTTCACAAAGGAGGTAAGCCCCAGACCATTCCATGTTATTAATTTAAAGTGGGCCATCCCTCTGATCCCGAGCACCCCCTCATCTTTTTTGATGTGTGCCCGCTGCCGCCACCAGAAACTGAAACAAGTAAAAAAAAATCCCCCTTCTGCTGAGTAATCACAATAAAATCAACTCGTGCCTTCCCAGTAATCATCATTACCCCCGATACCCATACTAGGGAACAGCAATAACCAAATCACTCCCATTAACGACTCCACCAAACCAAGGGGGGGGGGGGGGGGGGAGAGGAGGCATAGAAAAACAAACAAACCAAGAAAAAGTAAAAAATACAAACAGAGCTCTCACCCCTCACTAACAACAAATCGTTCCACACTCAAGCAATGCTAAACTAATTCCTGAGGGGTGAGTTCAGGCGCCAGTCGGCTCTGCAGCACTAGGCAGTACACCACCACCCCTGACCTGCGTCACTCACTCGAAACACTCACACTAAAAGACAACCACCTCTTAGTTGCACGCACTCCCTCAACACTTTACTCATACCACGTATTTCAGGTATGACACTACTCACAACTATCACCAAATAAACCTCCCTAATGAACTCAGGCAGATCACAATCTTGACAGTAGTGCGGGGCAGGGGCAGCACTTGGGGAACAGCCATAGCCCCATTCAAGCTCCGTGCATACACACTAAATGCTCCAGCCACACTGCTACGCACATGAAAAAGACAGCCTCACGTCTCTTACAACAACAAACCACAACACTGCAAAACTGCAGTACCCAAGATCCAAGAGAGGGTTGCAAACAAACATTAAGGAGCGAGGTAGAGGGGCCGGGCTGGCCCGTCCCGCTCTATGAAGTACCAACCTCCATCCACCACTGTCACACATCTGCCCATGGTGCATTCTTCCCATCCCACTAATTGCCACCCAAAGCCATCGAGCCCTACATCCCACCAGGCAGCTCAATGGCGTCTCTGCAGAAAGGGTAAACTTAAACCACTACGAATGTATATCAGATCTGTTACAATATTCTAGGGGCCAGATGTAGGTCGGTCGGTAACGGCCGAAAATCGGTATTTTCGGCCGTTACCGACCGGTTTACAAGATTTGGCATGTAGGGGGCAATATTTTACCGTATCGGTAAAATTACCGATTCGGTAATTTTACCGATTCGGTAAAATAAAACATCGGTAAATTTACCGATTTGAAGCCATCCATATGTAGGTGGGACTCTTCAGAGTCCCAGGAGCCTTAACGAATCGGTATTTTACCATCAAAACCAATTTGATGGTAAAATACCGATTCCGGTGTCCATGCACATGTGTGCATGCACACCTATATCATGTGACAGGCAGACCTGCCCTTAGGGCAGGTATGCCTGCCACATGGCACCTGTGCCTGTTTTGGGGGTGCCAGAGGGTGTCAAAGTGACACCCCCTGCACCCTTGTGAATTCTTTAATTACCGATTCGGTAAATACCGAATCGGTAATGCCTAATCATTCCTATGGGCTTCAAAGCCCATAGGAATGAATGGGCATTACTGATTCGGTATTTACCGAATCGGTAATTAAAGAATTGTTAAGGATTCGGTAACGAATCCAGATGTTGGGACCTACATACCATTTACCGATTTTGAAATACCGAATCGGTACAATTCGGCATTTTAAAATCGGTAAATGTTTTTTACCTACATCTGGCCCTGAGTTCTCGCCAAATCAGGACTCCACATGTTCCAGGATCTTTTCCACCACATCGGCGGCACTTGCGTCCTAGCTGGAGGCCGTCACCATCTCCACCAATGCGATCACCATGTCACTCTCTGACTGCTATCACTCCGGGGACAGTGTTCCATCCCACTGTACCACGACACACAAGAGGAAGATTGAGAGGCTCCACCTCCTTATTGTTGTCTGCCCAAGGGATGCAAGCGAAGGGAACCCTCTGTCCAGTCACCTGGACCGCAGGAGGGCAGCGCCAGGAGCCACCCATCACCAGACATCTCCAGCCTGTGCCACACTGCCTCAGGGCTGGTAAAGAAACGTGTGAGGTCGTTGTGGAGCACCTTCAGCTTCGCTGTATTGAGGAGCATATAGCAGAGTCCCATGGCTCTCAATTTCTGCTTGGCCCCTCCGAATACTTGGCAGTGCTGCTGTACCTGCCTTGAATAATCTGAGAACATTCAGATGATGTGGTTTGCAAATGTTAGGGTCACCATCCTGTCGCCCTGCTCGTAGGATAGCGTCTCTGTCCATATAATTAAGAACTTTCACAATGACTGTGGGATGGGGTGCCCCAATAGGCAGTTTGGGTGTCAAGATACGACAAGCTCTCTCCATCACAAAGCAGGAGAACAATTGGGCCAAGGGGATCATCAATGTTATCCGGCCGGGAAGTCAAAAAAGCAGAGATTGCAGCGGCGCGAGCATCCCTCTGAATCTTCAGGCCAAGCCTCCATGGTACTCGTCTTGGCCGTCAGAGCACTCAGCTTGATTCGCAGAGAGGCGACCACCCCTTGTAGTTTGAAGACGTCTTTTTCAGTGGCAAGGGACCGCTCCGCCACCATACGAAGATTCACCCTCAGAAGACCAACATCCTGAGATACAACCTCAATATTCACCTGGACAGTCTCAATCGAGGCCTCAATTACAGCCACAATCGGGCCTACAGTAGGGTCCTGCAGTGCCAGCAAGAAGTCATAGTCGACCCGTAGCAGGAGGGAACATCGCCAAACTCAAACCCCAGGGTGTGAATTCATTGATTCTAGTCTGTTGGACCACTCTCTGCGGTCTATCTTTCCCCATTAGGGGTGCCACCCAGCAAGAGGTCAGCCATTGCCAGTCTGAGAGTCCCCCACTGCGGCCACTAGCACCTGTATACAAGGTCAGATTGGGATCACAATTTGGCCCAGGCACTGAGGAAAAAAGTGGCCCACATTTGCACATGTGGCCTACATACGCAGGGCCTGGCCCACATTCGCGGGGGTGCCCTTTGATGAAACACCATTTGGTTACTCTTAGAGGTCTAATTTGTAGGGAAATATTTTGTAAATTAAGCCTTTTAAAGCTTACAGAGCCAGTAACATTGGTAAAGCCTGGGAGCACTGTAGTTCTGAAAATTGAGTACTTGCAGTCTTAACGCCCTGCACAATGTTGTTAGATGCTCTTTCCCAACCAGCTATGTTCTTGACTCTGATCATCACATACATCAGAAATCTAGTACAAAGGGGGGCATTTTCTTCTTTTCCTGGCGAAGGCAGGGTCGCACACCGCCGTGAAGGCAACCGCTAAGCCCTGCACCTGTCCATCACCTTGCTAGTCTACCAAGCGCCGTGAGGGAAACGGCCAGCAGCAGACCACATCTCCTAGGTGCCCCAGTGGCAGAGGAGCACCTGGGTCATCACAGGACACGCCCGGAGGCGCCAACAAACATCGGAGCGCCAACCGCTCTGTGGGGGCATTTTCTTCTTTTCCTGGCGGAGGCAGGGTCGCACACCGCTGTGAAGGCAACGGCTAAGCCCTGCACCTGTCTGTCACCTTGCTAGTCCACCGAGCGCCGTGAGGGAAACGGCCAGCAGCAGACCACATCTCCCAGGTGCCCCAGTGGCAGAGGCGCACCTGGGTAGTCACAGGACGCGCCCGGAGGCGCCAACAAACATTGAAACACCTCCTGTCCCGTGGGACGCGCCGGGCTGAGCCCGGGCAGAGGGCGGGCCATCTGTGGCCGTCCGGGGCTTGTAGAGGCCGGGCTGGGCCACCCCCCTAGATCTTCCGGTAAAAGGAGGTAAAGAGATCTAACCTTCACCTAGAGACTACTGACAATGTGCACTTTGGCTCTCCTTAAGGGACTTAACATTGGCTTTTAAGCTACACGCTCTAGGCGTTTGCTGTGGTGATATGTCCTGTGCTAAATATATAAAAGCTAGCCACACTATGTCCCGTAAAGGGATTCCTAAAAATACTATCTCTCAGGGGGGCTTGCTTAAGGGAACATTGGACCACTACCTAACCAGGGCAACAACGGTAATTTATCAAGAAATAGAGAGAGCAGAACGACGTCTCTCTATAGAAATTACACCTAGTAAACGATCCCCTCTGATGCCAGTTGATGTAGTAGAACCTTTTTCTTTATTGGGGGAATTAAATAAGATATGAACACCAGGTATGATCTCGTGGAACAGGGAAACGTGCAAAGTGGTGTTTCCACCTGCCCTAGGGGAAATATAAGTCCCCAGCCGAGCATAACATCTCAAATAAACGAAAGTCTCCTGGGTATTCCCCTTTCACCATCAGTTAAAGATAATACGCAAGCGATATTGCACCCTCAGGCTCCTTCTGTTAAGAGAAAGCGAAAGGGTGCTAAACAGACGGGGAAACTATCGAAACTACAAAAACTACATTCAAGTCCCCCACTGGACTATACCACCACCCCTAAAGCATCTAAAGCAGGTCCAACACTGGCAATTCCTGCATCTTCCCCACAGGCTACTCTATTGGCGCAGATCGAACATTTGGTTAATTCGTTAATATCCCCATTGTTAGAAAGAATAAAGAGTATAGGGGAAACACTGACGGGCATTGAGGAATCCACCAAGGCAAACGCACTACTTATAAAAAGAATAGCAGGATATAAGTACACACAGACCTTAGCTCCCACTAATGCGCCAAAAACCACTGCCCAAAATATTGCTGCCCAAAATCAACCAGTAGCTCAAAACATGCCAGCCTCAAATATTCAGAAAGTAACCCCAAAACCTGCTATAGTACAGAGTCCTGCCCCTAGAGTAAATCCGAACAAAGAAGCCGCAAGCCTGGATGGGATAGTCGTTAACAAATGTATGTTTCCAAGGAAAACTAATAACATACACTTACCGCCGGAGGCCGCACCATTTGTGTGCGTCCTCTCGGGAGTGCCTGTGCTTACAAAGGGAAAAACTGAAGGCCAACAGGAACTAAAAAATAAGGTATCATTCTGGTTAACTAAAAACAGACCCCTTCCACCAAACATCGACGGAAGAATCTTAAACGTCAGACGGGTGGCCTGGTTAGGATCTCTCCCAAAAGATATAAGTGGAGACCTGGTTATAGTGAACTTCAGGAATAACCATGTCGTCCCTTACCTCCAAAGCTGGCAGCCACAAATATAGACAGCCCTATTGTAACCTGGGAACTAGCTGACTTCTACCCTAGAACATCCTATCTCCCACCTCCAAGAACGAAAGCAGAAAATGACTACTTGGTGGGTAGTAGAGCCCTCGTATCGAGCAGCTATAACATACCCACTTAAAATCGTTTTGATTTATTTTCTGGTTTACATTTGTCGGATTGATTGGTTACGGACATTACTTTGTAGGAAAATTTATATTCTCTTATTTTGTCCCTAACAGGTAATAAACTATAAACCGTTGTTTTTTAGAACTATAGAGATTGGACACATTTTTACTTGCTGTAATCAGTTTCATCATTTTTAAAGTATGTTTTTATATCGCGAAAATTGATGAACTGTAATTCTCTGATCACAAGGAAAATATGTTCTATATACAAAACTGTTTTTATCTTCAATGTAAATGAAATGTTATGTCTTATGCTTTTATGGTTATACTTTCTAACCGAATAAAGTACTTTGAATAAGAACAAGTAGTACAAAGTCAAGGAGAAAGGGTAAGACTGGAATCTCTGGGTATAGGACATGTAATAGCAAAAGTAAGAATTAACAAACAAGGAAAAGGCAGTCTGGGGTGTAAAGAATGCTGAAAAATGTATCCGTTCCAGAGCCAGTAGTTGATGTGTGAATATAGCCCAAGACTAAGGCTATTTGAGTTCTATTCATGAGCACCAATTACAGTACACAAGATCCATTATTTTTTTATTGAAGGGCCTGGGCGATGAAGTGATCTGCCCAGAATCACAGGATGTTGAGCAGATGCTGGGACTCGAACCTGATTCCCCATCTCTGCAACTCTGGCCGTCCGGCCACATATGCCTATGCACACACAAGGAATGAAAGTGGGAGGATACTGTTCTTGGGAAGGACACAGGGCCAAGGTGACAATGGCCTACAAGCTGAGCAAAAAAAAAAACAGCAAGGCCCCTTTCTGTTACAAAATTATTCCCCTCTAGCGCAGGAGAACCTGAACAACAGCAAGGCCCCTGCTATTAATAACCTACTCAGCCCTCCAGCACAGTTGCACCCGAACAACAGCAAGGCCCCTTTCTATTACAAAATGATTCCCTAGCCCTTCAGCACAGGAGCACCTGAAAAGCAGGGAGGCCCCAGTTATTTGTAAATTACTCCGCCCTCCCAGCCCTCCACGGCCTCAGGCAATGTCCTGGCAGGGGAGGGGATAAAGCAAAAAAGACAACTGCTGGGTCATTCATGGGGGTCAGGGGGAGGCTGAGGTGAGGATGGTGCAAGTTACAAACATCACCTGGCCTCCACAGCGAGACCCATTTTTTCTCGCCCACTTTAACCTGCATGAGAAGGGCTGTGGGCGAGGTGTTAATGCAAATACTGTTTCTGGGCTGCGTGGGCCCCAGGGGGGCCGAGGTGAAAATGGCTGAAAGGCCTGAGCAAAACCTGACCCTTCCCCAGCCCACCATCAACATGATTGCTTGGCAGGTCAGGGAGTCAAAGAGAGGTCACAGCTGATCATCGTGGAACGGCTTTCCTTTCCCTGTCAGTGCTCTCTGTGGACTGGGAAAGGGGAAAAAGAAAACGGCCCACAGAGTGCACCAAGACAACGGCCCTTGAGCCCATGCCCGAGTATCCACAGTGCCAATCCTTCCCTGCCTGTAGAGCTGCAATTCAGGTCACAACCCAGGGGGAGGGTACAGAAACAGATTCCTCCAGGATCAGCCAATGGGATCTCCCACATGCACCAGTGCAAGGCAGCAAGAGCTCCAAGGTCAAGCAGGGCCCGCATGCACCCTCTACCCTACAGGGAGGTGCAGCACGAGCAGCCCCGTAGTATCAAGGACCAGGTTCCAGTGCGTCCAGAAAAAAAAGAGAATGTGATGCTGGCAGCAAACGTGACCCGCTCACACCTCCGATCCTCGAGATGCGTGCAGCACGAGCACTAGAGGGGCTAAGAAACAAAGTGCAGGACGCAAGAGGCTTCCAAAATCCCCAGCGAGGGGCCTGCTGTGTCACATTCACCAGGGTAGCGCTGCACCCTGGCAGCCCTCCAATACATGAAATAAACATAAAGATCCACCCTTAGTTGGAAATACACAGAAGAAGAAAGGTCCTTCCAGTGACCTATGCGGTGTATCACTCCTATTAATCTGGGAGAGTACACAGCTTTGTTAAAATAACCCTCACCCACAAAAAGAACCCTTGGTGGCATGCTTCATCGTGTTCTTCCCGTCCCTCTATGGGACGGGGCGTGCTGCGACCTACGAAGACATGGGAGCACTGAATATTAAATACTATGTGATGTAGCAGTGGAAGGGTCAGATAGTGAAGTGAATCGAAAAAGATAAAAATACCTGGCAATGTGAAAAACTATACTTTAATGTTCCTATTAGCTGGTATGGTTAAAAGTGGGGAAAGAGCGGAGGTACTGTGCTATGAAGGGCTATTACCTCCGCAGTCGACATGTTTCGAAGCCATCCCCCTGGCTTCTCATCAGGACCTAGGAAGATTCCTAAACCACTCTTAAATGTCAAGGTTTATGTAATTAAATCACACAAAACGTTATATTAGGGTGCATATCACATTAAACATGCACACAATACTGTACCCTACTCGGTATAGTGCTCCATAGGCCTGTTTACTGGAGAGGAGGAGCACCTGTAGTCAAACATTCATCAAGGTCGCTCTCTCACCTGGGATACTGCCTCGCTGTGGCCCCGCTGAGCCCTCTAATGCAGCCAGGTAAAGAGAATCATGGCTATCGTGAGGCAGGGGCAGGAAGCGCAGCACACTCACTGGCGCACTGCAGACCCGCGCCACCCCGCAGCAGTGTCCAGGGTAGTACACTAGGCTACAGACCCAAAGCGACGTCATTGCGTCTCCCGCCAGGGGATCCTCACGACCGCCGCAGGCCCTCTGATGGACACCATCTCCATGCAGCCCTTAGACGCACAATTCCCCGGCGAGAGCCTGTCTGATTGGAGGCGGGCAAGACGGGTGCAGGTTGTAATCTGACAGGCAGCACTAAGAGGCAAATGAGCCACCCGGCCTCATTGACAGCAGGGAGTGCCAACCCCATGTAATCACACTCTCAATCAGCCGCCTGAGATCGTCCAGAAAGGGCATGATGCTCCCTCACCAACCAGGTAGCAGGACAACTGGTGGGGTGGCTCTGGGAGGGTCTGGTACTCATCCGTCTCTCCCACTGCAAGTATCGAACCCTGTCCTGCACAGCCTCCACGGAACAGCACACCCCACCAAGCAACGCCTCACATCGGCTCGCACACTGGTTCGCGCACCCAGTGACGGCCCCCGGCAAAGTCCGTAGGGATTCCACGCCCCGCAAAGCGTTACTCCCGGCACAACAGGCAATCTAGATACCAGGGCAATACGGATTATTAGAACATTGGAATGTTCGGAGCTCCATTGAACACAAGGGAGTGCTCCGGGCTTATAATGGCTGGTATAAGCCTGGAGCTCCAACATTCCAATGTTTCTTTGTTCACAGCTCTGGCTGTGAACAAAGGCTTCAGGGAGCCTGAGGGGATTCCAATCCCCTCACGCTCCCATAAGGCTTTGTTCTTTTTTGTTAGAACATTCTGCCCTCTAGTGGCAGAATGTTTTAATAGTCTTATAGCCCTTCGTAGGTGGGCTATACCGGCTATTAAAGTCCCTCTCCCTTGTTAAAGGCCCTCGCCTTCGGCTCGGGCCTTTAACGATGGAGAGGGCCTTTAATAGACGGTATAGCCCTCTACGGCGGGCTATAAGGCTATAGAAGTGGATGGCGAGGATAGATGAGAATATGTCACAGGTGGGCCAGAGAGCTCTTTATAGTCTTTAAAGTCTATGTGCTGCGGCCACCATCTTGGCTACGCCCCATAATATTAGTAATTAGTCTCAACCACTGTATGATTTATTAGACAAATATCAGCTTTAAATATGTTTTGTAAATTATGAGTTGTAAAAATAAACACATTTTCGTCTCAAAAGCACACTTTTCTTTTTTTGTATACTCGTATTCATTCAACCAAGAAAAGGTTTCTAATTTAATAAACTGAGCTGCATACAAGAAAGCTCCTTGCAGGTCGCCGGAGGTCTACCAGTAACTCATGAGCTACTGGTTGGGGAAAAGAGTAGTCCTTATTGAGCGGGATTAGTCACTACAGTTCTAAAGTAGGATTTAAATCATTTTTCATAGTTGGAAGACTAGGTAACTGGAATAATGCAACAGGGACCACATTATGTTGCTAGAAAAGGCAAATCATGCAGCACATTTTGTGACAGTATTACTTCTTTATTTTGACATTTTTATACATGGTAACACTGTCTAGACAAACAATTCACCTAATTAGTATCAATTTAAAAACCTAATACAGCAATAAACTACTGAAAGATGTCCAGTCATCTTTTAGGAAGGGCCTTTCACTGCCTGGGAACACGTCACCACGTTTCTAGTAACTTCTAAACCAAACGTATTTGAGTGGGGGGGGCTTTTGGAACCTGCAGATTGCACAGCAAATGACCGATTATGAGGCAAATGCAGCAAATCCGTAATTATGAGGAAAATGTTGTAGCCGCAAAATCGCATAATTCCAGTTCAGCTAGGTGTTGAATTGTAGACGTTTTACGACTTTCTTAAGACGGCTGCAGTTCAGGGAGCGGGAGATAGGAGAGGTGTTGCAGTTCTTATGCTCTACTTAAGTATTCTGCGTGCTAAAGAAACGCGTCCTTGACCTAGAGTCAACTGTTGAATATTCTTGTTGCAACCACAAACTAGATAGATGCTAAAGAAATAATTAAAGAAACTTGAATAAACATGCTTACTGACTTTTTTTTATTTATTTTATGTAATGCATGATGTTTCTGACCTTCATTGTGTTTATCAGAATGAATCCCTTGCACAAAATCTTCAAAGTGAGTTAAGGAGGTCACTGTACCGACATCACTGCGACTATTATATGGACTCTCATTGTCTCCGTACATCTGAACTGACTTAATGGATTCACATATTCCTCTTCACAAACAGCGCCTGGACAACAACACCCACAACAGCAAGGAACTCTTCAGCATCGTCAAAGAGCTCTCCAACCCCAGCGCCTGCAACGACGACATCACACCCTCGCAAGACCTCTGCGACTCCCTCGCCTTGTTCTTTCACCGCAAGATCGCCGACATACACGACAGCTCCGGCGCACAGACCAACCACCCAAATACCAAACCAGCGAACCCAAACGCCACCCTCTGCACCTGGAATCCGGTCAGCACCGAAGACACCGCCCGCACTATGAGCACCGTCCACTCCGGCTTGCCCACCGACCTATTCCCACACCACATCTTTAACAAAGCCGAACCCATCATCACACCCCAACTCCGCGACGTCATCCACAGCTCCTTCGCATCAGCTACCTTCCCAGAGAGCTGGAAGCACGCCGAACTCAGCGCCCTCCTGAAAAAAACCACTGCGGACCCCACGGACCTCAAGAACTTTTGACCCATCTCGCTCCTCCCGTTTCCTGCCAAAGTCATCGAGAAGACGGTCAACAAACAACTCTCCACCTTCCTCGAGACAAACGGATCCCTCGACCCGTCACAGTCCGGCTTCCGAGCAAGCCACAGCACTGAGACCGCCCTCATCGCAGCCACCGATGACATCAGGTCTATGCTCGACAACGGGGAAACCACTGCACTCATCCTCCTGGATCTCTCAGCAGCCTTCGACACGGTTTGCCACCGCACCCTGATACAACGCCTCAGCACACCGGAATCCAAAGCACGGCCTTAAAATGGATCACCTTGTTCCTCGCCGGTAGAACCCAGAGAGTCCGCCTCCCCCCGTTCCGGTCCGCGGCTACCGAAGTCATCTGCGGCGTCCCACAAGGCTCCTCGCTCAGCCCCACCCTCTTAACGTCTACATGAGCCCCCTCGCGGCCATCGCACGCAAACACAACCTCAACATCATCTCCTACGCCGACGACACAAAGCTGATCCTCTCCCTCACCAACGACCCCGCCACCGCCAAGGCCAGCCTCCGGGAAGGAATGAAGGACGTCACGGAATGGATGAAGCTCAGCCGTCTGAAGCTGAACTCAGACAAGATGGAAGTCCTCATCCTCGGACCATCCCCCTCTACCTGGGACGACTCCTGGTGGCCACCTGCCCTGGGCACCGCCCCCAAACCCACAGACCGCGCTCAACCTGGGCTTCATCCTGGACTCCTCCCTCACGATGACCAAGCAAGTCAACGCCGTCTCATCGTCCTGTTTCAACACCCTGCGCATGCTCCGAAAAATCTTCTGTTGGATCCCCACCACAACCAGGAAAACGGTCACCCAGGCCCTCGTCACCAGCCGCCTAGACTACGGGAACACCCTCTACGCCGTAACCACAGCCAAGCTCCAGAAAAGACTACAGCGCATTCAGAAGGCCTCGGCAAGACTCATCCTGGACTTCCCCTACCACAGCCACATCTCTGCCCATCTGAAGAATCTGCACTGGCTCCCCGTCAGCAAGAGAATCACATTCCGACTCCTCACCCACGCACACAAGGCTCTCCACGACGCGGGCCCCAGGTACCTCAACAACCGCCTTGAATTCTACCTGCCAACCCGCCAGCTCCGCTCCGCCAGCCTCGCCCTTGCCACCTTTCCACTTATTTGCAAAGCCACCGCCGGAGGAAGATCCTTCTCCTACCTGGCAGCCAAGACATGGAACTCACTCCCCACCCACCTCCGGCTGACACAGGACCATCTCGCCTTCAGGAAGCAACTCAAGACCTGGCTCTTCGAGCAGTAGCGACCCCCCCCCCCTCCTTTTCCCCCCCAGCGCCTTGGGACCCTAACGGGTGAGTAGCGTACTCTACAAATACCTTGATTGATTGATTGGTTGATTGATTGATTGAAACCAATCATAATTCGATTGAGTTTATATCCGCCTCCCTGCAACCTAATGTACTCCACAGTAGGTTTTTGCTTGGCTGAATTTACAAACTTATATATCAAGATTTTAAAGTGTGTATTCGAGATGAAGATTTGTGTAGTTTCGGAACTCGTAAGCTGGTGTTTGGAGAAGAATGCATTTCAAAAATATATTTAAAGCTGATGTTTATGTTATATATCATGCAGCACGTGGGAGGCTTATTACACTAATATTATTAACTTGGAGCCTGGGCCATTGCATCTATGGCTGTTATATGTTACCCATATAAAGACATTCCACATTGACAAAGCCTTTTTTTACATTACTATTGCTAGCCGTGCCTGATCACTGAGGTGATCAGGGCTGTTCATCTTGCAAATGGCAGCCACGTATGTAATCTTGTCTCACGTGGTCACTATTGCATCTCTAATAAGTGCGTAGCTCTGGAAGATCTTTATTGGCCATAAGTAGTTTTTAACACTGAAAAGGGTTTAAACCTCTGCTCTAGGCCATGTAAAACTATAGATTAATGTGAAATACCCTCAAACAAGGCTGGTGCTCTGTGTTTTGCTTAGAAAACATTTTATTTAAATCCCTTTCTAGCCTTAGATATTTAGTTATTATTATGTTATAATATTAAGATTGAAACATCATTAAGCTTAGCAGACATTTTATTTAAATCCCTTTCTTGCTTTAGATATTTAATTATTATGTTTTAAAATAAGCATTGAAAAATCAATAAGCCCCAGTGTAATAAAGAAGAAACTCATTAAACTACTAATCTCAAGGCGATTGTTGTATGAGAGCAAGTTAGAAGTGATTCCTCTAGTAACACAACATGATTCATGAAAAACAAACTAAAAATAATTTCTTAGTCGAAATATCACAATTCTTTAGCATGTGAATACAAATGGGCTTAAAGCAACACCTACATGTGAACAAAAGCAAATGTAATATTCGTTTGCGTCTTTTGCAAGTACAGACAAACTAAATAATCATTTATCATCAATCAGAAGTTTTTACCTTCAGTTCATCCATCACCATATGACTTGTCTAGTACCAACAATGAGCAAAACGTAGGTGGCACTCAAGTCTGTTCATTCATCTCAATCAGCAAACTATCAAAAAAGTAGCTTTTATTCCTCTTAAGGTTAGACTTTAGCATGCACTCCTGTGTTCTCCCAGTTCTCTGAGGGTATTGCTGCTCACTGTTTCCACTTCCCATTTGCTATGGTAGACAGTTACTGAAGGCAGTGTATATTAAAGTTGATGTAAAAGTGGTCTACCTCAACCAGTTCTTGCAGTGCTTCTGGATAAATGTGGATGACATGTAAGGAAGTGCATAAGAACTGGATTTGAGTAAAATTATTTCTTCATCCCCTTCATTCTAGTCCTTAAGCAATTTAACCTTTTTTATACTGTCCCAAATAACTATCAAATATTACCACTTTGTGTCATTAGTCACTCTTGAAGCTGTACCTACCTTTGTCTCTTTGGGGTATCCTACTTACTCTCAGTACTGCTCCTGTAATTTTCATATGAGCATAGATCTGCTCAGAGAGCTGGTGGTGCCGCATAGTTGTTTCCACGTAACAATGTTACAAAGAAACACAGCTGTATTTCAAGGGGCCCATGGTCCAAGATAGAATTTAATGTTAACTTTCCTTGGCTGCTATTAAAATTGGCTATCCACAACTAGCCAGAAAATGATCAAACTGAACATTTAGGGCCAAGTATCAATCAGTCAGGGTTTGTGAAGTGCAGCTACTCACCCGAAAGGGCCTCAAGGCGCTTGGGGGGAGGGGGGGGGGGGGGGGGGAGTGCATAGCTCCTGGATGTTCATGGTGATTCTTCGAAGAGCCAGGTCTTGAGGACCTTCACAAACTTGGAGAGTGTTGGAGTTTGTCAGAGGTGGAGAGGAAGGGCGTACCATGCCTTGGTGGCGAGGAGGGAGAAGAAGCGTCCTCCTGTTCTGGTCTTCTTGATCTTTGGTACCGTCGCAAGCTAGAGCTGGGCTGAGCGGTGGATCTGTGGGGTGAGTGGAACGAGAGGCGGAGGTTCATGTAGGCGAGTCAGGTGTTGTGGAGGGCCTTAAGTGCGTGGGTGAGAAGCTTGAAAGTGATTCTGTTCTCGACAGGGTGCCAGTTCAGTGATCGTAGGTGATGGCTGATGTGGCAGTGGCGCGCTTGGTGGAGGACTAGTCCGGCGGCGGCGTTTTTGACGTTCTGGATTTTGTGAGTGAGGTTCTTGTTGAGCCCGGCATAAAGTGGGTTGCCGTAGTCTAGTCTGCTGCTGAAGAGGAAATAGGTGATAGTTTTCTTATTCTCAAAGGGAATCCAGTTCAAAGTCTTTCAGTGTAGGCGGAGGGTGTGGTAGCTGGAAGAGGTGACAGCTTTGATTTGGCGGTCCATTTTGATTTGGAGTCAAGGATGATTCCAAGGTTGTGTGCATGGTCCATGGGGGAGGGGGGTTTCTGAGGGCTGGGAGGCCACCAGGTGTCGTTCCAGGCTTTGCTGTGTGGGCCCACGAGGAGTACTTCGATTTTGTCCTTATTGAGTTGTAGGCAGCTGTTCTTCATCCACCTGGTGACTACTCTCTTTCTTTCTTGAAAGTTATATTTGGAGACCTCGGGTTCATTGGTGAGAGAGAGGATGAGTTTGGTGTCGTCTGCGTAGGATACAATGTTTAGTCCGTGGGTTCTGACGAGGGGGGCGAGCGAGGCCATGTAGACGTTGAACCCCTGATCATGGAGGATCCTTGGGGATCTCCGCAGGTGGTCGGTGAGAGATCCGAGAGGAAGGGTGGGTGTGGGACCCACTGCATTCTGCCGGAGAGGAATGAGCAGATCCAGTCAATGGCCTTGTTCCGGATCCCTGCGTTGTGGAGTGTGGGCTAGGGTGCGGTGTGAGACTGTGTCAAATGCGGTGGAGAGATTCAAGAGGATGAGGCCACAGTCTCTTCTCTGTCGAGGAGGGATCGGATGAGTGTCACAGCACTCAAAATACAATGCACGCATGTATATATACTTTTTTTTGTTTTTTAAATAACCATTGGTATTTTTTTACTCTCAAAGCATACTAGATGAGTAAAATTCAGTCCAGATGCATGCCAGTAATACAAGTAATACAAATGGGGGTGGTATGCACACCAAATTTTCAAAAGTTCAATCCAATATGATCATCCTTGTGCTTTATGCGTGCAATCTAGGTTTTTCGTGCTTGGCCTAATGCACTAAATAAAATTAATTGCAGTGGGGAACGCAGAATCTACGCTCCACACCCGGATGCACAGCGTAACTGGATACTAGATCCAATCGTTTAATCCACATTTCTCTTTACTCAAGTTTAATCCATGATGTATCTGTAATTATTCATTTTCTCTTTGTCATGTCCACATCAATCACTATTTGCATTTTAGGAAGCTTCAGATATTTTCGTGTGTCCATCCAGACCTTCACTGAAATATGATCCAAATACAACCAATAGTTTCGAGCAGCATTTCTTTATTGAAAGCCCAATGCATTTCGGGCTGTGTCACCAGCCCTTCGTCAGGGGTCACTGCAAATTAACCAATCAAGGAAAACCCATCAGTAATAGATTATACAGTTTATCACAATATGCACAACATTTTCAATTTAATATATTCTAAATCCGATTCATCAAGTAAAAAAGGTGCTCAATAAGCGTAATCTTCACCCAGTTGCCCTTTTTCATTTGTTCACCCTCTGACCCCTAATTAAATAATATGATACCACCCTCGTAACACGCAGTACACGCTCAATAGTTCCTTAACACCCCTCTGATTAAGTCACGATCTTTCCTAGTCCTCCCGACTGTTATTAAACGTTCTCGTTTTTCTACAAGCTGTCAACACGGACATTTCAGCAGACTTATACTCCTTTTGTAAATAACTACGTTTCTCCAGTATTAGGGGTGTCTTTCATAGATTCACATGCCCGAATCATTTCCCGTCGTCAGAGTGGGAGTCCCACGGTATATAAAAAAGTAATAAAATGCCATAATACATATAGAAAATATCAGAAATACCCAACCAGAAAGTAAAGTAGCACCAGCTACAGTAGAAAAAACCTTCACAATCGTGACTATCCTAGTCATTATGTGTTAGTCCAAACTGCAGCCAATCAGGCGACAGCACCCACCAGAATGTTCTCCCCAGAGGCTCAGGCTCTCAGATTTTCTACCGCACGTCATGTGAAGGGAGTCTCCCTGAACTCTGCTCAGTTTTTCTTCTACATCACTTAGTTTCTTCAAGTTTTACAGATGTCTTCTTCTAAATCCCTGTTCAGGGCCTGTGATTCTTGTGGGAAGCAAAGACTATTCAAGGAAGATCCCCCCCAAAAAATGTTTGTATTGCCTTTATCCTGACCATAAGGCAAAGGAGTGCAAGATCTGCCGGACCTTCCCCCCTAAGACCATCAGGGATAGAGAAGGACGACTGCTATTGTGGCTAAACAGACTCAAGGACAAGGAGGACCCTTTGTCTGAGGTAGGAAGCATTGCCTCTGTTTCTTCATTTCTTTCTACTAAGAGGAAGGCTGAAACTGAAGTTTCATCTCCAAGGGCGAAGGTGGCGAAGAAGGCCCAATCCTTTCTGGATGCTCCTGGGCCTAGTACTTCAAGTAAGACTCTCCCACCTACTAAGGTGGATAGTACGCCCTCTAAGAAGTCTGGGAAATCTACAGTTCCCAAGAAATCTTCAAAATCTGTGCCTCCTCAGTTGCCACCTTTGACAATTCCAACGTCAAAAAAGGACTGTGTTTCCTCTCATGTGGCCACGTCTACCACCTGCACTATGACCTTCTCCTCTCCAAAGCCTACTCTTGTCATGTCTTCGGCCTCATCGCCTACGCTGGTTCATGTACAGATCAGGCCTATCTCGTCGTCGACAATTGTCCCGTCGACGACGGCTAAGGTACCGTCGACGAGTTCCTCGTCTACAATTTTGACGTCGGCGGTTGGCTCCCCGTCGACGATGAAGATGGTACCGTCGACGAAGTCCTCGTCGGCGACGTTACCGTCGACGATGAAATCCACGTCGACGACGAAGTCCACGTCGATGAAGCTACCGTCGACTTCCTCGACGGCGTCCCCATCGACGACGTTACCGTCGACGACCTCGTCGACACCGAAAACCATGTCGATGAGGCTACCGTCAACGACCTCGACGACGACCCCGTCGACGATGATACCGTTGACGAGACAACAGATTCAACAGCAGACGGAGGTACCATCGACGCCGCCTCTATCAAGCTGCACTACCTTGCAAGTCTGGTCAGCGCAGACAGCAGGGTTTCCGTTACCATCACCTGCAACTACAGCTACGCTGTTGAAGAAAAGGGCTACTACTGAGACGATTTCATCTACACTAGTAGTACCTGAGAAACTTTTGGATTCCGATGAGGAAGGATCCTATGAGGATGAAAACTTTGGAGCAGCCAGAAGTCCATCTGACCTCTAAATTAAAGTTCAAGATGATATGGAGGAAGAGATGGATGAAACAGAGCCTACGTCACATGAAGACAGGCCTGCTCCCGGCATGCAGATGCCTGACGACTTGTTTCGCAATCTACAGTATATTCTCAGTGACTATTACAGACGCTTCCCACCTTCAGAGTCAGGTGAATCTCAGGTATCTACACCAAGACCTAAAACAGCGACACCGCTTTCTAAGCAGGCGCAGCCAGTGGTTTCTGTGACGTTGGAGGAAGGACGTTCAGCATTATCTGCGCCGCAAGTCACAGCTCCTCAAACAAGGGAGGAAGAGTTCTCAGATCATGAGGAGCAAGAAGAAGGAGAACTGGACAATGGGTCAGAATCGTCGGAGTATGATGATTATAATGCGAACACGCCCTCTCCGGCAGAACCTACCACATCTGAGTCACCACCCGTGGACATTGCCTCATTCCACAAGATCATGGATAGAGCAAGAAAGAGATTCATGATAACCATGGAGTCAAAACAAGAAGACTGCTTCTTGTATGATTTCAAGTCTACACCACAAAAACAGAGTTGGACCATTCCAATCATAGAATTCATCTGGAAGGAAGGACTAAAGATCATGTCCAAGCCAAATTCTTTGCCGGCAGTGCTCCCGAGAGTGGATAAGAAATATAGGGCGCCAAATTCATCTCCAGCGTGCCTTATCGGACAAGCTAAAGCAGACTCTGTGGTGGCGCAGGCAGCGCAAAAGAGGTCTTCTAATCCAACATCTCAAGTCTCTGTTCCACCAGACAAAGATGGAAGACGCCTAGATTCTATCGGAAATAAAGTTTCTACTATTGCAGCTACGACCATTAGGGCCGCAAACTCCCTAGCCATATTGGGGAGATACGATAGGCAGATGTGGTCGGACATCTCGCCATATGTGGATAAGCTTCCCGAGCCAGATCGAACTGAAGCGAAGAAGATCCTTCAGGAAGGAGAGTGCGTCTCCTCTGAGATAATTGATGCTGCAGTGGACGTTGCTGCCACAGGATTTCGTCAGCTAGCAGGTGCAGCTGTTCTCAGGAGGCAAGGATGGCTGAAGGCAACATCCTTTCGACAGGAGGTCCAGACAAGGATTGTAGATATGGCATTTGATGGAGAATACTTATTTGGAAAGCATGTTGACGATGCTCTTGAGGCCATCAAAAAAGATACTGACAGCACGTTCGCTGGGCACTCTACAATACCGGAAGTCTTCCTTTTGTGGAGCAAGAGGAAGAGGGAATTTCTCAAATAGAGGAGGTTATAACCAGCAGCGCTCCTATACGTCCGCCCAGGGAAACCAAAGATTCCAGCCATATCGGCAGCAGACTTACAGACAGAGGAAAGGAAATTTCTCTCAACCTCGAGGAAAATCTAACTATCAAGGAAGAGACAATAAGAAGTGAGGAACGCATCCTGCCACCACTTTGTGCCAACCCGAACCAAATTGGAGGACAAATATCCCAAAATTACTTGAATTGGTCCAAAATTACCACAGACAAATGGGTTCTGGATGTGGTAGCCAGAGGTCACATTTTAGAATTCGTAAAACCCCCCCCAAATTGCTCCCCAAAAGGACCGCCTCCAGCGCACCTCAAAGAGCTGTTTGCCCAGATCAACACTATGATTCGGAAGGGAGCAATAGAAAGGGTACCTCATCATCAGAAAGGAAAGGGCTTCTACTCAAGATTTTTCCTTATTCGCAAGAAGTCGGGGGAATGGCGTCCCATCCTCGACCTGCGTGCCCTAAACAAATTTCTAAAAAAGCTGTCATTCAGGATGCTGACACTTCAAGAAATCCTCCAATTTCTTTCGGCGGGAGAGTATATGGCAACACTCGACCTTCAGGATGCATACTTCCCCCTCAGTCATGACACCCGGGGCGACCCCTCCCTTTCTACGCCCCTGATTTTGCTTAACTTAATTAGTAAATGGCCATAGTTGAGAAGAAAGATATCATCTAAAAACAGAAGAGCCTTGTATTCCCGGATATCTGATCGGGTGCATTGCTATCATGCCACAGTATTCCGAGGGGAGATCTGCAGCCTCATAGCTAATAGCTAGAGCTTCTGTCTTCGTGGGATATATCTTATGTGCAGAGAAGTTAGAAAAACTATTAATAGTGTCAAATGCCATTTTATTGTTGGTTTTCTCTGGGGGCTGTAACTACAGCTATGCCGTTCACGTACAATGTGATTTTCAGAGCACTGCTAACTGCAGGAGCATCCTTCATTGATACATTATTACTGACATAACTAAAGAGGGGCTCAATTAACATTAAAAATAAATGTGGCTATAGTGATCAATCTGAATCCCCCCTACCATTTCTCTGTTTGCATAGCGAGAAGGAATTTAGCAAAATAAATGTACGTTTAATATGTAAAAAGCCTTATTGTCCTTCAGAAATCTAACAATCAGTGGTTATGTAAAATGTCTTGCAAAATATATGGCCTTCCTATGATAACCGGTATTGCAAGCAAGAAGTTTACCATCCTACATGATTTCGGTCTATGATGGTTGAGGCAATATTTACCGGTCTAAAACTCAATATTTTCTTAAATATTTTTATAATCAACATTTGTTAATTGTATTGGTGGGTAGGTAGGAACCGCAGTTCTCCTGCATCTTTTCTGGTTTTAAAAAGATGACTAGATTACCTATTTTAAAGGACGTAGGCATTTCCCCTCCTTGCATTATGATATTAAACACTATACTTAAAGGAGAGATGATCTCTTTTAGACGTCATTTATGAATTTGTGCCAGGCGTCGGTGCGGCTTTAGGGGCAGATTTATCAATATTTGAGGCAGCACAACGAGCAAGACAGCTAGCTGCGCTGCGTCAAATGGAGCGAGCAGGAATGCATCTTATTTAGTAACATATGACACATTCTTGCTCTCGCTCTGCGCTAGCGCACTGTGTGCAGGAATTATGTGGATATGTGCTAAAATACATGGATGTATGCGTGGAAACACCCACTCTCCACCCATATAACGTCTTCCCTTCATAGATTAACACAATACATCGACTTGCGCTGCCTTGTGTTACTCCAGAATTACCAAGCAACGCAGGGCCACGCAAGGTGGCTTTGCGGGGTTTGGTAAATCTGACTTAAAGATGTGTTGCCCTTGTGACTTGTGTGATGCAAGGGCAACACAATCCTTGAATAAATCTGGTACTTCTTGGCTTAATGGTCTGCATAGTCTCTGCTGTTGTTTGAAACAGATTTGTTACGGCTTAGATTCCTGTAAAGAGTTTACTGTTTCCTCTGTATTAGGAGATATGATGTTGTTTGGTAAAGGTCTATAGTCAAGTGAAAATACAAAGAATAATGAACCACAGATAATGTAAACACCAATAAATACTAACAGATGAACTCACCACTCACTAATGTATAAGCATTATTTAATATATTTTTATTTAGTCAGAAAAATTCTTTTTTTCGTTTTTTTGAAAATATTCTTTGTGTACAAATATATCTTTTTTCATTTTATAACATAGTTCTGAATGAAATTGTTTATAATTCATAGACATTAAAAACCATTAGCAGACAAACATGGGACTCAACAAGTGATTTATGCAATATGGCAAGGTAGATCACAACGCGCGTTTCGGCTGGCTAGCCTTCTTCAGGTGGCCATATATTGCACTGAAATATTAAAAGCAATGTGAGTGAGAGTCAGACAATCATACATATTTTACTTAGGTGACATTTAACAAACAACATTTCATGAAAAAGTATTAAAAAACTAATTGTCTACAGTCAAGCAATACAGTACATTTCATTGTGAGAGACATATGTGAGACAATTACTTATGTACACTCCTCAGGTATCTGGTTCCTTGTTAATAAGCGTTTTAACATCCTAGATTCATATCTTTATACAAATTTCAATTCAAAACAATCCATAGGTTGCCTAAACATATATTACCTGAAGATTTATACGAGATGTTAATAAATCTGATTCATTTGTATAATAACTTGATGTAAAATCCATAGTACGCATTTTTCAGATTCCGAATGAGGTTAGTATAAGAATGTATTGAATTTTATATTTAACTGTAACATGCATATCCAACCTCATGTCTGCAGAGAGAATTTACCTGGTATACACCATAATTGCGCATGAATGAACCAAGATTAAGGAAAAATGGCACAATAATTTATACTTAATAGGGTGATGTGTGTGACTGACATATAGTCATATATATCTCTATCTTGATTGATGGATAGTTATACTCAGATTAATATATGCGAGAGCAAGACCGGACGCATGATGTTGAGGATACATGCTTCCTGTCACAGATATGCTATATATGTAACAAGACTAATGCAATTTGCTTACCTAAAATAGGTTGCAAGAAAGGCTACACGTCCTTTCAAACTTGAATTAGAAGTGATATCTAATTAAAGGAAAAAATAAAAAAAATAAAAAAATAAAAGAACCCATATAAATTAACATCCTATGTGATTCCTTCATTCAGACAAAGGGATATGCATGCAGTGAAAGGGTGTACCTTAAAGGTTGGGATTCCTTCGACGTGATATTACATAGTTTGGTAAGGTGTCAGTTTCCTTGTAGATGTTTGCAGAAGCTGAAACGTGACAAATATTTAATATAAATGTAGGAATGTCACAGATGTTCAAAAAGATACTGAATAGGTAAACGGGATAAAATCCGGGTTACCTTAGTAGCGGGCTTTATGTTAATCCCGTATTGTCACTGTTAACAGGGTCGGGTATTCAGCGCGGTCATTGTGAACAAGGTCGGCTATTCAGCGCAGATTCAGAGGCTCAAAGATAAATGCTCAGATGTATTCCTGAAATAAATAGACGACCACAGCGTCACTGCTTATGATAGTGATACCTCCTAATGGGTGATATTCATGGCGCAAAAGACACATTAAGCAAAGCCAAGAAGGAGGATATTTAAATATTTGCCTATAGCGGGCATATACAAAGGAGATACGCGACCTATGTGTATCAAGAAGGTGTAACGAAAATAAACACGTGACTAAAAATACACATATCAGAAGTGAAGGTAACTACGATTTACCTAATTAGCTCGTGAGACGATCCTCCGAGAGTCAGGGGTCAAGGGCAGCTTATTATTCCTGTTTTCTGCAAAATATGTAACAGGCACGGAGGTGAAGTTAAATATGTTAAGATGCCTTTGCTTCCGTAGAGAGTCTATAAGGCATCAGGTCAGTGAGCTTACCATAACTTCTGACGAATGCGGCCAGCTATGGCTCTCGGTCAAGGTACGTGACGGCGTATCTCCAACCAGGACCTGGAAGGGTGTAACCGACATAAGGTTTTTCAGCGCCATTTATCGCAAGGCAAAAATAACCACGCACAGCGTGTATGGTCATAAAAACAGGACTGGGGATGGATCAAGACGGCACCGGAATACTACGTATATGCACTTGAGATCCGGGCTATAGAAGAAGGACTACAATATATCTGCATTGGGCACGGTGAAACGCAAAGAAAAGGACTGAGCCGAAAATTCTACAGGGATAATACAGTATTACTTTGCATCCAGTAAAAAATAGCTGCATTCGTTCTAAAAAATAAAAATAAAATAAATTAAATAAAGGAGCCTGTTTATACAGAGACTGATAGAAAATGTAAACATAATCATTTTGTTCGACCACTATTAGCTAGCGAACGTTTATAAGACCGGATTATGAATAAATCGAAAGTATATAGAAAAAAGTAGACATAATGATTGTCTACACTTGTGACATAAATATGTGAAGAGGTAACTGTGAGGTCACAGTCCAGATTTCTACAGGGGAAGGGATTCACCCAGAAGGATTCTGCAGATGGACTCTCACCCAATAGTATGTATAAGGGATAACCATCATTGGGAATGTGAATAGAATTATATGTCACAATGTGTGACAGTGTACTTGTGATTTCCATCAGTATATACAAATGATGTACACAAGATGGTTCCAGTATTCATGTGCTATTTACAACATATCAAGGTTAATCAGAAGGAAAAATGGACACTTGTGACAATTCTAGACCAATGGTTTAGAAAAAACTATGGTATCCTCAAAAGACCCAATGTATTTCGGTGTTGCGGTGTATTTCTTTTCATCCGCCCCTACATTGTGGTTTTCGGCAGTTATCATTGGATACCATAGAAAGTGTGGGTGCCTGCCTCATCCAGAGGCTCCTCTGGTCTAGGTTGCAGTGTCCAGAGATGAAAAAAGGAATAAGTGCAAAAAAGTAAAAAGCTGGTAAAAATAAGATCAACACCTGCGAAGTTTTTAATGGATTGGTGGAGATCTTATGTTAAAATAAATTGAGTACTTGTACTAGATCGGGTTACTGGATCTAGAAGTGTGGATTTCCAATGGGTGTCGACATGTTTCAGCCCCCTATGGCTCAACGGAGTCTATGGGGCTTTCGTCAGGACAGGGAGGACAAACAAACATAGAAAATCTACTCACACTTTGTGTGTGGTATTCACGAGATGATTATATGGAGGGTCAACATTAGCCACTCTAGTCTTATTAACCTAAAAGAGAAAATAGACACATATATGTTGTACAAGGATAAATATCCTACAATCTCACAGTATTACAGGAGTAGGGGTGGGCACAGTAGTGAGCTCTAGTCAAAACTACTAGGTGAATGCATATTAGCAGAAATAGCGTGTACACATAACACAGTGGAGTGTCACCTGAAAAGGCAGAGGAAAGAGGGAGGCGAAAGTGGACAATAGTTGATAAAAGTGCTGTGATGTTGTAGTTATCAGCTGGCTATGACTAAAACAAAGTAGTGATTTGTCAAAATGGTTATAAAGTTTTTATAAAGCGTAAAGACCTCTGTGCAGATTGTAATCGCTGTGTTGAAATATCAATAATGACAACCTAATTAAAGGAAGCAATGTGAGGTCAAGGTGTTGCAGAAAGACACGGAACAGCGGACCTCTTCGTGATTACAGGCGGCGCAAGTGAACACCGGATAGCGTCCATTTGAAAGAAAGCTCTATTGAAGACTTACCCCGGTTTGTGGAGTCTTTAAGCTTTCATCGGGGAGGCCCAGAGCTGGAAAAAGAGGGTAAACTGGGATAAGAACCTCCTTACCTCGAGGGAAGAGAGTATTTCCCTGACTAGTTTGAGCCGCCATTACCCGCGTGTGTAGCGTCCTTTGCCGCTTGTGCTGACTCTGCCCCCGGATACCAAGCTGGTGTCGGGGAGGGCGTTTTTAGCGGAGTTTTTTTGATAACCCAACTTTATGCGCTCTTGACACAAAGAAACGGACAGAGGTGTTGCTCGTTTTCGCTATGTAAATGTAACAGATAGCTGTCCTGAGAATCAACGTTTTCGTGAGATATCTCTGAGGTTGTTAGAGCAAACTAATAATTAACGATGGCCACGTTGATATAGCGAACTCAAAATGTGAGTTTCATCTAATAGCTGCACAAAGTGTGTAACACAAAGTGTGTAACACAGTCAGGATATGTGGAGGTAAATGGATAAAGTAGATGTCAGAGTGGTAATGACATAAGCGTGATCTTGTTGGTAGTACTGATAATCAGTGTACAATCAGTGGGCAGCAAACTGGTGCCAGGGGACATTGTCATTCATGCCCGTGACATTTGTTTTTAGACGGTCCACCCACCTCTGTTCTTTTTCATGCAGAATCCTCTCCGCGTTAGGGGTTCTCTCCGTCAGCATTTCAATGACGGTCCATCTGATGTCATTACAAGAATGGCCCGCCTCCAAAAAATGGGCGCACAGTTTGGTTGTTGTCTTTTTTAGGCGGATGTTGCTCCGATGTTCCCCTATTCTGGTTTTAACTTTCCTGCATGTCATTCCTATGTACAATTTTCTACAAGGACAACTGGCCATATAAATTACATGGGAGGAGTTGCAGTTTGTGTGTTGTTTTTGGGTCCATACTAGAGTTTCTGACAGTTGTAATTGTTTAGAGTGGGTGGTATATTGACAAGCTGTACAGTTTCCGCATGGGTAATGGCCACTCACAGGTGACATGGTAATATTTCTGATTATTTCTTGGTTTTGTATTTGTCGTGGTCGTGTGTGAACCAGTGTATCACGCAGATTTTTAGTTCTTCTGTTAGCGAAACGTGGTTTTGGCCAATTAAATTTCCCTGTATTGAGGATTTTCCAGTTCTTATTAACCAGTTTTTGGACCTCATATGTAGATGGGCAAAACGTTGTTACACAGGTCATAAGGTCCGGTATAGGGTCTTTTTGGTACGTTTGGAGGAGACATTCTCTAGGTTGGTTGTTCGCACGTTTCATGCATTTACGGATGGTACTTTGCGTGTAGTCTCTTTGTTTTAATTTGGTGCATAAATCCAAAGCTTGGGCTTTGTAGTCATCTGTCTTTGTACAGTTCCGTTTCAAACGTAAAAACTGGCTGTCGGGCAGATTGTCCCTCAGTGGTTTTGGATGATGACTTTTGTAGGAAAGTAAACTGTTTTTGGCAGTGGGTTTGGTATATGTTTTGGTTTTCAGCTTGTTGTCTTCGGCAAAGATTGTAAGGTCAAGAAAGTCAATGGATGTGTTGTTGGCCATGTATGTAAATTTGAGCCAAGGGTCTCTCTCATTTAGCCACCTTAAGAAGAGTTCCAGGTCAAGTTTAATATCCCAAATAAGGAGGATATCGTCAATGTATCTCTTCCAGTATAGAATACTGGAAGAGTACGGATTGACCTCATTTAGCACGTGTTGTTGTTCGAAATGGCTAACGTACAGTCCAGCCACCGAAGGGGCGAAGGCACTGCCCATCGAAGTTCCATGATTTTGTAAATATAAAACTCCGTTATATTCAAAGAAATTTTCTTTGAGTGCTAGCTGGCAACACTGTAGGACAAAATGTCTCGGTGTATGGTAGTTCCACTCTTCATTGTAAAGGACATCTTCCAGCATTTGTAGGGTGTCGTCTTGAGGTAGGCTGGTGTACAGCGACTCCACGTCAAGGCCTACTAAAAGCATTGTGTTTTGATTGAAAGGTATATCCCTGATTTGCACCAGTAGGTCTCGTGTGTCCTTAAGATAGGTTGGTGTCTTTTGCACTAGGTCTTTACGCTTTATAAAAACTTTATAACCATTTTGACAAATCACTACTTTGTTTTAGTCATAGCCAGCTGATAACTACAACATCACAGCACTTTTATCAACTATTGTCCACTTTCGCCTCCCTCTAGACTGTATGTGTATGTTGACTGTAGACAAGAGAAGTAAAATCGTGTATAAAATTATGATGAGTGTGAGACAACTAAACAACAAAAAATTCCCCTCATAGAACAGGCTATGAGATTAAAGCAATTTGGAAAGAAGGGGACCCCTATATACAATAGTGGTACACTTGCTATACATAGGGAAACTAAACTGTTTGGTAAAGGTCTATAGTCAAGTGAAAATACAAAGAATAATGAACCACAGATAATGTAAACACCAATAAATACTAACAGATGAACTCACCACTCACTAATGTATAAGCATTATTTAATATATTTTTATTTAGTCAGAAAAATTCTTTTTTTCGTTTTTTTGAAAATATTCTTTGTGTACAAATATATCTTTTTTCATTTTATAACATAGTTCTGAATGAAATTGTTTATAATTCATAGACATTAAAAACCATTAGCAGACGAACATGGAACACAACAAGTGATTTATGCAATATGGCAAGGTAGGTCACAACGCGCGTTTCGGCTGGCTTGCCTTCTTCAGGTGGCCATATATTGCACTGAAATATTAAAAGCAATGTGAGTGAGAGTCAGACAATCATACATATTTTACATAGGTGACATTTAACAAACAACATTTCATGAAAAAGTATTAAAAAACTAATTGTCTACAGTCAAGCAATACAGTACATTTCATTGTGAGAGACATATGTGAGACAATTACTTATGTACACTCCTCAGGTATCTGGTTCCTTGTTAATAAGCGTTTTAACATCCTAGATTCATATCTTTATACAAATTTCAATTCAAAACAATCCATAGGTTGCCTAAACATATATTACCTGAAGATTTATACGAGATGTTAATAAATCTGATTCATTTGTATAATAACCTGATGTAAAATCCATAGTACGCATTTTTCAGATTCCGAATGAGGTTAGTATAAGAATGTATTGAATTTTATATTTAACTGTAACATGCATATCCAACCTCATGTCTGGAGAGAGAATTTACCTGGTATACACCATAATTGCGCATGAATGAACCAAGATTAAGGAAAAATGGCACAATAATTTATACTTAATAGGGTGATGTGTGTGACTGACATATAGTCATATATATCTCTATCTTGATTGATGGATAGTTATACTCAGATTATTATATGCGAGAGCAAGACCGGATGCATGATGTTGAGGATACATACTTCCTGTCCTGTAGGAGATATGATGTCCTGAAAAAAGTTTCTGTGAACCTTTAGAAATATATTGGGATTCCGGAGTTGGGAGCACACCACTGACCTCTTCCGCCGTATCGACCCACTGCATCATGGTCTGTGCAGTTCAAGTATTGTCAGGAACGGTTCAAAGTTCAATTTTAAAAGTTTTTTCACCACAATCGGTGCAAGTAAGTACTTGTGTTTAGATCATCTCTAGACACGAGCCTAGCTCGTGTTTCGGGATTGTTTCCCTCATCAGTAGAGATAGTTTTGGGGTTGAAGAACAGGTCGCCAAACACCCGTCACGGGCCTCGTTGCCCCTCTGGCGTGCAGGTGCATCTCCAACTAGCTCGTCAGCTATTATGGCTACAGGGAGCCATCAAAGGGGATTCTGGAGTTGGGAGCACACCACTGACCTCTTCCGCCGTATCGCCTCACTGCATCATGGTCTGTGCAGTTCAAGTATTGTCAGGAACGTTTCAAAGTTCAATTTTCAGGGGGATACTGAGCTTTACAGGTACATACAGGTTAGACACGCCCTACAAGCGACGATTCCGCCAGACGCATCACCACCAGAATCTTCCCCTCTAGAAGACCGTCTACTCACAGACTACCTACAGGAAGGGGCGACATCGATGACATACCGTAACTTGATTAATAATATGCCTGACCCACTGGGGAAGCTGAAAGACAAATGAATGATGGAGGTAGGAGATCTAGACGAAACCGAGTGGAACGCAGCCATGGCGTCCCCACGTGAAGCAGGCATATCTTCCAAATTCCGCCTGGTACAGTTAAAGATTCTGCATAGGATTTACTACACTCGCACAACACTATATAAACTGCACAGGGCGGATCATCCCTATTGTCTCAGGGGTTGCGGGGCAGAGGGCTCGTTTATACACACGATATGGGAATGTCCGCTGATTGTTAGCTATTGGCAACGAGTTTTGCGCACCATAGCCCAAACACTGAACACCTCACTTACTCTAGACCCGCGGGTGTGCCTGCTGAATGTCTGGGGGCCGACCGACCTCACCTTTTATGCAAGAACGTGGACCACAGTGGGACTGGTAACGGCAAAACGAGACATAGCGCAGAAGTGGGGATCGGCTGATCTCCCCACGCTGGCTCAATGGATCCGAAACATGGACATGCTCATGCTGACTGAAAGAGCAGTGTATAAACTAAGGGATAACCCACGTAAATGGAATGGGGTCTGGCAGCCTTGGAACTCCTATAGGGGGGACATATGTGAGCCACTGGATGAGGAAGATCTTGAGGGATCTGAGAGTGAAGACGACCACTAATTGGGTATGGGGGTGGTTGCTGGGTGACACACACGGGAGCGGGATGGTTTTGCACTAGGAGTTTGGTGGGGAGGGGATGGAGTGGGGCGTGGGGCATAGGAATGTTGATTGGTCCCAATATAGGATGACTGTGATGCTAGATACTGTCGAAGCTACCTCAATGGCATGCCGATCTATCTATGTGTGCACTTTTTGTGGTTTAAGTTCGCTTTTGTTCAAAGACAATGAAAAAAACATAAAACGCAAACTGTAATTTCCACGGTACATATATGTTCCTTTTCATCAGGTCACTTTGCTTCACGAATTCGTAACGTAACTGCAGGGAACTATCACAACGCCTACCGCTTTACATTTACTTTGTATTTTGATAAGACCCTACGAATGTATGTGTTTATGTGACTGATGATGCTACTGATACTATTTATGTTTTGCAACAAAAATAAAAATTTTTTTAAAAAAAGTTCAATTTTCAAAGTATTTGCATCACAATCGGTGCAAAGTAAGTACTTGTGTTTAGATCATCTCTAGACACGAGCCTAGCTCGTGTTGCGGGGTTGTTTCCCTCATCAGTAGAGATAGTTTTGGGGTTGCAGAACAGGTCGCCAAACACCCGTCACGGGCCTCGTTGCCCCTCTGGCGCGCAGGTGCATCTCCAACTAGCTCGTCAGCTATTATGGCTCCAGGGAGCCATCAAAGGGGATTCTGGAGTTGGGAGCACATCACTGACCTCTTCCGCCGTATCGCCCCACTGCATCATGGTCTGTGCAGTTCAAGTATTGTCAGGAACCGTTCAAAGTTCAATTTTCAAAGTTTTTTCACCACAATCGGTGCAAGTAAGTACTTGTGTTTAGATCATCTCTAGACACGAGCCTAGCTCGTGTTTCGGGATTGTTTCCCTCATCAGTAGAAATAGTTTTGGGGTTGCAGAACAGGTCGCCAAACACCCGTCACGGGCCTCGTTGCCCCTCTGGCGCGCAGGTGCATCTCCAACTAGCTCGTCAGCTATTATGGCTACAGAGAGCCATCAAAGGGGATTCCGGAGTTGGGAGCACACCACTGACCTCTTCCGCCGTATCGCCCCACTGCATCATGGTCTGTGCAGTTCAAGAATTGTCAGGAACTGTTCAAAGTTCAATTTTCAAAGTTTTTTCACCACAATCGGTGCAAGTAAGTACTTGTATTTAGATCATCTCTAGACACGAGCCTAGCTCGTGTTTCAGGATTGTTTCCCTCATCAGTAGAGATAGTTTTGGGGTTGCAGAACAGGTCGCCGAACACCCATCACGGGCCTCGTTGCCCCTCTGGCACGCAGGTGCATCTCCAACTAGCTCGTCAGCTAATATGGCTACAGGGAGCCATCAAAGGGGATTCCGGAGTTGGGAGCACACCACTGACCTCTTCCGTCATATTGCCCCACTGCATCATGGTCTGTGCAGTTCAAGTATTGTCAGGATCGGTTCAAAGTTACATTTTCAAAGTTTTTTCACCACAATCGGTGCAAGTAAGTACTTGTGTTTAGATCATCTCTAGACACGAGCCTAGCTCGTGTTTCGGGATTGTTTCCCTCATCAGTAGAGATAGTTTTGGGGTTGCAGAAAAGGTCGCCAAACACCCGTCACGGGCCTCATTGCTCCTCTGGCGCGCAGGTGCATCTCCAACTAGCTTGTCAGCTATTATGGCTACAAGGAGCCATCAAAGGGGATTCCGGAGTTGGGAGCACACCACTGACCTCTTCCGCCGTATCGCCCCACTGCATCATGGTCTGTGCAGTTCAAGTATTGTCAGGAACGGTTCAAAGTTCAATTTTCAGTTTTTTCACCACAATCGGTGCAAGTAAGTACTTGTGTTTAGATCATCTTTAGACACGAACCTAGCTCGTGTTTCGGGATTGTTTCCCTCATCAGTAGAGATAGTTTTGGGGTGGGGCGATACGGCGGAAGAGGTCAGTGGTGTTTGGCGACCTGCTCTGCAACCCCAAAACTTCAACAGTTCAAAGAGCTTGCGGGGTCTATTCGTGACATTCCCCAGTTCCGATCTGCAGTACTCTTTCTTTGAATTGAGGATGTTCTTGTTATAGGAGTTTATTGCCTGGCGAAGAAGTTTGATGCGCAGCAGAGGGGTGCTGCCTCCAAGTTCTTTCAGATTGCCGGAGGGATCTCCTCTCCGTGTTGAGGGATCCAGAGAACCAGGGGTTTCTGTCTTTGATTTGTATTCTTTTTAGTTTTAGTAGGGCAAGGTCATCCAGAATGTTCGATATAGTAGCTGAGTAATCATCGTTGAGGTCACTGGCCGTATTTATGTGCGGGGGTGGGAGGTCAGATTTGCAGCGAGCCTCCAGTTTCATGTGGTCAAGGTTCTTGGTGTCTCTGATCCAGCGTTTTGCAATCACTGGTCGCGGTGCCTTTGTCTTGTGGGTCCCGGGTAAAAGGAAGGCAATGGCGTGGTGGTCAGACCAGTCACATGGGTCAATGGAGATAAGCTGAACTGAAGATTGCTTGGCGATGGTCCAGTCCAGGGTGGCCCCTTTTGAGTGAGTTGGCAGAGAGCAAACATGAGTCAGGGCTTGATCGGTTAGGAGATCTTTGATGGCGTTGATGTGAAGATCCTTAGGGTCGTTCCAGTGCAGGTTGAAATCACTGAGGAAAACCTTGTTAGCGTTGGAGGAAATCTTAGTTGTGATGATTTCCAAGAGGTGATCAGTGAAAGACTCATTCAAACCTGGGGGGTGGTAAAAGATGTGCAAATTGCACAGATGCAATGAGTGGAGAGGGCGAGGAATTCGCAGGAGTCAGTGGTGTCCACCGTGAGTTCCGTGACAAGGAGGCTGGAGTGGTAGATGCAAATGATGCCTCCTCCTTTCCTGCTTGATTGTCTGTCGAGGCTAGCAATATTGTAGTTGGGAAAGAACTAATAGATCTAGACAGGGAGAAGAGTATTCGTTGAGCTATGATTCCGTATTGCTAGATCTAAGATTTTGTTCAGGATGAGATCAGCAATGTCAGCTGCATGCTTAACTGCTGATCGGCCGTTGATTAGAAGACCTGATAAGGGGGGTCCTGGGGGAGTGTCAGGGGTCTGGATGGACAGGAGTACAGGTGCCAAGTTGCTTTTAACCACATTTCTGTTATGGTGGGTAGCCGGCCTGTTGTGGTTGATGGTGACCGTGCTGATGGTATGTTCAGTACTCGCATCACATAGACAAGGGATGATTTGGGCAGGATTGTGGTCATGGAGGATGGCTAGTATTTCGTTTTCAGTGAGGTCTGGCAGGGTTGAGGTGACAGTGGCAGAGTTCTAAGAGAGGGCAAGAGCTTGGGAATCTTCCTCTGAAAGGTGGCAAGATTGTTTGCGTGGGCGAAGATGTCTCAAGGGTAGAGGTAGAGGTTGCTTGGGAGGCTCTGTGACCAGTGGTGGTGGGGTGGATATGAGCGGGGGCTTGAGGTTAGCAAGGGAGAGTTCGGCAAGGTGAAGGAGATTCATAAGTTCCAGAATGGAGATATGGATGCTCTTGTATTTTTTTAGCCACTCTGGAGTGTAGAGTTTCGAGATCAGTATAAGCGGAAGGTGCTAGGGAGCGGGAGGGAAAAGGTTAAGGAGCAGTACAGGCAGCATGGTAAGATAGAAGGGTTGGCTCGAGCTGAAACGTGGGAAATTGGAGGCATACCACACTCACGGCTCGGGTGGATGGCTGACGGGTAGGTGGTCAGGGGACATGGGGGGAATCTGTTGGAGGTGCCAGGGGACTTGCTATAAAGGTTAGGGTGATCAGTGATGGGAATCATTAGAGGGCTAGCTCTGTCTGAAACAGGTCTTTGGGAGCGTACTAGTCTCACAGTCAGGGTGGGGTGCTAGGTGGGAGGAGATCTTCGGTGTAGGGGAAATTGTGTAGCCAGGGTCAGGCGATGTGCTGGGGGGATGGGATGAACTGTGACGGAAGCTCTTGGAGATGGGGTATGTGGGTGGCTAGGCACGTTAGGATGGCGGGTCATTGGTGCGGGTGTTAGTTACCCTGTCAGTGTCATGCACATGATTTCTGAGAAGGGTGAAAAGGTCTGTGAATTTATTGAGGCTATTGGTTGAGGCTTGGACTAGAACAAAGCCGTTTTTGTAGAGCGTGATAGTAAGGTCGGCTCGCAGTGTGAAGGAGGGCGCTATTGTGAACTTGGTGCCGTATGGAATCTTCCTGGTAGAGCGAACATTGAGAAGGTGCGCAAAGGTTTTGTGCCAGGAGGCAATTCTTCTGGAGTAGAAGATAAGGTCATTAATAACTGTGTCGATGTCATCGCAAGTCGGATATCAACGTCTCGGGGTGTCTTTTTAGGGTGGCATGCTTGAATGATTTAGCAGCGTTTTGGGATAGGTTGGGGGGTAGATTAGAGTATAAAAGTTATCCCCATTCACGTTCAGGCCAGGACCTGACATAATTGGTTAGGGTAGAGCACTATAGGATTACGAGGAACCAAAGGGACAAGTAGGCAGCAGAGGGGATGGGTGTCCCGATAGCAGGGTGTCCAGGGACAGCAGTGACTGAGGTTAGTCAATCCGGTGTAATTCTCAACAATCACCATGGTGGTGCAGCATCTCGGGCATGATTCGGTGTTTCAAATGAACGTGAAATCTAGAAGTTTTCGAGGAACCCATTGTTAAAGAATGTCTTAGAGTGGGCAACAAGAGTCCGGACAGTCACTCACCACAGACCAGTAGACGAGAGATAAGTTGTAGACCATGTAACATTGTGGTGTCGCGAACTAATAGTCAGGTTGGTCTTCAATGAGCAATAATGATACTGTGAAGTCGCTCTCAAAATATTGGAGGTGGCTGAAGCAGGGTGTTAGACGTCTCTGGCACGCTTCAGCGTTTCAGACAAGAACAGGAAATGTAGAAGTTTTCAAGGAACCCTGTGTTAAAGCAGGTCTTAGAGTGGGCAAACAAGCAGGAAATGGTGCTCTCCTCCTACCTGTAGAGGGGAGTTTAAGTTGAAACACCATGTGAGGTTGTAGCATCTCAAGGCATCAATGATACTGCAAAGTCGCTCTCAACATCAGGAGTTTTTAAAAGAGGGTCTTAGACTGGGCAGCAAAGGATAGGAATGCCACTCTCTGCATATCAGTAGCAGGGAGTTAAGTTAAGAAAAAAATGTAGCACCGCAGATTAAGATACAGGTGGGTCTTCAGTGCGCAACAACAGTACTGCGAAGTCGCTCTCAGCATATCAGGAGTGGCTTAAGCAAGGTGTAGTACGTAGAATTTTTAGGCGCCGCCATTTTAAAATCAGGCGCTGGAGGGTGTTCGAGAATGTCTTCACCCGTCGCCATTTTAGGGTCAGGCATTGATCGGCAAGGAACACAAAGAAGCTATATGCGGACCAGTCCAGTGAACACACTCTGAGGCTGCAGTACTGTTAGTTATGGGGATGCTTGCTTATAGGGATACTTGTAAAATTCATTGTTGCGAAATGTTAATGAGCCAGGAACAATGAAAAATGCTCCGTAAGGATTTACAGTGCCGCAATTTTGGGTGCAGGGAAAACTTCAGCCAAGGTACCTCAAAAGGGTTAAACAAGCCCAGATGATGAGATAAATACCTGGCACATGATTTGTAAAGCGCGATGGCGGAGAAGCTCCACAGTCAGCTTTTCTGCTGCCTCCTGCAAGAAGCGAAGGATCTGCTGTCTCGGCGTCAGCTGCCTGGCGCCAGGGTTGCAGGGCACGAGTGAACCAGTGCTGGGCTCCAAACAGGGATGAGAAGGCAGCCAAAGCGGGCCAGCTTAGACGGTCGGATGGTGTCAGTGCCAGCCGACGGGTCCGCGGGGTAACAGCACTCGCGAATTCCGCATTAGTCAATAAAGCTAAAGTGCTCGGTCAAAATGTCCGGCCACTACAGCCCTCCGGTCATCAACAAGGAGGACTTGGGACATTAAGGCAGGGCACGCGGAGTCTGAGGGGGCCAACAGCCGCAAATGCCGGGGGCTCGCTCCGGCATGTCCCAGCTCCACAGCGGCAGACTGATCCGGGGACCAGAGCTGAAATCATGTCAGTGTTGGGAATGGATCAAGGGCACACTCATCAGCCGATCCTGCAAAGAAGGTACGTTTGCGATTCTGTTTTTGCACTCAGTTTCTTTGGAGGAGCGCATTGAGGTCCCGGGGCTGATGGAAGGGATGGCCGGTTTGCAGGTTTAACAGGGATATTAACCAAACTAGGAATCCCCAACCCGGGAGCTCCTCAGGGCAGCTCCTACTCTGTGGCCATCTTGGTCCTCAATCTTCAATAACTTTACAAATTCAATTTCTATAGGAGTGAGAGGTTGACTCTCCAATTCTATTGTCTTGCTCCCCCTACTGCCTCGCAGATGCTTTTTAAGTTGTTACTATAATCTTTTTACCCAAATTATCTCTTAGTTCTTTAGTAATTATTAACCCATGCTTTTTCTGATCAAAATTGCAACTCTTCAAGCTACTGCTGTGTTTTGGACAGTCTGGCTTCCTGAACCCAAAAATATTTAAGACCTGCTTGCGTTGTCAGTTAAAGTTGTTTGCTGTAATAGAATAACCTCTGTATTGGTCTAGTCTAAATAGTTCATTTTCAAATTTATGTTTCCATGGGCTAATAAATCATTCATATCTGATAGAGACTACTAGCCGCAGATTCCTTCATGTAGAATGATCCCCAGGCGCAAGACTGGATCCGGAAAACTTTTTGCCACAGCATCCCTGCGCGCCGGGGGGGACAGCATCACACGGCTCCGGCCAGGCTTCGTCCGCGCACGTGACTTCCGCGAGGTCACATAAGTCCCTCCCCAGCGAGCTTACGTGAGTTTTTTCCTTTTCCGTGTGCATCGCGGATCCGGTTCATGCTCCGGGCCTGTTTATGCCTTTCCCTTCACCATTGCGTGTGTTTGTGGGAACAGTGTGCGAATGCCTTCGGGCTTTAAGATGTGCTCGTCGTGTGGACGCCTGATGTCGGTGACAGACCCTTTGCATGTGGTGTTTGGGGGAAGATCACGCCTCCACTGATTGCGAGGCGTGTCAACGGCTGAAGCCGAAGTCGCGGCGGGAGCGCCGCATGAAACTTCTCTCGTCTCGCATGTCCAGATCAGCTTTGTCGCCTCGCTCAGCCTCTGCGGAGGTTTTCGACGCAGCCATCATCGTCGCCGTCTTCATCCATCCCCTGTGCCGCAAGAGCATCGCTCACCTATCGGTAAGTGTCGCAGTTTGTACCCGAGGGCTTGTTTCTGGCCTGTTGGGGGCGTGGGCTCTCCGCAGCTGATGCGGCCCTGCGTATTGTCCCCCTATACGCCATTTCCCGTTGAGGGGGCGTGGAGAGCCCAGATGGAGACATATGTGACCACTTTGCAGGCCTCACTGGCTTATCCTCCTCCTTCCCCTCCTGGGATGTCGACAGATCCCTTGCATGGTGCCGCTCCCAGACTTGGAGGATGTGATGACGTTGGGGTGCGGCCCTTCGGCAGTCCCTCCTTCGGACCACGGTGCTGCTGCTTTGCGGGAGTCCCTGTGGTGTTGCGGGGTGTGCCGGGGCTCAGGTTGCATCCCCGAGCCCCTCTTGGCCCTATGGACAGGCGGTGACCTTGCCTGAGGCCGAGGTGACACTGCTGCGGTACTGGCATCTGCTGGCCCGGGCGGCGCCATAGGGGTCGGTGGACCCCCCCTCGTCCCATCATGGGTCTAGGCTGGCAGGGGACACCTCGTCCCTCCCCGTGCCCCCCTCGTCCCTCCTCGCCGGCAGCTGGCCCGCAGGAGGTCGAGTCGGCCTTGGCACCGCCATGGGGGTTGGTGGGCCCTTCTCGTTCCCTCATGGGTTGGGGCTGGCAGGGGTCTTCTTGTTACTCCCCGGGTGCCTCTCGTCACTCCACGCAGGTGACTGCCTCGTCTGAGGCCGTCCATTGACCACCTCGGCTCCGGCCTACCCTCGGTCTCCTGCGCCGTGTGATGTGGTGAAGGCCTGTCCGGAGTCGGCATTGGACGACGATGATGCCCTGCTCCAGGTGGCAGACTCTACGGCATCAGACAGGCGTCAGGTTGTGGACTCGTCTTCGGACGTCCCCTCTTCCCCGGAGGTTGGGCACCTGCTGGTGTCGTCCTCGCTGGAGGCGGACCGCCGCATTGTGGCCTTTCCCCCATTGTCTTCTAAGGGTGGGTCCACGCCGTCACCCCAGCTGCCGTGTTCGCCAGAGCGGTTCCCCACTCCTTGGTGCCTCTTTCTCCTTTCCGGGCCTGGCCACTCCCTGCTCCGATTGGCTTAGGGGAGGGCGGCCTTAACCTACAGCCGTCGCCCACAGTGGAGCTGCTTTTCCCACCGCGGGGACCCACAGAGGCGGGTGCAGCCTTCATTCACGCTATTTCCACGGCCGTGGGAATTTTGCGCATGGGTGACCCTGCTGCCCATTTCCCCCCAGATCATCTTCTGGAGGTTCTCCATCAGAGCTCTGGTGGTAGGGAACTCCTGCTTCTCTTTGAAGGTTTGCTGCATTTGTCTCTTGTGGGGTCTTGGAGCCGTCCCGCCACAGGGGACCCGGTGCCCCAACCCCTTCTGCACCGGCACCTTCCAGCACCACGTGACCCGGTGTGTCTTTCTCTCTATCCCTCTGCAAGTGGCCCCCTTTTGCAGACTGCCTTTCCCTCCCTGCCGTCGCTGTTGTCTCCACCATCACGTGAGGCTCGCTGGCTGGACTTTTGAGGACGCAATATGTTCGCTTCCACCAGTGCGGCTCTGCGGGTCCTTAACACTTTGTGTGCTGGCTAGGGCCTCCTCTTGTTTGTGGGGCTCGGCGGAGTCCCTTGGATCTGCAGCTTCTCAGGAGGGTGCTGGTGTTGATTTGAGACACCATACGGTGGATGGCCAGGAGCTGGCGGCGTTTATTCTTTGCTCCGCTCTGGACATTTCGGAGGTGCTTGGTCGTGCCATGGCTTCTTTGGTTGCCCTTCGCCGTCATGCTTGGCTTCGGCACAGTGTGTTCCCGGAAAATGTTCGAGAAGGGCTGGTGGATCTTCCCTTCGATGGCACTCTTTTTTTCCACGATCCGGACGTTATTGGCGGGGCTTCGGCCTCCTCCTGCTTCTTCTCCCCCTCAGTGATCTGTGAGTTGATCTGGTTTCTGGGAGCTGTCCTTTTGTTGGGGCGGGTCACCCCGGTTGTGTGATCTGTGTGCTTTATGTGCCTGTGAGTACTCTTTTGTTGGGACTGTGGCTCTGTTGGCTGCTGGCCGGCCCTTCCTTACTGTGTGTTTTTGCTGTTATCTACACCAGATTGGCCCTGAGATTAAGCCTTCTGTTTTTTCTCTTGGCTACTTGTTAAGCCTTCGGCAGGGGGGTTTACCCGCGGATCTTTCTGTTGTCCTCTGCTGCGGAAGTTTCTTCCTAAGAGGGTTCCCATGTCTTGGGACTTTACATACCCTATGTGGGGTAGTGGTAGCTGTTGTATAGCTTGTTCTGTGCTGGGGAGTTGTGGTTGCCCTCTGGCCTCTGCTCTCCATGGCGTTTATGTACATTGTAGGTGCAATTCCCTTATTACTGGGTTGGAATACCTTGGTGGCGACCCGGGGTGTCCCTCTCCAGAGCTTTAGCGCTGTTCGCCAGGTCTGACCTGCTGTCTCCGGCTTGGCGTTGTGGCTCTGGTTCTGCTTCTTTTTGGGTCATGTGTGCGGACCCCTCTCTGAGGGGTGTGTCTGGGCACTTTCTTCACTCTTATGTTTTCTGTCCAGGGGGCTGAGATGATTTTTGTATTTCTCCCTCTTTCAGGCGCAGCCCGCCCGGTCTTCCTAGGTGCCTCGGGCTACTCTTCCTGCTTCCGACTGCTTGTTGCTGTCTGTGCCATTCTTTTGATCTTCCTCTTCCTTGCCTTGTCCTTGGATGGGGGTTCTGTTGCCTTGTAGGGGCCTGCCATGCTACGGCCTCCCCGTGCCTTGCCCTTGTTTCCTCTATTGAGTGTGAACGGGCTTCTTCTTCCTTCATTTCTTCTTCCTATGCCCCTCTTTGGGTCTGAGGTGTTCTGCTTGTAGGGGTTCCCTTTGCCTGGACTAATCCCCTGTGGGACCCTCCGTTATGTCCAAGCTGGTGGGGCCCTTTCGCAGACCCTCCTTCCTCGTGGGTATGGCTTTGGTATCTATTCTACGTGAAGGGATCTGCGGCTAGTAGTCTCTATCAGTTATCCAGTATTTGGGGTGTCTTTCATAGATTCACATGCCTGAATCATTCCCCCTCGTCGAGACGGGAGCCTCCGGTACATAAAAAAGTAATGTCCTATAGACATACATAGAGAAAATAGGCCTAAGGGCCTCCCCTTAGTAGCCTCTCGTTGTCCTTATGTAAAAAGGACCAAACTCTCACAGTCAGCCAATCAGCTCCGACCTCCCTCTAGAACCTTCCTGGGAGGAGCCTCAGTCCCTCAGATTTTCTACCGCACGTTGTGCTAGGGAGTCTCCAGCCTGAGCTCTTCTCAGGATTCCTCAAAATCATCTAACTTTCTTTGAAAGTGATTCTTCAATCTCAACTCTTCAAGGATTACTTCACTACACTGTTCTGCAGTAAGTGTTTTCTTTCCACTACTTTCTTCCATGTCTGAATCACAGAAGAAAGCCCTTTTCAGGGCCTGCTCTTCATGTGGGAAGAAAAGGATCCATGTGGATGATAAGCATGACCTGTGCTTATATTGCCTTTACCCGGACCACGTCTCGGACAAATGCAGAATATGTAGGGCCTTCCCTAAAAAGACCGTGAGGGACAGGGAAGGTCGCCTTCTCATCTGGCTCGACAGGCTTAAGGACAGAGACACTCTAGAATCATCTGAAGGCAGTGTTTCCAAGTCCTCAGAAGTCTCTAAAAAGAGGCCTAGGGTAACTTCCCCTGGCCCCTCAGACACTCCTCCTAAGAAGGCACACAAGAAGTCTTCAGAGGCAAGATCCACGACATCTTCAGTGTCTGTTCAGGAAGATCAAACCTTTAAAAAGCCTGCTCCGTCATCTACCAGACATGCCCAGAGGACTACCTCAGTCACTACCACTGTGTCGACGACATCAGCGTCGTCGCCTTCAGCGTCGACGACGAGGACTACATCCTCGTCATCAGGTAGACCTGTCTCCTCTATTATTCTACTGACATCGTCGTTGACGACGAAGACCCTGTCGACGACGAGGACTACGACGACGTCGTCGTTGACGAGCCCATCATCGTCGAAGACGTTACTAAAGAACCCACCGTCGACGATGAAGACGTCGACGAGGGAGTCGACGACGAAGACACCGTCGACGAAGACACCGTCGACGACGGGCTCGCCGTCGACGAGTGCACCGACGACGACAAAATCGACGTCGAAGTCGTTGTCGACGACCAAGGTACCGTCGACCACCCCACCGTCGACCACCCCACCGTCGACGAGGACACCGTCGACGAGGACACCGTCGACGAAAGACTCGTCGTCGACGACGAAGGCACCGTCGACGGAAGACTCGTCGTCGAAGATGGCACTGTCTGAACCATGGAAAAAATCCAGACTTGTGGAGGTGTCGGCCCTCGCGCTACCGCCGCCGACGACACCCTCGACGACGACAGGATCAAATGCTACATCTGGCAAGACCACCAAGCTGCAAATTACCCCGGAAACAACGTCTCCGAGCAAAGTGGAAACGCAGCCACCTCAGGAAATCTTCCAAAGTGAAGAATCTGAAGAGGATGACCACCTGGGTCCCGCTACTTCTATCTCGGACCTGAATGTCAAATGCCAAAGCACTGATGAGGAACAGGAGGAGTTCACTTATCAGGAACACTCCGTCCACACTAGTGTCCGCACGGAGGTCACCCCCATGATATGCCTACCGGCGACTCTCGTCAATGACCTCCGGTACCTTGTACAAGATTACAAGCAACGCTTCCCGGATGCGGACAGTGGGAATCAGACACCTATGGTACATACACCGGCGTCCGCCCCAAAACAGTCTCAACCTCTCCCTCAAACCCACCGTGACAAGGTCCAACCTCAGGTGGTGGACTCCTCAGACGAAGATGAGGATGAGGAGGAGTTAGAGGAAGGAGAGGTCCAGGAGGTCCACTCGGACCACGATGAGGAGGATGAGTATGTGGCGTCATCCCCTGCTTCACCACAACCACGCCAAGCGGACTCACCGCCTGTGGACATTGGCGGCTTCCACAAACTTGTGGAAAGGGCGGCGAAGAGATTCCATATGGTCGCGGAATCAACTGAAACGGAATGCTTCTTGCACGATTTCAAAGAGCAGCCGCAAAAGTCGACTAAATCTATTCCAATTATAGAGTTCTTATGGGAGCAAGGCAAAAAATTAATGCTGACACCCGCTTCTGTGCCCGCGGTTGTTCCACGCCTGGACAAGAAATACAAAGCCCCACTTACAGCGGCGGCTTGCCTCAACGGACACCCCAAACCTGATTCGGTGGTTACGCAGGCGGCCCAGAAGAACTCCCGCAACCCTTCCTCCCCGCTGTCCGCTCCTCCAGACAAAGAAGGCAGGAAGCTTGACACGATTGGGAAAAGATTCACGACAACATCGGCCATGACCATCAAGGTGGCCAACTCCATCGCTTTGTTGGGACGTTACAATCGCCAACTTTGGGAAGACATAGCCCCTTATGTAAAGGAACTGCCTGACACAGTCCAGGGTGAAGTCAAGGCTCTCCTTGTGGAAGGTCAAACTTCAGCTGCGGAAATAATTAACTGTGCTATTGACGCAGCCATGACTGGCTTCCGTCAGCTTGCTGGAGCTGCTGTTCTGCGCCGTCAAGGGTGGCTGAAATCGACGTCGTTCCGCCAGGAGGTACAAGCGAAGGTGCTGGACATGCCCTTCGACGGCCAGCATCTTTTTGGGGACAAGATCGACGAGGCACTGCAGACCATAAAGAAGGACACCGATACTGCCAGGGCACTGGGCACTTTGCAGTCGCGAAACCAGTCCTTTCGAAGCAACCGATCCAGAGGTCAGTCCTCTTATCGAGGTTCCTATCAGAACAGGTCCTCGTATTCCTACAATAACAAGAACCAATACCAGCACAAGCAACAACAAGGTCGTCAATCTTCATACGGAAGATCTAACTTCAGAGGCAAGAATCCCAAGAGGGGCACTGGCGGCCGCCAGTGACCAATTACTCCAGCCAGTCCTACCACCCTCTCCATCCTTTCAAATTGGAGTAAAGTTGACCCATTTCCTCACCAATTGGCAACACATCACCACGGACCGGTGGGTTCTCCAAATGATACGATTCGGCCATTCTCTCGAATTCACCACCATCCCTCCCAATACACCTCCCCAAAGACGGGCGCACAAACACCTACGCCTGCTTCTCCAGGAACTTTCTGTCATGCTACAGAAAGGAGCAATCGAACGAGTTCCAGCATCCTTAAAGGGGAAGGGGTTTTATTCCCACCTCTTTCTTGTACGACAGAAGGAGAACAAGTGGAGGCCCATTCTAGACCTCAGGGCGCTCAACGCTTTCCTGCGGAGCCAATCGTTCAGGATGGTGACGATCCAAGAAATCCTGGGCACTCTGGAAAAAGGAGATTTCATGACATCCTTAGATCTCCAGGATGCCTACTACCACATCCCCATCCTCAAGCGCCACAGAAAATTCCTGAGGTTCGAAGTTGCAGGCCGACATTATCAGTTCAAAGTTCTGCCGTTTGGCCTCAAATCCGCGCCGCGGATTTTCACAAAGTGCCTTGCACCGGTGGCGGCCTTTCTGCGTCAGCTGGGTCACCAAGTCTTCCCCTACCTAGACGACTGGCTGGTGAAAGCACCCTCACCAGAAGGCGCGGCCGAATCCTCCAGCGCCTGCACCAATCTTTTTCAGAAGCTGGGATTAACCCTCAATCTCAAAAAGTCCTGCATTATCCCTACGACAAAAATTACCTTCCTCGGGGCTACCTTGGACACGGAGTGCACAAGAGCCTTCCCCTCGAAGGAAAGGACGGACAAGATATTGTCCCTAGCCACGGCTGTGGCAACAAAGACACACCTCAAAGTCCGGACTTACACATCCCTCCTGGGAATGATGTCTTCCTGTATACTTCTCATCCCTCACTGCAGACTCAGGATGCGCCCGTTGCAGGAAGCTCTCACGAGCCAATGGACTCAAAGTACTGGCTCTTCCGAGGACATTGTACGGATAACACCAAAAATAACCAGAGGTCTACAATGGTGGAGGCGTCGCAAAAATCTAACCATAGGATTGCCGTTTCTCCTTCCGGCGACACCTCTGGTGATCACTACGGACGCCTCCCTGGAAGGATGGGGCGCTGTTCTCCAGGACCTTCGGATCAGCGGCAAGTGGGACGCACAGGAAAAGCTGCTCCATATAAACCTCTTGGAGCTGAGGGCTGTCTATCTTGCTCTACAGGCCTTCCTACCACGCATCCGGAACTCCCCAGTGCTCGTCAAAACAGACAACACCACGACGATGCACTATCTCAACAAACAGGGGGGAACGCGTTCGCTCTCTCTATCACGCGAATCGCAGAAAATCTGGAACTGGCTGGTGATACACGGAATCCAGCTCAAAGCGGACTATGTACCCTGAAAAGACAATACCATCGCGGATGCCCTGAGCAGACAAAGATCCCTCTCCCACGAGTGGGAACTGAGCGACAACGCTCTGGCTCACATCTTCTCTCAATGGGGAGTCCCAAGAATCGACCTGTTTGCCACCAAGGAGAACGCCAAATGCCCAAACTACGCAAGCTGGCATCCCCAACAAGGGTCACTGGGAAATGCTTTTTCCATCGGTTGGTTCAGCGTGTTTGCGTACGCTTTTCCTCCGTTTCCGATGATCCCGAGGCTCCTCAGGAAGATGAAGGCGGAGCCCTGTACCCTGATCCTGATTGCCCCGTTCTGGCCGAGGCAACACTGGTTCTCGGATCTGCTTCGACTTTCCATCAAGTCACCGATTCGTCTGAGGCAGCACCCGAACCTCATAACGATGTCCAACGGACAGGTACAGCACCCGAACCTCCAATCGCTCAAGTTATCGGCCTGGCTCCTGAGCACAGAGAGTTCTGTGACCTAAACATCCCACAGGACTGCAGGGATGTCCTAGCAAAACGAGAGCGGACAGTACAAACAAAACCTACTCTCTGAAGTGGAAAAGGTTCTGCATTTGGTGTTCAGGCCAGGGCCTGCGACCGCTCGCTGTCACCCCTGAACAGATATTACCATACCTCCTACATTTGGCACAGTCAGGACTGGCACATGCATCCATTAAGGTTCACCTGGCAGCTATCTCTAGGTTCACCAGAACTTTCACTGGACCTTCTCTGTGGTCAAGTAGACTAGTCAAGCAATTCCTAAAGGGGCTCTACAGATCCTTTCCGAGGCCTCGGAAAGTCCCTCCGACATGGCAACTGAATCTGGTACTCAACCAACTCATGAGACATCCGTTTGAACCCATTCATCGAGCAGCTATCAAATACATCTCCTGGAAAACGGCACTCTTGCTCGCTTTAACATCGGCCAGGAGAGTGAGCGAGCTACAAGCTTTGTCCATTCAGGAACCATATCTGCAGTTCAGACAGGACAGGGTGGTGCTGAGACCGAACCCTAAATTCATACCAAAAGTGCCTTCGGACTTTCATCTCAATGAACCAATTGTCCTTAGGTCCTTCTTTGCGAACCCTTCCACAGCAGCAGAAAGAGCACTACATTCTTTGGATCTCAAGAGATGCCTAAAGTTCTACCTGGATAAAACTAAGGCTCTCAGGAAGTCTTCACAACTGTTCGTGGCATACAGCAGACCAAGAATGGGCCTGCCTCTTACGAAGCAAAGCATCTCGAGATGGATCTCCTCGGCGATTGCATTCTGCCACGACAAGGCCGGACGGCCTTTGACTGATCATGTTACTGCTCATTCCACCAGGGCGATGTCCACGTCAGCAGCGCTGTTCGCTGGGGTGCCAATCTTGGACATATGCAGAGCGGCGACCTGGAAGTCACCCCACACTTTCTCCAGACACTACTGCCTGGATATCGAACTTCAGAAGGATGCGGCAGTGGGCCAGGCGGTGCTTCGCCATCTCTTTCAGTGAGGTGAGCCTTCCTACATCCCGCCATCCAGGTATGCACATTCTTTGCTCTTGTGATGTTCCAGCTATGCTGTCCCCATGTTATATGATAATATATGCATTGTCTAACATGTCTGCAGAGCGACTTTACATCACGCATGTGCATATCTGATTGCTAGCTACTCTGATTCAGGCATGTGAATTTATGAAAGACACCCCAAATACTGGATAAGAAATGCGTTACTTACCTGTAACAGCAGTTATCCAGTATTGATGTCTTTCATAGATTCACATGCAACCCTCCCACCTCCCCTGGAAGGACTCACATCCCTCTCTGACAATATTACGCCAACCTAGCTGGGTGCGTACGAAAATCTGAGGGACTGAGGCTCCTCCCAGGAAGGTTCTAGAGGGAGGTCGGAGCTGATTGGCTGACTGTGAGAGTTTGGTCCTTTTTACATAAGGACAAAGAGAGGCTACTAAGGGGAGGCCCTTAGGCCTATTTTCTCTATGTATGTCTATAGGACATTACTTTTTTATGTACCGGAGGCTCCCGTCTCGACGACGGGGAATGATTCAGGCATGTGAATCTATGAAAGACACCAATACTGGATAACTGCTGTTACAGGTAAGTAACGCATTTCATGTACTTGCCTTCGGTAACGATGTATCTGGTAGAGACGATTCCAGCCGCAGATTCCTTCACAGCCCACCTTTCCTCCCCGTTCTACGAGGACCTTTGGCTTGGTCTTCTGCACTCGCCTCCTGGTGGGGGCTGTGTCTTCTGTGAGTGCATTCTTTCGCTCTTTGGCGGGCTGATTAGTCTTGTTGCTTGTTTCTTCCTCTTCTTGGGGCATTGGTGGATTGGTTTAAAAGGTAATCTTGTGCCCCTCTGCTCTGTTTGCTCCAGGATTGGGGGCTTGCCTTCATTCTCTTCCCTCCCCTCCCTTCCCGCTTTTTGTTCCTCCTAAGGGTTCTGGCCCCTCTGCTACCCTCTGGGCTGGGGTCATCTGGTCATGCCTTTGCCCTTGTTCCTTGGGGGGGAGGGGGTGGTCGCCCTCTATGCTGAGGTTGCTTGGAGGTTTGTCGTTCCTGTTTGTCTTGGAACTGGCTCTCCTTCATTGTTTCCTGGTTGGGGTTGTAGTCCTGCTACTTGTTGTCATGATGTTTTGCATATGTCTTTGTCTCAATGGGGGGGCATGTCTACATACTGGCAGGGTGGCTGCTCAGGGCTCTGTTCTGTTTTGTTCTTTCTTCCTTTCCTGCCTTTCAATACTGTAGTGTTGAAACTGCTCCTTATGATGTGGTCAGTCGCCATTCCCTTTTCCACTTGTTTCTGCTTTTCACACACTGTTCCCATACTCCCACAGTTTGTCTGATGGCTCCGCGTTCTAGCACGGAAAAGTTTTCCGAAGAAAACTGACGTAGGCGCGCTGGGGTGGGACTTATGTGACCTCGCTGACGTCAAATGCGCAGATGGCTCCTGGGCAAAGTCGCGTGATTACATTTACATTTACGTGAAGAAATCTGCAGCTAGAATCGTCTCTACCAGATACATCGTTATCGAAGGTAAGTAACTCGTGCATTTAGTGTTAATGTTTTCAACATCTGTGCTTAATTGTTTACTCATCTGCTATTCCTTCGTCTTATGACCAAACAATTCTCTTTCATTTTGTTTACAATTGTTCCCCTATTTGGCTGAGTTCATGTGTTAAAAAAGATGGTTTCAGGTTGAGCACCTGAACAAGCTTTTCCTCCTAAAATAGATTGTAAATCCACATAGAAATTTCATCCTCTAGCACCACTAGCGAGTTTAAGGTAATTAGTATCACACTTATTTTGCCTGCAACATTAATATTCTAACCGGTTACTTAACCAAATTTTATACTTTTGCATTATTTGTCCCCATTTAAATTTTCCTCAACAAATCTTCAGCTTCAGAAATGTTTTGCAAAAGGATACAATACTTATTCCAAAACACTCTCAGATTCCTCTGTTTTACTATCTGTATCTCTACATTTTAAATCCTGATATTAAATACTGCATCTTCTTTCCCCTTTGGGAAGATTCACAATCAAGATCCATGCTATAATGAAAAGTTGACTTAGTTTTTAACTCTCTTCATTCTCTAGCTTCTTTCAAGTTTGTTTTTGTTTAGTCTGAACTCACAGTGCATGGGAGACCGGCCTCAGACCTTCGGATGTACCAAAAAATCTTAGAATCTGTCTACAAGAACCGTTATCTAGGTTCTCTGTTTTGTGTTTGATTTAGGAATTTGTATAGCGCATGGCTGCCCTAAGGCTTCCCAGCGCTGATGATGAGTGCAAAGATCGGTATGAAGCATATTAATCGTGTTGGAGTTTCTTTAGAGCTACATCTGTTTCTTTAAATCAGTTTTCAGTAAGTCTTTTGAGTGTTGTTAATATTTTTCCTGAAAAGATGCGTGGAGCGGGGCACACCTTGGTGAATTAGTATAAACTGGATATTTAGTATGTGGTTTGAAAAAACTTCTTCTGGGTGCTATTGGGTAGACTCCCTCTGACCTTGGGGAGTTGAAAATTGAAACAAAATTAGTTGCAGTGTCACCTCGATGACACAGTGTCATTGAGGTGACACTGCAACCAATTTTGTTAATATTTTTCTGCCATTGCTACAATTTTTGGAGAGAACTGCTGTAACTGAGTCACAGCTCCTTAGATTTGAGTTTATCTTACCCAATTCTTGTTTCAGATATTCCTGTGTAGCCTTGATTTTATCAGCTTATTTCAAAATTGTCTTTTGATAATAATTCCAAGACAGAAAGAGATTCTTCCATCAGTCTCCGTCTGCTCTCTTTCCATTTCTTTATCGGTATTTTCTAATACCAGTGATCTGAAACGTACTTCATTTGCATTAGTTGAAATAGAGTGCATAATTTATGATCTCTCATTCACCTACAGAATTGGGTCTTGGCTTGAATCTGAGTAGATGATGCATTTTTGATAATTTATAGAGTTTCAAGTGTCTATTTTCTGGTCTTGTACTTGGATCCCTTTTGTTCCCCAGCTATTTATAGGCGATTCTAGTTTGGTATCTTGGGGCCGTGTACAGCATCTCTTTAAAAGGAGACCTGTGATTAACCAGTGAACCTCTCAAATTACTTTTACATTGTTCCAAAACTATTTTAGCCTTCTTAAGATGTTCCTTTATTTTAAAAAAAAATTACAGCTTAGAGCTTGCCAGGCATCCTCAGCTCTTTGAACGGTGCACATGGAAGAGCTAAGTTAATAAATTCTCCTTTATATTATTGGCTTTACCTGTTACAGTAGATGCCCATTCCAATGTGGGTGGTCTGCAGTTTGATCCTATGTCACTCAAAGTGGATATGTGGCTACGGGGCTTGCCTGGTGGCAAGATGGAAGAGTACACCAATAAGAGTGGTGGACCGGCCTCCAGCTTTGAACAGAAGTGGAGGTAACTTTCACTCCAAATGTTCCTTTGCTGATACCGCAGGTTGCTTCCTGGCTCGATGCCCTTTCACTGGTCCCGTCTTGGTAGGGAGCCAGTACAGGTGCCTGACCAGAAATCTATGACTCTGGGAACCAAGAGCCCCAGCGAAATGGAGCCTGTTTAAGAATTTAAGTTCTGCGCTAAGAGGCAAAACACACGTTGACAAAATGTGTGTAATATTTTAACATGCCAAGGAGAAATCATGTGTGTGGCCATCTTTGTCCATAAGAGGGAAATATAAGGGCTGTGAAGGCCAACTCAAAACTGATCAAGTGGTGCTTGAAAATAAAGGATTTAAAAGGAGTCTGCCAGAGTAGTGGAATGAATAGTGGAAATGAAGTTTAACGGGTCGGGGACATCTGGTCTGTCCTATTATTTAGAAAGTAGCAATGTTAGGACTAGACACATAGGTGCTTTATCACAAACACTGGCTGGCCTCACAAAGTCATAGCAAGCGGGAATGCTATCTACTCATTTGTTTTTAAAAAATCCGGATTCCCTGGGGATACAAACCAACGTTAAGGACAGTACGTCTGAACTAACAGGCCCACTCGTGTACCCAGCTGCTGATACTGGCATTGTACTGGCAATCTCCAGTCGCTTCTAAGAAATAGGTCAAAATGAAATGATATCCCCAAGAAGTTATAAACCACAACTAGAACAAAAGTCGACTCCTGAAACATCTTTTGAACAGCCACCGGAAGCTCAAGAACCAGATTCTAATCCAGTGGACAGTGATAAAATGGAGAAAAGCAGTGATAGCACACCTACTAAAAGTTCAGAATTATCAGAAGATGAGAAACCAAGGTCAGAAATCTGAGCCTTAGTGTATACTTGCCACAACATAAAGCTTACTGATTACTGTTCTGAAAATACTACATTGCCAGGTATGCAGGAATTTTGAGTTGGAGCGCATAGAAGATGTAGCCTTCCATTGCTCCTGTCCAAGCAGCCTTATGATACTGACTCTGAAACAAGTAAAAAGAAACTGTCTTGAAACTGAGAAAAATATAGTCAGCAAGTTTTGGTAGGTCCAAAACCAATTTCACTCTGTGATTATAGGAACCTTCGATCAACTCAGAGAATAGTTAAGTTTGGTCCTGTTGTTGACTTGCAAATGTAGGATTGTATCTTATGTTTATAAAATCCCCGCTTTTGCTCACAAACCTTTCAGCTCCAATCCCCAAAAACTTTTCACCCCTGGCATTCACCAGGGATCTATGTTACCATATGGTGTGACAGCTCTACATCGTGGATCATTACATCACCAAAGTAATTTTTTATGTAATTTACTTCTAAAAAAAAACACATTCTCAAATTTATGTGGGCACCCCCTGGCACAGTACAACAGCCGATCCGCCCTCATGCACCAATCCACATTTGAAACCCATTCCACCACTGTTGGACCACTCACCCCACCCCAGTTCCGGACCATGTCCCTTGCGGCTGCTATCAATGCCACATTATAGAACAGGAGCGGATATCTACTCAATACCTGTTCCCCCAGACTCCCAACATCACCAGCTATGGGGGAAGAGCAAGGGGGCAGCCCAGGATTGAAGAAATCCTCCCTTACACTGCCTCCCAGTACTCCCTCAACATCTTGCAAGCCCACAGCATGGAACAGGGAACCCTTTTGCCTACAGCCCCTCCGACAGCTGTCTGTGTGCGCCCTCCCCATCAGATAATGGCAGGACCATGTGTGTAAGCCCTAGGAAGCAGCTTACACCAGCTGAAACCCGCCCAGATTGCTACTTACTCCAGTATTGGAACTTTCATAGATTCCCATAGCTTGTATCATTCCCAGTTGTCGGGATGGGAGTCCCCGGTAAATAAAATATACCATAGAAATAGGTATAAAAAAATCTCATCTTGTAGCATATCCACCTCTTTTTGCAAAAGAGACCAAATAAAATGAACAGCCAATCAGAACAGCCACACCCCATAGAACCTTCCTGAGAGAGCCTCAAAGCCTCAGATTTTCTACCGCATATTTTGTGCAAGGGAGTTTCTAATGAGCTCTGCTCAGTTTTTTACACTACAACAACTTTTTTCATCTCAACTCTTCAAAAATCTTCATCATGTCTGACAAGAAGAAGAAAGCTCTTTTCAAGACTTGTGCCACCTGCTCCAGAAAAAGACTTAATGTGGGGGGCAAACATAAAGACTGTATTTGTTGTTTGTATCCGGACCATAAAGCTACTAACTGCAAGATCTGTCGGACCTTCTCAACTAAGACCTTGCCGGACCGTGAGGGACGTCTGCTCACTTGGCTTCATTAAAGTCACGAAAAGATCCTGTTTTAAGTGACAGTGATGATGCCTAATCTGCGACTTCGTCGAGGAGATCACAAAAAAGGGATAGGTCTTCACCTTCTACGTCTTCAGGCCCCCCTTCCAAAGCCTTCCAAAAGACCTCTTATAGGTCTGACAAGTGTAGTCCCATCAAATCTCCTCACTGCGGTGTAAAGGAGAGGGAAGGACTTGTTTTTGATGTGGCACCTGTGAAGAAGACAAGCCAAGGGTCTTCTACTTCTTCTCCGCCTTCTGAGAAGCCAAAAGCCTTAAAAAACCAGCTTCTGTCCCGCCTGAGAGGAAAGCTGACAGAAAAGTTTACTCGTCGACGACAATGGCTTCAATACCGCCTACAATGGTTTCAAACATCTTACCGTGACGGGCTCGTCGATGAGTTTCCTCGTCTCCATTGGCTTCGTCGACGACGCCGCCACACACAGAGGTACTTTTTATCCTGTCATCGACGTCTAGTATGACTACTTCCACGTTGACAAGGATGACGACGTCAATGGTGTCGACGGCGTCAACAGCTTCCAGCCTGATAGTGACGACGGTCTCGACGACGGTCCCGTCGACGGTGGCTCTTTCCTTGTCGACGGCTCAAACATCTACGACGGCAGCTAAGTCGACGACCTCATCGATGATTCGAAATGTGGCAGTTTCTAAACTGAGACGTCGCATTACTCCGGAAATGACTTCTCCAAGGAAAGCGACACCCCTGCCTCCTGCTCTTCTTTTGGAAGAGGAGTTTTCCGAGGACGATGACGGTCCTTATGGTGATGCAGATAGTCCATCTCAGCTGCATGTTAAATATCAGGACTCGGAGAAGTATTACATGGAGCAGCAACAGTATGTGCCACAATCCAGATCTCAGGATCAATATCAGCAGGACATGGTCTGCATGCCATCTTCCCTCATCACAGACCTGCAATTCATGCTTGTGGATTACAGGAAGAGGTTTCAACTCAGCCCTCTGGCCAAGAAACAGGGCAAATGCCCCAAACTCCACTGGCTTGTCCGGGTACACCTCAGCCTCCTCATATTCCAATGCCGGAGGCTCAGCAGTGTGTGGTCACAGTCTAGGACAATACATCGGATGATGACCAAGGCACTATAATAATTCCTGACCCGGACAGGGAATGGGATGACTACATTATTCCAGACCCCGCCTCTCCAATTCCTGATCAGGTGGATTCTCCTCCAGCTGATATTGGAGGCTTTCACAATTTAATTGAAAGGGCTTCTAAACGTTTCGCTCTGCCCACTACATCAGTACAGTCAGAATGTTTTTTGTATGACTTCAAAGAACCGGGAAGTCGGTTCGCTCTATCCCTATTGTGAGCCATGTCTGGGATGAGGGGATAAAAGTTATGAAGTCGCCGGCCTCTGTCCCTACGTATAGCAAGCACATTTGTTCGCTAGGGGTCCCCCTTTTTTTCAAAGAGCTGGGCACTGTCATGCCTGTGCTTCCTCGTCTGGAAAAGAAGTACAGAGCTCCGGATGATAGCCCCGCTTGTCTAGTCAGTCAGCCGAAACCGGATTCTTTGATTTCACAAGCGGCCCAGAGAAAATCGAAAAATCTGGTGGCACCTCTTACCACGGCACCTGATAAAGAGAGAAGACGGTTGGATAATTTAAAGAAGAGGTTCTCTTCCATGTCCAGCCTCTTGGTCCGAGCAGCAAAAGCATTGGCTATTCTTGGATGGTATGATTTCCAGATGTGGCGTGATTTGTCTCCGTATCTGGTCCAGCTGCCGGAAAAAGCTAAAGCCGATGCCAAAAATCTTACAGGAGGGAGAAAGAACACCTTCTGAAACAATTGACTGTGCAATGGATATTGCCACTACAGCTTTCCTCTCTCTCACAGGGGCTGCAGTCCTTCGAAGAAAACAATGGCATTATGCTACTTGGTTCCGGCCAGAAGTCCAGAACAAGATCTTGGATCTTCCCTTTGACAGTGAAATGCTCTTTGGGAAGCACGTTGATGATGCGCTGCAAGACATAAAGAAAGATACGGATACTGCAAAGTCCCTTGGGACTCTTCAATACCGCAAGGTTCCTTTCCGTGGAGCGAGAGTTAGAGGTTTTTAATCATACAGAGGCGGATACCAGCAACGGCGCTATTCCTCATACTCTCAGCCTTCTCATTCTTACAGGCCGCAATGTTCTCAGCGACAAGGCCAGTCATCTATCTCTTGATCAACCTCTAGAGGAAGGCAAGGACGCCAGGGGTGGGATTCCTCTAAGTGCCAGTAGCGGCTTCCTGGCTTTTCCTACTGTTCCTTTGTCTCCTGTTAACACCAGTGGCGGGCAGGATATACCAATACTTCCACAACTGGCAACTTATAACATCAGATCTGTGGGTTCTCAATATTATATTGTCAGGCCAAACTCTGGAATTTCAACATCAACCACCATCCAAATCCCCTCATGCCTCCGAATCCAAAGATCTACACCTTCTACGTATAGAAGCCCACCAAGGGGGCGATAGAACCGGTTCACCTATCCAAGTGGGAAAAATTATTCTATTCCCGGTTCTTGCTTGTTCAAAAGACCGTAGACAAATGGCGCCCTGAGGGAGCTAAACACCTATCTCGTAAAACTCTCTTTTCGGATGGTCTCCTTACAGGACATTTTTACGGCTCCTCAATCCAGGAGATTACATGACCAGCCTGGATATCGAGGACGCATACTTCCATGTCCCCATCCACCCGGCCCACAGGAAGTTTTCACGCTTTACAGTAGCCAAGAGCCACTTTCAATTCAATGTCCTACCTTTCGGTCTCAGAACCGCTCCGTGGATTTTCACAAAGGTCCTAGCCCCAGTCTCAGCATTTCTCAGGAAACAGAGACTCCAGGTCTTTCCTTACCTGGACGACTAGCTGGTGAAAGCTCCGTCTTATCACGCAGCAGAGGACGCTGTCAAAGCATGCACTCAGCACTTCCGTCACCTGGGGCTTCAGCTCAACATGGAAAAGTCAGTCCTGTGCCTGTCCAAGTCGGTCAAGTTCCTGGAAGCCATTCTGGACATGACTTGTTGCAAAGCGTTCCCGTCAAAAGAAAGGCAAGCAAGACTGATGGCCTCTGCCTGTCGTTTGCTAAAAAGAAAGTCACTTTCAGTTCACCTCTAGAAGTCCCTTCTAGGGTCAATCTTGTCCTGCATTCCCTTGATTCCACATTGAAGGTTGCGAATGCCCCCCCCTTCAAGAGCAACTGGATTTGCAGTGGCGCCAAGCAGAAGGCTCTTTAGAAGACAAGATCACAATAACTCAGCCTATGAAAGACGTGGCCAGCTGTGGACGGTCAGAGACAATATCTCTCAAGGTCTCACCTTCAGGGTCACCCTAGCTCCTCTGATAATTACAACAGATGCCTCTCTAGAAGGCTGGGGAGCAGTCTTACAAGACCTTCAGGTGAGCGGCCGCTGGCTACCCCAGCATCGCCTTCTCCACATCAATCTGTTAGAACTCAGGGCGATTTGTCTGGCCTTACAGGCCTTCCTTCCGCAGATCCGACGATCCACTGTCCTGGTCCGTACAGATAACATGACGGCCATGCATTATGTCAACAAGCAAGGAGGAACAAGGTCTCGTCTTCTATCCAAGGAAGCTCAGGAGATTTGGGAATGGGCTATCCAAAAGAAAATATCTCTCTCGGTGGCGCATCTTCCAGGTGCCCTCAACAAGACAGCAGACACACTGTCGCCTCAAGTCGGTGAGCCACGAGTGGGATTTAGACCAAGAGACTCTGGAAAGGATTTTCAGTGCCCATAGATCTCTTTACCCCTCCAGAGAACAAGAAATGCTGACTCTACGCAAGCAGGGTGCACCATCCAGGATAATTGGGGAATGCGCTTTTGATGGTCTGGTCAGGGGCCTTTGTTTACGCTTTGCCTCAGATCCCACTAATTCCAAGGCTTCTCAGGACGCCAAAGGCGGAACCCTGCAGGATGATTCTAGGCGCCCCGGCGTGGCCTCACCAGTTTTGGTTTATAGAGCTTCTTCTCTCCCTGGATCGTCCAATTCACCTGCGCCCAATTCCTTCTCTGCTAGCAATGTCCCAGGGCCAAGTGGTACCGAGCTCGCTTCAGTTATCAGCATGGCTCCTGACCACCGAGAATTTCAGAATCTAAATATCTCGCCAGAGTGTATAGAGGTGCTAGCGCAAGCCCGAGTGTAGGAGAGTAGGGTCTGCAATCCTATGATCACCCAGATTTTTTGCTTTTGTTTTACTGGGTCAGAACAAGAGTTAAGCAGAACCAGGGCCAAAATCAAGGTGGTCAGAAGAAAGCAGACCAGAAGGGTGAAGATTCTAAGGGGGAACAAAATGACCAGAAGTCTTCGACAGGTCCCCAACAACCCAAAGAGGGTGGGGGTCAGGCTCCCCAGAAAAAGAAGAATCAAGAAGGCCAATCTAAAAGGTGGTGCCAATACTGCAAAAGTAAAACTCACTGGTTTAGTGAGTGCACCAAGAAAGGAGGAGGGCAGACTCCTACCACTGCAGCCCCTAAGGCACCTGTGCCCCCTAGTACAGTCAGCAGTGGTAGTGCACCTCCCAAGGGTTTAGTTGGGTTAACCTTGGGTTCTGAGGGTATGACAACTTAGTTGGCACACTCACTCAGGCTGACTTGTCTGTACAGGGGATGTGGATATATCCCCTGATATAAGTCCCAATACTTTGGGCAAATACAGGCAGACACCTTTAATAAATGGAAAAATGGCTCAGGCCTATAGGGACACTTGTGCCAGTGTCACCATGGTGACACTTAACTTTGTGGACCCTGGACAGATCATGCCAGGTACAGATTTCCTGGTGACCAATGCAAGCAATGTCACTACCAGTCATAGTATGGCAATTGTTGCTTTCTCCTGGGGAGGGGTAAATGGCCAGAAGAAGGTTGTTGTTAGTTCAGACCTCCCAGTAGATTGTTTGTTGGGCAATGATTTGGAGTCATCACAATGGTCAGAAGTGGAGCAGAGGACTCACATGGAGATGTTAGGTTTGCCAGCACATGTGTTTGCTGTGACTAGGTCACAGGCCAGAAGATGCCCCACTGAACAGGTGCTGGATCCTGGAACAATGGACCAGACACCTTCCAAGAAGAAGAGCAGTAGGGTTAAGGCATTGCCTTCCCCCTTGCCCCAGGTTGTGGATCAAGTCTCAGAGGAGGCTGACCTACAGGAATTGAGGGAAACTGAGCCTAAAGAGTTCGAACTTGATCAAGTTGAATTTCTGGGTTCAGGTGGCCCCTCAAGGGAAGACCTGGGGAAGGACCAGTTAGACTGCCCCTCTCTTGAACCCCTCAGACAGCAGGCTGCTGCTGAGGCTGCTGGGAACGCCACAGGTACCCACAAGGTATACTGGGAAGATAGACTCCTGTACACTGAGGCAAGAGACCCCAAGCCTGGCATGGCCAGGAGGCTGGTTATCCCCTTGTCTCAGAGAGGTTTCCTCCTTACCTTGGCCCATGAGATTCCCTTAGCAGGTCACTTAGGCCAGACAAAGACTTGGGACAGGCTTGTCTCACACTTTCACTAGCCTCACATGAATGAGGATACCAAGGAGTTTTGTCGCTCCTGTGTCACTTGCCAAGCCAGTGGTAAGTCAGGTGGCACCACAAAGGCCCCCCTTTTACCAATGCCTGTGGTGGGGGCGCCCTTTGAAAGAGTGGGGATCGACATTGTTGGCCCAATGGAACCCCAGACAGCATCAGGGCACAAGTTTATACTGGTGATAGTGGATCATGCCACCAGGTATCCTGAAGCTATTCCACTTAGGACCACTACAGCACCTGTAGTGGCAAGGGCCCTAGTTGGAGTGTTCTCCAGAGTGGGCTTCCCTAAGGAGGTTGTCTCTGACAGAGGTGCAAACTTCATGTCAAGCTACTTAACTGCTATGTGGAAGGAATGTGGTGTCAACTACAAGTTCACCACACCCTATCACCCACAATGCAATGGGCTTGTTGAAAGGTTCAACAGGACCCTAAAAGGGATGATTCATGGACTACCTGAAAAGCTCAGGCGTAGATGGGATGTCCTGATTCCCTGCCTTCTGTTTGCTTACAGAGAGGTCCCACAGAAGGGGGTTGGCTACAGCCCTTTTGAACTTTTGTATGGGCATCCTGTAAGAGGACCCCTGTGCTTGGTGAAGGAAGGATGGGAGAGACCTCTCAAAAAGCCTGCAACCAGCATAGTGGACTATGTACTTGGTCTCCGCTCCAGGATGGCTGAGTATATGGAGAAGGCATCTGAAAACCTTAAGGCCAGTCAAGAACTACAAAAAGCTTGGCATGACCAAAAGGCTGTCCTGACTGTTTATCAGCCTGGACAGAAGGTGTGGGTGTTGGAGCCAGTGGCCCCAGCAGCACTCAAAGACAAATGGTCTGGGCCCCACACAATTCTTGAGCAAAAGGGAGAGGTCACCTACCTGGTGGACCTTGGAACTCCCAGGAGCCCCCACAGGGTGCTCCATGTCAACAGGCTCAAAGCATATGTCGACAGGAAGGACATGAGCGTGCTCATGGCCATAGATGAGGGACAGGAGGAAGAGAGTGACCCTCTCCCAGACCTGCTCACTCAGAATCCTGATGATGGGTCAGTGGATGGTGTTGTCTTTTGTGGCAGCCTCTCTGAGCATCAACAGAAAGACTGTAAACAGGTTCTTCAGTCTTTCAGACATATGTTCTCTCTGACACCCAGTCAGACCAATTGGTGTACCCATGAGGTTGACACTGGTGACAGTCTGCCAGTCAAGAGTAAAATCTACAGGCAGCCTGATCATGTTAGAGACTGCATCAAAACTGAAGTGCAGAAAATGTTGGAGTTGGGAGTCATTGAACCCTCAGATAGCCCTTGGGCTAGTCCAGTAGTTCTAGTGCCAAAACCTCACACCCAGGGTGGTAAGAAAGAGATGAGGTTCTGCGTAGACTACAGGGGTCTCAATGCAGTCACTAAGACTGATGCCCACCCAATACCAAGGGCAGATGAGCTTATAGATAGAGTGGCTTCTGCCAACTACTTAAGCACATTTGACCTGACCGCTGGATATTGGCAAATCAGGTTAGCTGAGGATGCCAAGCCCAAGACAGCATTTTCAACCCCTGGTGGGCATTATCAATTTGTGGTAATGCCCTTTGGTCTGAAAAATGCACCTGCCACCTTCCAAAGGTTGGTGAATCATGTTCTCACTGGGCTGGATGACTTCTGTGCAGCATATCTAGATGATATTGCTGTCTTTAGCTCCACCTGGGAGGATCACCTGGTCCACCTGAGGAAAGTGTTAGAGGCTCTGCAAGCAGCAGGCCTCACTATCAAGGCCACCAAGTGCCAGATAGGGCAGACACAGGTTGTATACCTGGGCCACCTTGTAGGTGGAGGCCAGGTTCAGCCACTGGAGAGCAAAATACAGTCAATCAGGGACTGGGCTCCTCCAACCACCCAGACTCAGGTTCGAGCTTTCTTGGGCCTGACTGGTTACTACAGAAAGTTTGTCAGGAACTATGGATCAATTGTGACTCCATTAAATGAACTGACAAGTAAGAAAATGCCAAAAAAGGTTCAGTGGACAGCAGGCTGTCAAAAAGCATTCGATGACCTAAAGCAGGCCATGTGCACAGCACCTATCCTCAAGAGTCCAGACTACTCCAAACCATTCATTGTCCAAACAGATGCTTCTGAGTTGGGTGTGGGAGCTGTTCTATCTCAACTGAATTTTGATGGTCAAGACCAGCCCATTGCTTTTATAGGCAGAAGGCTGACCCCCAGAGAGAAGAATTGGTCAGCCATTGAGAGGGAGGCCTTTGCTGTGGTTTGGGCCCTGAAGAAGCTGAGGCCATACTTGTTTGGCACTCACTTCAAGATTCAGACCGACCATAAGCCCCTCTTGTGGCTAAATCAGATGAAGGGTGAAAACCCCAAACTGCTTAGGTGGTCCATTTCCCTACAGGGGATGGACTTTACAGTGGAACATAGACCTGGTACTGATCATGGCAATGCCGATGGGCTCTCCAGATATTTCCACTTAGAACAAGAAGACTCACCTGGTCAAGGTTAGCTTATTGTCCCAAAGTTTGGGGGGGGTCATGTAGGAGAGTAGGGTCTGCAATCCTATGATCACCCAGATTTTTTGCTTTTGTTTCACTGGTTTACGACTTTCTCTGGCTGTGGGCCTGCCAATCAGACCCACAGCCTGGCTGTTCTCTCTCTAAATTACCACATGTACCCTAGGTGCATTTACAAATTGGTACTGGGCCACCTTATCAGACCCTGTAACTCAGGGCATAGGTGTACCCAGGGCCTACCAGGGGCTAAAGCATGTATTATGCCACCCCTGGCTGGCCTCCTAAATTTGACACAACTGGCTGCATGACAGCTGGGGCAAAGTCGTGTAATCACCCTTTGCTGTAGATATAGTATACCTATATCTAACCCTAAAAATGGACACACAGATTCCTATCAGTCACTCCTATGGCAGGCCTTGACAATCCTGAAGGCAGAGTGCTTGGAATCGTGTGAGATGGTGCTCTGGCATGAGCTGAGCCTGTCTGCAGCTTGCGGAACCAAGTCCTAATAGCTGTTCCATGATAACGCATACCATATACTCTTAAGTGCATTATAATCCTCGCGGTTAAATGCTATCTTTGGTATTGCTTTATCAAAACATGTCGAGTAAGGTGTCATACGAATTGGAATACTAACCCCTCGCCAATTCTGGCGACGGGGTTAGCATTCCACCCTTCTAGAGGGACACGACATGTATGTAACTGTGAACCCCGGTTAAAGTTAAACGAAGCCTCAGCTCCACAAAATGGATGCTGCCACCACAGACACGAGTCTGACCCCCTGCAGCTGGGAGTCCTTCCAGCGAGGGGAGCCTGGACAAAGGGTTTCCTGTCGAGGGCGGTGCTAGCACCGTCCCAGACAGGGTTTTGTGTATCCTGGGTAGGCAGGGCTTTACAGGAAGGTGACTGCTGAGTGGCACCCCGGTGCTCACTACGCATAGGCCGGTCAGAACCAGTTCCAGGGGCACACCAGCCCCTGGCCTGGGGAAAGTCCGGCATGGGAGAGGGGTGTAACCACCCCCCTCCTAGTCCCACCCATAGGCAGGACCTAGTCACCGGGTCAGCCCCTTTTCTTAGTATAAAGATAGGAGCGGGCCCCCTGTTCAAATTAGATCATCTTTGGAATCAAGACACGACTTTCTGCGAAAGGACATCAAGATTTCTTTTTCAAGATTCTCCCTTGTGGCTAAGGAGTAGTCACCCTGCATCCGCAGGCACCATCAAGAACACTGCGGTCTGCTGCAAGTCCTTCCTCAGGAATCCGACGACCCAGCACGACGAGACCCGGCTTCCCTGGCACCTCTGACCTCTACTCACCTCTACAGCCAAGCTGAGACCCGTGAGTGCGACGAGACCTCGAGGGACCGACGATCGCCAAGACTGCACGACTTCTTCACAACAAGCCCGCCGAGTGTCCCTCTGGTGAGTGCTTTGGGGTCCGAGAAGCCCCGACCCTGAGCAGCTCCAGCACCGAAGATCAGCCCTCCAGCATCTCCACGATCTGCGTGGGGCCCTTCTGCTTTTTGCTGCTCACCGCGTTGTTTGGCTACTAGCCCGCTGGCTTGTGGCCTTCTGAACGACGCCCGACGACATCACTGATGCTGGTCTGGTTGCTCCAGACTGGCCCTTGCTTCCTTCTTCAAGAGAAGCACCCCGGACCCTCCTGGTCCACTCCAGATGCCATTTTGAGTCCACCGCATGGGCTTGAATTTGCCAAGGCTTTGTTGCCCAATCCTGGGTCCAGCGACGCCGACAGCTTCATCCATCGTGGGACAGCTCGCTCCTCCATCCTGGTCGCCGACAACGCCTCCTGGTCCGTGAGATCTGCGAGCACAGCGTCACCCACTCACCTAGTCGAGGTGACTACCATCCGGTGCCCTCCTGGTGCCACCTGACTACTGGCTAGTAGTCACGAACTTGGTCCCCTCTGCTTTCAGGTGTCATCTATCTTCAAGATCCAGGCTTGGATCACTTCGAACTCTCTTCACTGGTCGCCTGCCAGCATCTTTCTTCCAGGCTCCTGGTCCGTCTACGAGGATTCCCAACGTCTTTTGAGACATATGCAGCTGCAGCCCCTGGGCTAGGTAACTTCGGCATTTCGGTGCCCCAGCATAGCCTCACTATCCAAGGGTCAGAATCCACTTTCGATTTCTTCCTACCAGGTCGGGTTCGCCCGAGAACACTAACTCTGGGAAATCTAGCTACCATAGACTTTGTCCCGCATCACGCGTGAGAGTGCACACTCTGCACCCGAGTCCCCTGGGTCTCCTAGAAGTAATCTAACGATTCTATAGTCAAGTCCTAGCGATTCCAAAGCCTATTAGTACTGTACTTACCTGCTAGTAATTTCGCATTCCACTTTCAGAGTATATGGTTTTCCGTGCCCCTCGGGCATTTGTATATACTGTGCTAACTTAAGTATTTTCGTAAGAGTTTTGTTTTGTGCTTAGTACCCTGTCCTCATAAAGAGTACAGGGCTGTTGTGATCTTAATAAATACATTGTTTATTTTCATAACACTTGTGTGGTGTCCTTTCACTTGGTGTTCAAGGGGTATATGTGTGGTATAACAGCTGGCTTAACACGCCCTCTCGAGTCTTTAGCCTTAGACTGCTCGTATCCACGCTACTAGGATAGCTGGTCTATAAGGTTGACTTACAACCAATCATCAATAAGGGTTGCTGGACTGATACATAGTGTTCACTAGAATAGTGAGCACTGCATATCAGGCCACCTTCTCACACCGAGCACCAAGTACAAATAAAAATTATCACTTGAAATTGAAGCGTTTCTGCCTGTGGTGCCGGCAAGAGAACATTCATCCTTTCACTTCTGCTCCTCATTAGATTTTGCCATACATTTTGGCATTGGCTACATCAGGTCTCGCTCACTCCTCTATCAAGGTGCACCTGGCAGCCGTTTCTAGCTTCAGATAAGCAACTTCTGGACCTTCCCTCTGGTCAGCAAGGATCGTTAAACAATTTCTGAAAGGTCTTTTTAGAGTTTTTTCATCAGTTAGGCTTCCACCACCTCTGTGGCAGCTTAACTTAGTCCTTACTCAACTCATGAGGCCACCTTTTGAACCAATTCATAGGGTGGCCCTTAAACTCCTCTCATAGAACGTGGCCCTCCTTCTTGCCTTAACATCGACCAGGAGGGTAGGTGAACTGCACGATCTCACTATCAAGGAACCATTCTTGCAGTTTAAAAAGGAAACTCTGATTCTGAGGAATTTATCCAGAATGTCCCTTCAGACTTTCATTTGAATGAACCAGTTATTCTCAAGTCCTTTTTTCCTTGACCTACTACTCCAGCGGAGAAGGCTCGTCACTCGCTGGATGTTCAAAGGTATTTGAAATTTTATCTCTTGCATACCAAAGACTTCAAAGATCTACACAGCTCTTTGTTGCATTCAGTGCCCCATGGATTGCCAGCGCGCTGTCACCAATCGGCTGGTAAGCCCCTAGAAGTGCTGGTCCGGGCGCACTCTACGAGATCCATGTCTTCTTCAGCTGCTCTCTTCGCCGGAGTGCAGATCAAGGACATTTGCAGGGCAGCGACATGGAGCAGTGCCCAAACTTTCACGAATCATTACTGCTTGGACTCCTCCGCACGTAGTGATGCCGCAGTGGGACAGGCAGTCCTGAGGAATCTCTTTCAATAAGTGGTGAGCTTTCCCTACCAACCCTCTGTGGCGAGGAGGAGGCACAAGACATGGACTTCGATACGTCGGGGATCAGAATAGAGCGCTCTCCAACTCACCTCTCTCCCTGTCCCCTTCTTTATTTTCAGACTGTTCCAGCAGAGGGACACTGTTTCTTTTATCCTGTCCCTGAGCTCCGGCACGTGACCAAGTCAGCTGGTTACTTCGGGCTGAAAAAGGAAGACGCAGAGGAAAGCATTGTCTCACCAGGAGCTCGAGTCGTCGAGAACCGGAGGACTACTGGAGGATATAGACGTTCTTCATAAGCCCCCAACTTAGAGAGCGGAAGATCGTCTACGACTACGAGGAACCCCTGGCAGCGGAAGAGACCGGCAAAGAAGAAGCCGCAGGAGGATCCAGAAATGGGAGGCCGGACCCAATCCGGCAACACGAACAAGCCAGCCACAGCCCAGGAGGGTTGTGGCTCAACAAGGTATGGGGACGCTTCGGGCGGTCTGGGGTCGCAGGCTTGAGCTTCCGAAGGGAGGGGTACCCAGAGTGGTGGAAGATTAACCAGCTCTGTAGACCGCGTGTAAACCACTCTCTTCCGCCCCCCTTCCCCCCCCCTCGTGTAGAACAGCCCGCTTCACTGGTGACGGGACAGGGTGTTTATTCCCGACACTTCCTCCCTGCTCCCCGCGCATACTTTCAAAACTCGGCCATTACCCTTACCGGATGTTTTTTTGTTTGTTTTGTTCTTTCCCTTACATGCTCCAACGACCCTCGAGCGTCTGACATCGTAAGAACCCCGAGGAGGAAAGAAGTTGGAGCTAACGGCCCGGTTATCCTGCGAACTAGGAAGAGAAAATAATCCTGAACTACAACTCTCATATGTCCCTGTTTTCACCTAAAAACTTATGTGCAAATAAACCCAGTTTAAGAGAACTGAACTCTTGGTCCGCGTCTGCTTCTCCACCACGCCACATGTGGTGTCAGAAGTGGAATCGTATGCCTTTCCCTTCTCTACCATGGAGAACCTAATCCAACAATTAATTTGAGGGCAGGACAAATTAGAATGGGTTGTAGAGAAGCCATGGAAAATGAGCCCAAGCTGACAGGTCTTTGCTGAAGGACAGTATGGCGAATCAGGCGGAACAGATGTTGAAGGTCGTGGATGATCGCCTGGAACTTACAACACAGCTCCAAGTCCGTGCGGGGAACGGCCCCAATGTCTTTTTGCAAAAATACGTGTCGGGAGAGGAACCCAACGCCTTTTTGCTAAATTTTGAATGAGCGGCACGCGCCTCTGGTTGGCCTGAGGCTAAGTGACCTTTCTTTTTGGCTCCTCTCCTTACTGGAGAGGCCCAGGCGGCCTATCAGGTCGCTAACCCCAATGGCCACACACAGTACCAGGAAATCAAGGAGATCATTCTAGACCATATGGGCATGGATGCAGAGGCCTACAGGGTCCGTTTTAGAAAGGAGAGAGGTTCCTCCACAGACAATCCTAAAACCCTGTATTTCAAGTTCAAAGTGGTTGCAGATAAGTGGATAAGACCCCAGACACACACCAAGGAAGAAATCATGTCCATGATATACTTGGAGCAGTTTATTGAGGCCCTTTCCTTTCCCATACAACGATGGCTTAAACAGCACAATAATATATCAGCTGAACAAGCAGTAGAGATGGCCACGTCATTTTTCAGAGCTCAGCCCAGCGCTTTACCCTGGGAAGTAGAGAAGACCACTCGTTCCACTGGAAATCCCATGAAACAAGAAAAGAAGCCTGTAAAGCCCAACTCTGAACCACCAAAAACTCGGCAATTCCGTCCTGACCCTCCTCCCTTAAGAAACCCACAATGCTTCGACTGTGGGGAATGGGGGCATATTGCTGGAACTGTCCACGGAAAAAAACTCAAGAAGAGTCTATGGACATTGGTTGTGTACCTCACTCTATATTGTACACCGCAGAATTGGGGAATAGCTTCCACATACGTGTAATGGTACAAGGAAGGAAGTTGCAGGCCCTCCTGGATTCAGGGTGTCGGCAATCAGTAGTCTTACAGTCAGCCGTACTAACTAGAGACCTTGAGACCGGGGACACCGTTCCCAATAGATGCTTCCATGGGGATGTTTGTTTTTATCCATTAGTAACCCTCCCGATATCACTACCAGATGGCCAAGTTCTAGACACAAAACTTGACGTTGTTCCCTCTCTCCCAGAGCAAATGATCATAGGACAAGACAACCCCTCTTTCTTCTTTTTGCTAAAAGATAAACTACGATCCTTAAAACCTCAGGAGAAGGCAAGACCTTTTCTTTTAACACAAGCACCCTGGATAACAGATAGAGGTTTCAGAAACGCCCAGAAAAATGATGCCACCCTCTAAAGCACTTGGGAAAATGCCCAACAACAAGTTTCTCAAGCCATCCCCATTTACCCTTCCTTTCAGATCAAAAATGAATTGTTGTACAGGGTGGGAAAACAGGGAGACACACCCCAGTTAGTAGTCCCACAGACCTTTAGGGATCAGGTTCTTTTTTTGCACACTCACATCTCTTGGCAGGACACGGGGGCACAGAAGACCGTGCAGATGTTGTTACAACATTTTTACTGGCCTGGGATCTTTTATCATGTCACCCGTTTCTGTCAGGAGTGTGAGCTGTGTCAAAGGAAAAACCCTTATAAGCCTCCACCGGTTCCTCTACAGCCTCTCCCCGTGGTGGGTGTCCTGTTTGAGAGGATTGGCATGGATCTCATTGGCCCACTCCCACGTACCAGGAAAGGTCATCTGTACGCCTTGGTCGTGGTCGATTATGACACGAGATATCCGGAGGCCTTTCTTCTACGGAAAACCACCACTCAGAACATCACAGAGAAACTGCTGGAGCTTTTTTATCGGATGAGTTTCCTTGTGAGATACTCGCTGATTAAGGCACCCTTTTTGTTTCTAAATTAATGAAACAGATCTGTGCCACCTTAGACATATCCCATATTAAAACGTCTGTGTACCACCCACAGACTGATGGACTATGCGAACAGTACAACGCCACCCTAAAGCTAACCTTAAAAAAACTGTTGACAGTAGAAGGCCGAGAGGGGGACATGTTGCTCCCGCTAGCCCTATACGTAGTTAGAAGCCAATCCCAAACCAGTTTAGGGTGTTCTCCTTTCCAACTTTAGTATGGAAGAGAACTGCGAAGTCTGCTTGAGATCACCAAAGAAGTGTGGGAAAATGAAAAAGAAGAGACCAAATCCTTCCTTGAGTATACAAATAGTCTGCACATGCGACTACATAAGTTGAGGGAATTCGCAGACGCCAATATAGAGATAGCACAGGTCACACAACAGTTGCACTATAACAAAGTAAAAAATTGGCGACACTTAACTGTAGGAGACTGGGTGTTAATACTCATGCCATCTGCCCTAACAAAGACAAAAGCCAGTTGGCAGGGCCCTAACAAAATAGTTCAAAAAGTAGGGTTAACCTCCTATCAGATCCAGATTACCCCTAACAGAACACAACTGTATCACATCAACATGTTAAAAAAAGTGGCTGGGTCCCATTCCTAAAGACGTTCATACAGCTGAGCAGGCGGCATGCCCTGACACCACCTTATCACAACTGGTGGTCAACCCAGACTTGACAAAAGAACAGGATGCTTCCCTTCTGGAAAACTTGCGTCCATTTTCACACCTTTTGTCAGACCTCCCGGGACGAACTTCCCTGGCATTCATACCCAACCAGAGAAGATTGTTAAGCAAAAGCCATATTGGATACCTGCTGCCAGTAGGGATGCCATAAATCAGGAGGTGAAGAACATGCTGTCCCTGGGTGTCATAAAACCATCTCAGAGTGACTGGTCCTCCCCTGTAGTGTGTTGCAACGATCCTGCTCATACACAGAACCGTGCACAGAGATCTAGGACATTAGTGAATTGTGGTGTACCAGAAACTCTCCTCAGTCCCTAGAAAACCCCCAACCAGCTAGCATCAGTGTCACATTAGTTCTTTGTCCTATAGCAAAGTAACAAATGATTAGACAACCTAGAACATGCGACTTAGGACCATCTCAGCAATGGTGGGAAGTGAGAACACTCTTTTGTTATACTCTCATACCAATCCACAACAGGAGTAAATAAGAGCCACTGTAAGGTTAAAAAATGTAACGATGTGATCTTTGTGCAGTATCTTAGCCAACATAAGCAGACATATGATTAAAAATAATATGGCTAGCATGGTTAGAATTCCATAAAAGACAAAAGGAAAAATCATATTACAATAATGGTGAAAACAGGTCTTATGGCGCCTAGTTTTAACACCCTCCCTATATAGGAACTATGTATTATAAACTATAGAAGGTCTCTTAGGCTTGTGTGGGGAACCTCATTACCTTTCCGCTCAGTAAGAGTAAATTACATCTGGATCAGCAAAGGCTCTCTGCATCTCTGGAAACGGAAATCTTCCAAGTGCCTGAAATCATGGCAAGTGTGGAATAATAAAGGCACCAGAATCTTACTTGGCTCACAGCTGCCAAAATGTTGTGTCTAGAAAGCGTTACTCGAACATGTCGAAAAACAGCTAACATGTTTTGATAACCTTGACGGCTTCTGCACTCACTGTGGAGACTAGGGGCACGATGTAAGTCTAGAGATGTCGAAAACAAACCTTTTCTCATGTGTAGACCTTTGTGAAGGCTAACGTACAAAAAGCAGCTATGCAGTGTCGTGTGCAAAAGCAGCAAAAGGTAAAATGGCGTTTAAACTTCTAATAAGCCATGCTAACATAACATGTGCGCAAGCAGGCCTTAGGCCATACTACAGTGTTAGTCCAGAAACCGGATGGTTCCGTCCGGTTTTGTATAGACTTTAGGGCTGTCAACTCTATCTCCAAATGTGATGCCTATCCCATTCCCCAGGTTGATGAATTAATTGAAAAGTTAGGGGATGCCCAGTTCATAACGACTCTCGACCTTACTAAGAGCTATTGGCAGGTGCCCCTCAAACCGGAAGATCAGGAAAAGACCGCTTTTTCAACACCAACAGACCTATACGAATTTACGATATTACCTTTCGGTTTGCACGGTGCACCTGCCACATTTCCCTGACTTATGAACAAAGTGTTATCCACCCATCAAGAATATGCGTCTGCATATCTTGATGACATAGTCATTTTTAGCCCCACATGGGGGTCACACCTTGGGCATTGTTGTCAGGTTTTTCAAGCCCTTCAGCACGCTCGTCTACACATTAATGCAAATAAGTCTAGGGCTTGTTTTCGTAAAGTCAAGTATCTAGGCTTTCTTTTCGGGAATGGGATGACTGAACCCCAGACCGAAAAGATAAAAGGCATAACAGAAGCCCCTTTCCCAGCTTCAAAAAAAGGAGGTCAGGGCTTTCTTAGGCCTCCTTGGCTATTATAGACGCTTTATACCCCAATACTCAGAGTTGGCTTCCCCCTAACACACTTACTGCCAAACATGTCAAAACTAAAGACCTCCAACAACCACCAGAAAAAGCGATAAAACCCTTTTTGGACCTAAAAGCCATGATTACCTCAGCCCCGATACTGCGATCACCAGATTTTTCAAAACCCTTTCTATTACATACTGATGGTTCTGACCATGGGATAGGGGCGGTCCTCTCGCAAACATCCCCAGAAGGCATAGAACATCCTATTCTCTTCATTAGTCGCAAACTCTTCCCTCACCAACAAAAATATCCTATGATCAAGAAGGAGTGCCTTGCAATAAAGTGGGCGGTTGACAAATTAAGATACTATCCGGAGGGTGCCCTCTATCTTTTGTATAAAGACCATGCCCCTTTGCTCTGGATGAGCTCCAACAAGGGGAACAACCCTCGGATCCTCCGGTGGTTCCTTTCCCTTCAACCGTTCTCCTTTGAGGTGATTCACCATTAGGGTATTGCCAACGGGAACGCTGACTTTATTTCCCGGCTTCCACTGTTTGGCGTGGAGGAGGCACAAGACATGGACTTCGGTACGTCAGGGACAGGAATAAAGCGCTTTCCCACTCACCTCTCTCCCTGTCCCCTTCTATATTTTCAGACTGTTCCAGCAAAGGGACACTGTTTCTTTAATTCCATCTCTAAGCTCGGGCACGTGACCAAGTCAGCTGATTACGACGGGCTGAAAAAGGAAGACGCCGAGGAAAGCATCATCTCACCAGGAGCTTGAGTCGTCGAGAACCGGAGGACCCCCGAGGACCACTGGAGGATACAGACGTTCTGCAGAAGCCCCCAGCTTGGAGAGCGGAAGATCGTCTACGACGATGAGGAACCCCTGGCAGCGGAAGAGAACGCCAAAGAAGAAGCCTCAGGAGGATCCAGAAACGGAATGCCGGGCCCAATCTGGCAACACTAGCAAGCCAGCCACGGCCCAGGAGGGTCATGGCTCAACAAGGTACGGGGGCGGTCTGGGGTAGCAGGCTTGAGCTTTCGAAGGGAGGGGGAACCGGGGTGGCGGATGGTTAACCAGCTCTGTAGACTGCATGTAAACCACTCTCTCTCCCCCCCCCCCCAGATGCCCCCACCCCCTCGCGTAGGATAGCCTGCTTCACAGGTGACGGGACAGGGTGTTTATTCCCAACACTTCCCCCCTGCTCCCCACGCATACTTTCAAAACTCAGCCATTACCCTTACCGGGTGTATTTTTTTTGTTTTGTGATTTCCCTTGCATACTCCAACGATTCTCGAGCGCCGGACATCGTAAGAACCCCGAGGAGGAAAGAAGTTGGAGCTAACGGCCCTGTTATCCTGGGAACTAGGCAGAGAAAATAATCCTGAACTACAACTCCCAATAGTCCCTGTTTTCACCTAGAAACTTATGTGCGAATAAACCAAGTGTAAAAGAACTGAACTCTTGGTCCACGGCTGCTTCTCCACCCCACCACACCCTCCTTCCTTTTATTGGTTTTGCACATTTTGTAACTCATGATGATCACGGTCTACTTTTGATATCTTGTATCTCTGATGACTGTATACATCTTGCAAGATTTATAACAATGTATTATTACACAAAATGTGCATTCTGACTGCTCGCTATTCTGATACAAGCTATGGGAATCTATTAAAGTTCCAATACTGGAGTAAGAAAACAAGTTACGTGCCTGTAACTTTGGTTCGCCAGTATTGATAACTTTCATAGATTCCCATGCACCCACCCTCCTCCCCTGGAAAAGCTCAGCCTCTAGCATCTTATGTTATACTGTTACACAGAGGCTACGAAAATCTGAGGCTCTCTCAGGAAGGTTCTATGGGGTGAGGCTGTTCTGATTGATTTTACATTTTATTTGGTCTCTTTTGCAAAAAGAGATAGATATGCTACAAAATGAGATGAGGCCTAGGCCTTTTTATTTTTTTGTACCTATTTCTATGGTATTTCTTATTTACCGGGACTCCCATCCCGACGACGGAAAATGATACAAGCTATGGGAATCTATGAAAGTTACCAATACTGGAAAACCAAAGTTACAGGTAAGTAACTTGTTTTCTTCCTGTGGGTATCGACAGGCCTCACCCCAGGCGTCATCCTCCATCATTCCCAAATCAGTTTCCCATTTACCACTGAGAACGGTCAGTGGCGGCCGGGTATACATCAGTAGGGAGCATAGATCTGAGAGACAACATGGTTGTGAAAATTTGTCCCCCACACTCTCCACTCTAGAGGGGTCTTGTCTGCCACCTCCTGGAGAAGGACCCCATATCTCCCACTGTATGTGCTTAATTGGCTGACAGGGGCGATACTGTCCCCTTCAGTTTGTAATGGGCCTACAGTTCCATGAATGGGATCATTCGCCCCTCCCCACAGATGATCCCCATTTTGAATATCCTAAATATATCCCATTTCTAGTGACCCTCCACCCGTTGCAGGCGCACCAGCAGTGCCAAATCCTAAAGGGTGTGTCTCCAGCATCACACATCCCTTCCAACCCGTAGCCCGAGTCACCGTCCTCCAGGCTCTAATCACTTGGGTAGTCAGGTCTGGCACAGACGCCCACCCTACTGTCCCATATAGCCAGTGAAGGTAGTCCCCCGGATCGAAAGCCCTCCTGTCTGCATACATAGACTGTTCCAGCTGCGTTCTATTCACCCATTTCTTGATGACATGTAGTTGGAAAGCCCAGTAATATAGTTCCAATTTGGGAGGGCGGCGCCCCTTTCCTCTTACTTTTTCGTCAAAACAGACACGGCAATCCTAGGAGGGCCCCATCTCAAAGCAACTACCTACTCGTTGCTTCTACCTCTTTAAAGAATTTGTCTGGGACATTAAATGGTGAATTCTGCAGAAAATACAAATGCTCTGGGAGAGAAATCATCTTTTTTTAAGCGGCACAGCCTAATTCAGGGACTCAGAGTCGCTGCCAGAGGGACAGCGCCCCCTTAAAGTCCTTCAGAAAATGCTCCAAATTTTCCAGCTATATTGTGACTTGGATTCCCAAGTATTTAAATCTAATCCGCTCCTATCGCAGTGGACCATCTCCCCCCCCCCCATTCCCCCCCCCCCCACCCTGTGGCAACCTCTCAGTCAGTGGAAACACTATTTACTTCTTCCAGTGGATGTTTATCCAAGCATATGTACCAAACCTCAAGATTTCCAGCACACGTGGCAAAGAGCGTTCTCGGGCCACTAAGTACAAGAGGACATCAGCCACATAAAGCAAACCATGTTCTCCCTGTCTTGGTTCCACCTCAGGCCCCTGACCTGTGCATCACCCCTCCCCACCCCCCCACCACCACCACCACCTTGAAATAACGTTGCCAGGCTCAATGGCGTGCACGAAGAGAAGCAGCGAGATGGGGTACCCCTGTCTGGCCCTCTTCCCCAGCCTAAACTCCCCCAACCTCGTCCTGTTCACTGTGGCCCGGGGCCCTTCAACACTGGGACACTGCCACCAAGATCTCGTCCACCATTCGTTCACCCACTAGGGTCCTACTTGCCGCCGCCTCCTGGTAGCAGGGAGCTGGCAGATCTCTCACAAACTGCCCCACATCGATCAGGTTCTGTTCGAGTTGCGAACTATACACCTCATGCAGGTGCTCTGCAAATGGGTGGGCTATCTCATCTGGAGTTTCCCGCTGGAGCCCCCCAAGGCCAGTCATCTAATGTACCCATCAATGACCCTCCTCCGTCCGGGCCAGCCAAACCGACAGCTTCCACGTCTTCTTCACTATTTCGTCTACCCTGTTTATTTCAGAAAATATGCTGTACTTCCTGTTGGACTAGTCTCTGATACTCCTCCCACAGAAGCTCCAGGTCCCAAACCTGCCTCATGGTAGGATGATACACATACCCGACCTCTGCATGCACCAACCACGCTTTCAACTCTAGGCGCTTTCTCTCTTTTTTTGCGATATGGGCTATTAACTCACTCCGCAGAACCATTTTATGCTCTTACCAACCCCACATTCTTCTTAAAATAATGGCCCGTGGCCTGTCGAATTAAGGTCTGTGCGTTCTCATCTGTCAACTCTCAGGGATCCAATCACCATCCCCTCCCAGGCCTGCGCAGTGTCGTCTCAAGCATGGTCACCATGGGGGCATGGTCTGATATCCCCCTAGGCAAATAGTCTGTGTCCCCAAAGATCCTGACCATATGATACAGCACCAGAAGATAGTCCAGTCTAGACATGGACCGCATAGAATTAGAAGCAAAGGAGCGGATTACGAAACCTCTACATGTCCACCAGTCCGATCTCAGCTAGGAAGTCACTTAAGTGGGTGTCAGCTTTCTACGGGGATCCCAGAGTTAGTCAATCAGTCCAACTGTCCCCTGAGTGTTAAGTGAAGGTCACACCTCAATAGCTACAGAGCATCTGGAGCATGTTTTACCCATTCCCCAGCCCGCCCCCTGCAGGACTGGTGGGATATACCAGGAAGCTACCCAATACCACGGCATAGAATCCTGGGTGGTCAACCCAGGTACAGGACACCTGCAGTGGCAGAGACCTTTGCACCAGCACAACCACACCCCTCAAACCTCTGGAGAAACTAGTGTGGGCCAGGAGCCGGTACCGGCCCCTGTTAAGAAAGCTACAATTATTTCCCACCAAAATGCATCTCCTGCAGTAAAACCACATTGAGGTCATGTCTGGGAAGATATCTAAGAGGCCTGTTAGAAATGGGGGTCTCTAGTTGGCAGAGGTAGGTACCTTTGTCCAAATAGGGATCCTTGCTTCTAGTCAGAATAAGGCTTATACACACTTTAGATAATCCCTGCTCACCCCCTGTGTAGCTTGGCACGAGCAGACTGACTTATCCCAAAGGCAATGTGTCAAGTATTTGTACTCAAAACACACAGTAATAACACCGCAAATGGACACTACACCAGTTTTGAAAAATAAAGTATCTTTTTCTAAACTCAACAAGACCAAAACTACAAAAATCCAACATGCATGTAATAAGAATGACTTTAAAAAGGTGTCAAACAACTTGGCACATAGAAAACTATGGATGTGTGATTTCTGTCAAAGTACCAGTAGTTGCGACAAAATACACAAGGCCAAAGAGCCGCTGAGATGGGAAGCGTTGAAAAACAAGGTGATGCGTAAGTTCCTGAGACCATGGGGAGGTGATGCAACAGTTCTGCCGAACGCAGGAGAAGTGATGCATCAAATCCAGTCTATGGGGAAGTGATGGGTCAATTTTGAGTTGGTTGATGCATCGGGGAAACTTGCAGCACAGGTACGGTGCTTAGAAATCCGGGATGCAGCAGCAATCAGTGCAGCGGCATCGTGCCACGCAGGTTTTTTCAGCCGTGATCCCTCAATGCGACGGTTCTTCCAGCAGCAACAGGTGCTGCGTCTGTTTCGGCAGCAGCAATGCTTGGAGATTGTTCTCACACAGGGGTGCTGCATCGGAAAAACAGCCACAAGAAAAGCAATGCGTCAATTTTCTTGTAGTTGTGTTGCTTTTCCAGCAAGAACAACCTCCAGAGGCCCAACACAGTCACAGGCACCTTTTGGCAGCTCATAACTACTAGCAAGGAAGTTCAGGGGAGCTGGAGGTGAAGTCTTTGTGATCCTGAGACTTCAAGCTCTACTCAAGCCCTTGGAGATCTTCCTCAAGCAGGGAGACACAGCACACAGCAAAGTTCTTGTCCTTTCCTTGGCAGAAACAGCTACTGCAGGCCAACTCCAGACAGCACAGCAAGGGGGCAGTACTCCTCCTCCAGTTTCTCCAGCTCTTCTCCTTGGCAAAGGTTCCTCTTGATTCCAGAAGTAGTCTAAAGTTCTGGGGTTTTAGGTCTAAAATGTATTTCCCAAAATGTCTTTGTTCTCTTTGTGCGAGGGTCTCTGAGCCCAGTCCAAACCAGTTCTGTCCTCACTGGCGCAGTATGACCACAGGGGCTGGACACAGTATTGTGCAAGGGAGACAGGCCCTATTCAGGTGCAGGGAAATCTCCTCCCACTATTCCAAATGTAGCCAAGCCCCATTCAGCTCAGCTCGGAGTCATCCAGGAAGGGCTCGGCACACCTCAACCACTCCAGTGGCTGTCTACAGTGAATGCACATCCTCAGCCACTGTCACTCTAAAACTAGACGGTCAATACACAAACAGGCAGATGCACACAGAATGGTTAAACAAGAAAATGTCTACTTTCTAAAATATTTTCAAGCACACAATTTAAAAACCATCTTTACTAAAAGATGTGTTATTAAACTCTGAGTTCAGAGAGCCTAAACTTTATTTCTCTATCTTGTCCCAATGGGAAGTTATACTTGTAAGATGTTACAGAGCATTTCCTGTTCTATCCTATTGGGCAAGATAGTCTTTCAATAGTGAAAAACGAAATTGGCATTATTTTAATTTCACTATCAGGCCATGTCACACATACCAGTACATGTCCTACCTTTCAGATACACTGCACCCTGCCCAGGGAGGTACCTTTAGCCTACCATAGGAGTGCCTTACATGCACTTGCCAAGTCAACATGGCAGTTCAAAACTGCGCGCAGCCACTGCAGTGGCAGGTCTGAGATACCTTTTCAGGGCTACTCCTGTGGGTGGCACAATCAGTGCTGCAGGCCCACTAGTAGTATTTGATTTACAGGCCCTGGCACACTTCAGTGCATTTTACTAGGGACTTATCAGTAAATCAAATATGCCAATCAGCAAGAACCAATTGTAATTATAATTTACACAGGGAGCACTTGCACTTTGACACTGATCAGCAGTGGAAAAGTGCCCAAAGCATCAAAGCCAGCAAAAACGAAATCCAGCACAGCATCAAAAATACAGCAGGTAGATGCAAAAAGTCTGGGGAAACCATGCCAAAGATGCCACGTCTAACAAGGGCTTACTGAATGTTCAGGAGTCAGTGGTGCTGCTTGACCCCCAAAAAGGATTCCTGCTGGCGCTGCACAATTCTCATGAAGTGGGAGAAGATATTCATGTTCCCTTCCTCCAGCGCCCAGATACCCTTAGGGGTGATAGTGTTGCACTTTACAAAATGGTGTTCGATTGATTGATTGAGCTGCCAAGGCCTGCAGGATAATGTCCTTGTCCTGGAAGTTCAGCAACTGGGCCATGATTGCTCACGGCGGCACACCAGGTACCAGAGGACGTCCAGGTACACTGTGGGTCGTTCCATCATAAACCACTTGGAGTGCTTCTCTTCCAACAACACAATCGACAACAAGTCCTCCAGAAACAACTCCATGCAGGGGCCCTCCGCCTTCTCTACGACCCCCACCAGTCCCATGTTTGCAAGATTTCCGCATCATCTCGTTTAGTTTCGAAGGCCCCCACTACCCTTTACAATGCCTCAATATGTATTTTCTTCGCAGGCATTGCCAGCGCCAAATGGGTGATTGCGGACTCCGTCTCAGTCACCCTATCTGCTAGCTTGGGTTGCCTGCTCTTAAAAGTCACACATCCTGCGCCACCTTGTCAAACTTGACCTCCAGGTCGGTCGCGGTCTCTTGCAGTGCTGCCAGGATCGTGGCCATATGCCCTCACAAGGCCATCAAAATCTCTGGGCCACCAAGGACCCAATCACCCCCCACACTCTGCTTTGGGTTCCCTGGGTGGCGCGGTCATGCTACTATCGGCCTCACCATCACCAGGCTCCATAGCGTCAAGCCACTGGACTCAGGTTTGCTGGTCTGTCCTTTTAATGGCTCAGGTATATCCACTGGTAGCCTTATGTAGCCTTCACCCTTGGGAAAAACTGCCTCACCATATCGTGCCAGGTTCCATGCAGCCGCATCATGTGGGACGAGCACCCCGTCTCACATCGCCTGCACTGCCTCACATTTGGGCAGTCTGAGGCACACTATGCAATTAGGCCGGCCGACCTCCTTCCCTCCACCCACTCAATCGTCCTTCTGGGGGCTTGGGGAACCACGGGGAACATAAGAATTTGCTCGCCGGCCGGATGGCGCCCGAGCTCCTCTCCTATGCGACCGCCACAATGAGTCAATTACATCCACATTTTAATTTTTTGGTAATTCTGTTGATTATTTTTTTTCCTTAGTGTAAAGTGGATTTTAGAGTTCTGTATTTGTTTCCCATACTGCTAAGAGCCTCCTGGTTCTTAGCAATACGGAATTATTCATTATAAGTATTTACCCTTTGTCCTCACAAGAATTCTTTAATTACAGTTTCATTATTGGTATTATTCTTTCTCATTAACAAAATCCTGTTATTATTCCTTACCCATCCACTTAAATATGTATACACATTCTTGTAGATACGTATTAATATTGGTAATATTACTATTGATAGTAATCCTCCTACTAACAATATAATTATTATATTTTGAGGGCCCACCAATCCCTTCATTTTATTGTTCTTATTGAATGTAATGTATTATCTTCTACACTTGTATTGCTATCTATTGTTAATAATCGTAATATTTTGAATATATGTGGTTTAAATGTTTGTTATCTTAAATAGGTTACCATTTGTAATGTGTATTAATTATTTTAAATTTTATTGCATCTGTTACTATTAATGGTCGTTTTGTAAGTATTAATTGCATATTAAATAGTTACTATATTATTTGAAAATCAGTAAGATGTTTTTCTTATTATACCACCCTATGATGAAGTAGTGCCTGGCATTGTAGTGGCCACATTGATGTAGTGAAGACGAAAGAGTGTCCCGTTACAGAGGCAGGTATATCACTCTGAGTCTGAAGGTGTACAGATGAGTACACTGCTGTGTTGTGTGAAAAGGAGTGAGCATAAATGCTCCATATTTACAAAAATATGGAGCATTTCTGCTCTCTCCTTGTGCTGGTGCACTGTGTTTTGCCTGGCTAGTTTTTGCATTAATTGGAGCTTTCTAGATTTTTCCAAGGCATTAAGGAATGCATTTTAGCACCATTTTTTTGTAATATTTCCTATGATCGATCTGGAGTCATTCCTTCTGAAAGCAGATACAGCAGACCTAAATGGTAAAGAACCTCAGTTGGTCTATATTGTAATAGCGGCCTTTGATGTTTACAAGAAAAATAATTGTCTGTGCTTTTTATTTCATAAATGCCACAGAACTAGTTAACTCTTTCGCTTATCTAGTTTTTTTAATGGGAAGCAAAGAAAGAGAAACTCACCTTGTTGACAGATATCATTTAGCCCTGACCCTTCATTTGTCCCTATAGCAGCACTTCAGAATAGTGTGAAATAATACCACTGTGACTATTGCTAATCATATTGATTGTGCCCTCAAGCTGGAGATCGATTTTCTGCATTGGTGTATGTGATTGACCAGTGTGAGTGGCATATACTGTAGTGTAGCTCCTATTTTCCCAATAGGCCCTGCGCATTGGAATAACATAAACAGCAGTTTTGACGTAGAAGTGCGGTCTTCCAGGTCTCTACTGACTATGCTAAACTTAATTGGGTTTGTTACCAACTAGCTCAGAGGTCACTGGAAACTTTCTTGATTGAATAGGAAGTGATCAGCTTCCCTGGTACAGACAAGAAGGGATTCAGTTTTCCAACAACCGCATAAACATGACAACTTTGCTCCTTAGAATAAGAGTCAATCTCTAGAGTCGTGTGAAACAATAGACAGTTATTTTACTCAGTCAGTTGTGCAGATTACTTTCACCAAGATGCAGAGAATAGAGGGACGGGCGTTTTCAATAAAAAGGTATTATTTATTGAACAGTCTTTCTTCTCATGCAAGAGAAATGAATTGCCACAATTGCAAGACTAGTTATTATAAAAAGGGCGTACAGTAAAATGAGGATTGCGAAATAATACTGTAAAAGCATTGATATGGTTTCTTAGCCATACAATGATTAAAATGAATAAAATATATACATTCATATATACATTTGGCTAACGTACTCAACTGGTGCTTCTAACTACGCCTACCCCAGTGTACCTGACCTAAGCCTAATACTTGGGAGGGAGTAAGTAAGTAGCAGTTTTAGTTAAGTTGGTTTTGCCAAGGTTTGCTTCAAGAATTCTCTCTAAGGGTTTAGTCAACACCATACCTCTGAAATAGAATGTTGGAGGTCTTGTATCTCCTTCCAGGACTCGATATCCCAGTCACTCGCAAGAGTAGGCTGGAAACGCCGGAGCTGGATTTTCTCGGCAGGAGAAAAGACAGCGTCTCTCTCAGCGCGTCAAGGAGGAGGAGGGGCAGCGTCCGTGGGCAGCTTGTATCTGCTGGGCTCTGTAAGGGACAGCTGTTCTGCTCCTGTGTTCACCACACCATTGCTATCATCGATGTCGTTGAGGCAGCGTTTGCTTAAGGCAACGTTGGTAATATTTATACCTGAAAGGTGCCTTGTTTGACGTAAGTTTTTGGACATAAGACGTCCAATAAAGATCTCACTAGGAAGTGATCGTCTCTCGGTGCTCATTAGAGTTCTATTACTAATTAAAACATAGCAAGCGGGGCTTTCCCAGGTTGCTGAGTTTTATCTTGTTGAAGAACTCGGAGTGTAATCTAGGAATCTTAGATAGTGGCTTCTGCTGTGTCATTTGCTCTAATGAGCTGCAGAGGAAGGGATTCTGAAATGTGGCTCTGATCGTGTTAGGCCAGAGACGAGTTTCTGAATATTGCTCTTGATCGTTTATGCCATTATAGGGGTATGAATGGATTATAGCCGTATAGGGGCATAAGGTCACATATCGGAGTCCTAGATTAGAACACGACAATACTTACACATAAAAGAATGTAGACAGTGGATTGCTGTTCCTCTGCTGTGATTCTGCCTCACTCACAAACCTCACCCTAATGATCCCTAGCTGAAATGTCAGGGATCTAAAATTAAGGTAAACCCTGTTCTTGGTGACCAGGGTGAATGCAGGAGCGGAAAAAAAGAATAATTAATTTTGTTGTGTCCAGCCCTCATACCACGCACACTGTACCCTTTAAATAAATCTTTCATTTAAAAAAAAAATTTAAGGGCATCTTGATTCTGTTCTGGTAAAGGAGAGCATCAAGTTGCAGAACATTGTAATTTTGGAAAATCAATTGAAATTTTTAAATGCAAAACTATTTGGTAATATTAATTAGATGCCTCGCTATAATGTTAACATTCGTCTTTCCTTATTGTTTGTTTTCAATTGAAATAGCTAATAATACGCAACCTTGATACCACACTGTATTTGCTTGAGTTTCTATAATGTGCATAACAAATACAGCAATTTATGAATGTTTCATTGGTGTACACTTGCAGGTTTGATCCCTCGCTTAATCAAAGTCGTGCCTGCTTGTGCCATAATGATCAGCACATACGAACTGGGAAAATCCTTCTTTCGGAAACTAAACAGAGATAAATATCACAAAAGCCTTTGACTGTTAACAATTTGGGATTGAACACCAAAACACAAGATGGTGGATTCTGAAGCTATGACCACTTTCATTGAAACGCCATGGCAGTAATTGGACTTCCGGAAAACTGTATGAACTGATGTCTGTATGCCATTATGCTCTGTTTAAACTTGCAGGCTTTTTCCCTTTCTCAATAAAAAACATATGCCTGCCTTTGCCATAATGACCAGAAGATTTTCCTATATAATTTTTAAAGTACTTTTTTAAAAACTAAATATATAGCAATATCGTAAATGTTTTGACTTGCTGAACTGGAAGACAGAAAAATAAGAAGTAGATTCTGAAGCTATAAGAAACACGGACAGTTTTTGTGCCACTGAAAAACTGTATGAACAAATGTTTACTCGTTTGTTTCTCATAAGCGACGAACTACAGAAAATAAGGTTCTCCTCTGTAGTTATCACTCTTCTCTCCTAACCATACCTATGTGAGATCTTGGGTATTTGTCATTCTGTTAACACTTACTACCTTGATGTCTCTACTTCCCTGATGCAGATGTACACTCTCGCCAGTTCCTTCTTTCCAATGATTGTATTTTTCTTTGTAGTTTTTATTTGCACTTCATCTTGTATATATTCATACATAATTATGTTGTTAACAATGCTTCCAGTTTTTCTCATATCTTATGTAACACTGTACAGGTGCATCTTGGAGTATGTGGAAATCAAATCACATAGCATGCAGCAACAGTTATTTGTTACATTGCAGTTTGTTTTAAATTTGAAACTATTTTCAGACAAGTGTTCTGTTTGATTCTAAAAAAATCTCGTATATGTATTTGCAATTTGGCAGGTGTGTCAGAATCAGGATTGGTGGATGAATGTGGCATTGTCCTATTTGTAGTATATATATATATATGATGTCTATAATGCCTACGCTGTCTCAGTTGAAATATAATAATACAATCAGCTGTCCTCCGCTCCCACAAACGAGGCAAGGACCGCTATCCAATCGGCTGCTATCGGTCTATCTTGCACCCCTCGTCTCTGTTCATCTCACAATGCCACCTCCTCAGCAACAGCCCATCGTTTTACATCGCTCTTCCGCCTACAGTGGGGTGTTACCCCCGTGGACCGCCATTGCATCGCTGTGAGTCTTTTGTACATACTGATCTAGTTCCAGGAACTTATTGGTCACTTTTGTAGATTTCCATTTAGGGCAGAGGTTCAGAAAACATACCTCAGCCTGCATCAGGTCTGTCTGTCCGTCCAAAAGGGCATGTCCGGTCCCCCTTCACAGATTAACAAAACGTCACAATCCCTGCACATGTTCACGTCATATGTAAGAAGTCTGCATATGTACTACTACATCTTGGGCAGGTTTTGTTGTTAGTGCCATGCATCTTATTCAGTTTGTGGGGTGTGAGGGCTTCTTTCGGCTGATTGTTGTGAACTCATAACGGTGTCTCTGTGTTTGTTGTCCTATAGTGTCTTATGGCTCCTTCTGCAATTTTTAGTTCCCGTTCTTTGCCTACTTCGATCTAGGTTAGGGCAGCTAACGCTGCAATGTTTTTGCTTCAACAAATTATTCGCGTATTACCCCAGACAGTTTGCTAGAGCGGACTTGTACAGACATAGTGTGTCTTATCTAGGACACAGTCTTCTAATCCATGCCTGCGAATCTGGAGCAAGGATCTTGAAGGACTGATACAGGCACATGCATCAAGCGATTTAGGAATCGCAAACGGTGCGAATCGCAAAATTCGGCCGTTTGCGATTCCCAAATCACTATTTGGGATGCATCAACCTAAAAGTGAAGAAATCGCTATTTTAGCGATTTTTTTAAAGTGCGATTGCTTTTAAGGAATCGCAATGTTGCGATTCCTTAAAAGCAATGCATGAAACTTAAAAAAAATTGCGATTTTGCAATTAGAGAGAAAACATTACCATGAGGTTGGACCTCATGGTAATTTTGCGAAAAGTTAGAAATATGCAATTTTGTTCATATTTTTAACTTTCATGTTGTGGGCACACATGCCCTTAGGGCATGTGTGTACACAACATATGTGCATTGTTTGATTTCAGGGGTGCAACAGGGTGTCCTTTGGACACCCCTGCACCCTTGAAATCGCAATCTCAATTTGCGATTAGCTAATTGCGAATCGCAAATTGAGATTGTCTTCCTATTCATTCCTATGGGCCGGCCCATAGGAATGAATGGGAAGGGATTCCTTAATTGCGATTCGCAAAATGCTAATCGCAAATAAGGAATTCTAAGGAATCGCAATTTATTTAGCGATTTCTTGATGCATAGGCATTTGCGATTCCTTAATTGCGATTCCTTAAAAATCGCAATTAAGGAATCGCAAATGCCAAGATTGATGCATGTACCTGCTTGTCTCTTACATAGAGGAGTGGTGATCCATATTTACAGAAGACTGAATTTTCTGTTGGCCAGGGTCAAGTCACCTTCCACCTCTAAGAATAGTATAGTTGTATAGAAATTGGTCCTACTTCAGAGTGTGGTGTACCCAGTAATTTGCTGTCCTGTGGTCTAAGTCACATCTTACCGTTCAGACATGTACTTGTGAGTCAACTCTACGGCTTCTTGAAAAGCTAGGGCTGATCACAGGATGGAGTAGAGCCCAGCTCTATTTCTAGGCTCTACCCTTCAGTGCCATTTAATGTATTTCAAAAGAACAGTTCCCATCCATCCTTCACTGTGCCAAAAGCATTGATTCCTTCATTGCAACTGGCTCTGAGAAGAATAGGATTCTCACCCCCCGAGCAAGGACCCACTTTGCAAGATCACAGAGCCACTAGCTACACATTTGTTACCATTTGAGCTGAACACAAACATAGCCTTGGTAACTCCTCTCTTGCCATTTAAATCTTCATTAAATAATGCATCATTGGAGCATCTCCTGCCAACCGAGGCCCTGAATTCTCCAACACATCACTCACTCTAGCAGTGCATCTTCACCAGTGCTTAGTTTGAGCTGGTGGTTTCCAGTGCTCGGCAACAGCACTTAATTGTCAACACTGCCTCTTATGACAGTCCACCACATGATTACTCCGTTCAGTATACCTTAAAATTACTAATAGTTGTGATTGTTAGTAGTTGTGTTGGTACTGTTGCTGGCGGGGGCAGTATGTGGCGTACCCTGCAGTGGCCTCCGGACAAGGACCCTGGCAATTTTTGTTTTAATATACAAATTAACTACTGATTCTTGCCCAGTACTGACACGTGTGTTTTCTTTCTAAGTGAATTTTGTCTTGACCTAAACCTCTGGGACCTGGTAAGACCCAGGCCTGAGATGGCAACTTGGTCTCTTCCTTGCTTGCTTGCAGTGGACACCTTGGTGGTTTTCATCATCGAGCTAAAGAATATGAAAAATAGTACTCCTTTGAGGTGCTCTGCGTTGTTCAACCAATGACAATTCAACCTTGCCCATAAACATGAGGATTCTGCATTAAGCCTGTGTCCATGAGCACCACCCATTAAGACTTTTGGTTCTGGAAATGCAAGAAGGTTTAAATCTACCTTAAAGTACTTTGCAGTGTAGGCCAGGAATCTGAAGTCTGTTTCAATTGAAACATCAGCTAGATCCTCATTCAAATTTGTGCCGTCATGTGCTTGTGACTGAGTGGTTCCGTCAGGGCCCGCCCGCTCAATAGAACGCCCGCGCAAGCACGGAATTCCTGCAGCGTGGGCGGGGCGGCCGCGCCGTGACAAAACCACTCCGTCACCCGTACAGCGCGTCCGTGGCTCGTGACGGAGTGGTTCCGTCACGAGCACTCAAGGCTATTCTGCTGTACTAGTAAAGTGTTCTTCCCACAGCGAATCTTCAGTCTTGAAGAAGGATCAGAAATATGGCAAATGTCTCTCAATTAAGTCTAAAACCTTCTATAAACACTATTTACAGGGGTGATGTATTGATTTTAGCTGGTAAGCCCCAGGTACAGCCCATGGTGTGGATAGGAGCTCGTTAAAGGGAAAAGCTTCAGCTTCTTCCTTCAAAATGATCAAGGAGGAAAAATACAGCAAAGTTCAAGTTTTTTCTTAAGGCCAGTGCTGAATCGCTTCTCTGAAAAACTGTTTTGACCTTCTAAAATATTTCCAATCAAGAGTACAAGTTCTTGCTGAATCTGGGTGACACGTCTATAGTGCAGAGTCTTTTGATGTCCTGGGATCTTACTTAGGACTTTAACTACAGTGAAAAGTATTGGTAAATCTAAAAATCTCCCTATCAATTGGTAGAACCTTTTTAATCATCCCTCAGCGAGTTGCTACCTTAGTAGTTTATAAACCCTTATTTTGAATCTCATCTGTTTACAAGAAACATTTATTTAAAAAAATAAGTTGAACAACGTTTTCCCCCAAACAAGCAAGTTCTTCGAAGAAAACATAAGGGGAGCCTGAAGCAGTATTCATAAAAATGTCTCAGTGAATAATAAATTGAAAGAGAAATATTTAGTTGTTTTGTACTAGATTAACAAAGCGAGACACAGACAAGACAAGCAGAAAAAGAAGGCTTCCAGACTTACAGCACAGAGATGATGTAGTACACCTCACTACTAGAATACTTTCGGCACTAAAGATTCAATAATCTCAGGAATACAAACTACAGAAGAAAAGAAAAAATATTAGCAGGGGGAAAGGGAGGAGAAAGATTAACGTAATGAAAGGTAACTACTTAAATAAAAAAGGTGACATGGAAAATCGTATTCAGTGACTGATGGCACATAGGTAAGAAGAAAGTGGTGATAAAGTGGTGCGCTACGAGACAGTGGGATGAAGATGTGTGATGTGGGATTTACCCCTATCGAAGAAAAAAGTAAAAAAGGATTAAGTCACGTGGCATCCAGCGAAGAATGTATTTCAAGTTGTTTTACTTAAGCAGATAAAAAATGGGGTGGGTGGACCCTATGAGATGCTCCAGATGTATGAAGAAGAATCTGTCACAGGCAAAAACATGCAATATAATCTTGATGGTGGTATCAGCTGTGATATTCTCTGAAGATAGTACAGTGCCCAGATCCCAACCTTTTAATGCTACTCACTCTCTGGTTTGCTATCTCAGAGCCCCAATGGCTATTCAAGGGAAAGGACCAGAAAGGGAATTAAAAATTAAAGGGAGGCTGTGGAGACATAACAGACAAGGTGCTTTAAGTGCTTAACATTTGATAAAACTGCTAAGCATCTTGTATAGGAGTTGCATCTCATGTCAGGCTGCTGATGAGAAGCAAAGATTTCATATAGTAATTTCTCCATTGGCGTCTCACATTATGTAGGTAATCACTCAAAAGTAGGCAGCATAAGAAACTACATTTCTTCAGTCAACGATTGGGACTCCATCTTGGGGTCTAGAGGGACCCCATATTAGCCCTCACCTTGTGAATTAGGAGGGAGCGAAAGTCATTGCAGAGTAAACACATGTTCAATTTCCTGGTATGTTCCTCTATGCTTTCCTTCTTCCAAACATATTGCCCCAAGTGTACTTCAGATGTTCAATACTAGGAAAAAAAACAGCTTGAACTTCGTCATAGCTCCAGCCTAGTATTGCTTCTCAAGATCTCTATCTATGTTACAGCAAGGCCTTTAAACTTCATTCATTTTTGAAACTTTTAATGAGGGACATGGGGTTACCCTGAAACCCAGTCTTAGCTCACCTGGGCGTCTCTCAGGACAACTTAAGCATATTTGTGAGTACGAACAAATATCCAGTATGTCCCAATACTATAGTAAGTAACTGGGTGAAAACGTACAGCAAGTTCCTTGCTTGCCCGATAAATCATGTTTTGTCCTTTGGCAGATATTTTGTTGAATCAGTGTCAACTTAATGAGTGAAAGGTTTATTTGACAGTGATTGGAACCAACAAAAATCAAACAGTGGTGCACTTTTCAATCTCGAATGAGTTCACCTAGCCCTACCTCATGGGCCTGTTTCACTTTTCCTCACCAGTCAAAAGTCCAATGTTAGAGAGGTTTGAATTGGGTTCTTTTACAGCTTATTTGTAAGCTGTTTAACCCCTTGGCCGCGGCGGTAATTCCGCCGCGGCGCTGGGGGAGAACCACTCCGTCACGAGCCACGGGTGCGCTGTGCTTGTGACGGAGTGGTTCCGTCACGGCCCCGCCCGCTCAATAGAACGCCCGCGCAGGCGCGGAATTTCTGCAGTTTGGGCAGGGTCGGCCGCGCCATGACGGAACCACTCTGTCACCAGCACAACGCATCCGTGGCTCGTGACGGAGTGGTTCCGTCACGAGCGCTCAAGGGGTTAAACTGCTGGCTTCTGGTTATCTCTGTGTCCTCAAATGAAATGCAAACTTCAGTACTTGTGTGCCTGTCTTTCAGTGGTATAAGGTAATGAGTGTACTTATCTTAAAAACATCGTCTGAGTTCCATCTGAATGAAGAATTCTTTCAAATTTCTCTTAGTGTAAAATCCTCGCACCATGCTAACAATGAAAAAACTGGTTTTCACACTCATAAGTAAAGATCACATTGGACTTTACAACATTTCCACAGCACATAGTGGACTTTGGATTCTCCTAATATCGTCTGCAACCCATATCCAAGGGCAGCACAAGTTTAGAGAAATGTAGCTTGATGCTCAAAAGAGGTTGGTTATGGAGAAGTGTTTGCATTGCTCTGCACCCAGCTTTTCCCTTTGCGGTTTCAAGAATTCTGAAAGCGTTTGCACCTAAAAGACTCCTTGTGCAATAAGCATGAATCGTGAATATTAATGAGAGAGGAATCTGAATGTGACTGGGCAAAAACTAGGAGATAGGATGAAGGCCTGCACAGGATTGCATATCTCCAGCCCAGCATTCATGACATGGCTCCTTTGTGACCCTAGTCCTCAAACCCACTGGAGTCATAGTGCCTCAGAATGTGGTACATAATGAATGTCACTTTGGGCAGAGCATGTGTGCATTGGACTTCTATATAGCACTACTAATGTTCACATCCTTCCCAAGCTTACATAGGTACTACATTTTGACAGCTTGCCCTCTAACAATTGCTGATGACTGACCTGGTAAGCACTAACCATTCCTGATTTACAGTTGCAAAAATGTCTGTAAAGCATTTGGGCATTCATTTGCAAATCGCAATGGGAAATTAATGCTGCTGGTTTCTCATTTTCTTTTGCCTTCACACAGAATTATAGTTATATAGTTATAATTGCGATTTGTGATCGCCATTACAACTCAAAACGCTCTTTTTTGCATTGCAAATGCAAACCTTGCATTTACATAGTCAGTAACACCGACTGCGTGAATACAAATCTTTTGTGAATCAGTCCTCTTATGTTACAAGATACTAATTTTGCAAAGAGCCTGTTAAGAGCTAAGTAATGATGTTATCAACTGCTTTGACTAGTGGCAAGTTTTTGAGGAAGAATATATTATTTTACCTCTAAAAAAACATGCCGGAAAGTAAGAGAGGATAATTATTGTTTTTAGAAAATAAGGTTTCATTTTATTTCAGTTGTGAGGCATATAGTCTAATAATATGAATTTCAAATAGTATTTTTATACCATGATTTTTTAACAAATGTGCATGACACCTTTTTAAGCAAATTTAAATGGGCGCAATGTGTCTTAATGAAAAGGTGTATGCATTCTTAACCAGCCATAGAAAATGAGTCTGCTGGGATTTCAAACTTAAACTAGCTTATCCCATTCCAATAAATTTTTCAGCAAATTGGTTTCATTTTTGCTAGGAAATTATTCCTAATGATGGCTGCATCATGACATAGTCTTTATATAAAAGATTAAAAGCGTAGTTCTCTTTTAATAAACGAAATCTCAAACACATTTTAATTGCATGAATGGTTTATGATTGATGATTTTATGACATATACTATGACTATTTATATTTGTAGTGGTCATTTTGTGTTACCCATTTCATGGATTTTTAAAATGTACTTATGTGATGTGCATTAGCACAAAATACAAACGTTATTGTTTCTTGGGCAGCACTGCTGGTTGTACCGTGTTCATTATTTTTCTTTTTTTTAAAAACTTAGAAATACATCCATTTGTTTTTAACACTACAAATTGCATCACTTCGAAACTGTGCTGTGTTCTATTGAATTCGGTGCAGTGTTGCTGTAAAACAGACGGACTAGAAATAACTATTTTGAACACAGACTAAAAATAACTAACAATGATCCGCACACTTTAAATTAAATTCATTGCTAACTGTAAAACGAAAGAAATGTAATCGGTATAATGGATGTGTGTGCTTTATGATTTTATAACATATACTTATATATTTATATATGTTATGGTAAGTTTAAGTTATCTATTTCATGTATGTTTTTATTTACTTATTGTATGTGCATTGGTACAAAATACAAACGTAATAGTCTCAGGGGAATTAACTCTGGTTGTACCTTGTGAATTCAGATTTTTTTACTTAGAAATAGATCAGTTTGTTTTCAACACTTCTAATTGCATCGCATCGAAAATGTAGTGTATTCCATTGAAATGCATTAGGTGCAGTGATACTGTGAGAGACAGACTAAAAATAACTGTATTTTGAACATCAGCACACTTTAAATTTAGTTTTTTCCAAAGATTAGAAGGTAAACCTTTACTCCAACACCTAAACCCTATCATCTTATACCCTTAACCCTATATCATCTTAAAGAGACACGTTAGTGATAGATTCCTTACCTTAGAACACAGCTTTCCAAACTTTTCTTGTTGGTGACGCACTTTTTGGAGATGCATCATTTTGTAACACAGTAAAGCAGTGTAGCGAGCGAGCGCGAACCACCTAAAGGGTGTTCGGGGGGGGGGGGGTTCTCCCCCCGGAAGAATATTTTTTTGAATACAAGTGGGCAAATGGTCTCCCTCTGTCTGTCTCCATCCCTCTGTCGCCCTTCTCCCTCTGTCTGTATCCCTCTGTCTGTCTCTGTCTGTCTGTCTGTCTCTGTCCCTCGGTCTCCCTCCCTCTGTCTCCCTCTCTCTCTGTCTCCCTCCCTCTGTCTCCCTCCCTCTGTCTCGCTCCCTCTGTCTCGCTCTCCTCCCCTCTGTCTCCCTCTCCTTCCCTCTGTCTCCCCCCGATTCCCTCCCTCTGTCTCACTCTGCCTCCCTCCCTCTGTCTCCCTCTCTCTGTCTCCCTTTCTCTCTCTCATCCCACTCCCTCTCTCTGTCGCCCTCTATCTCCCTCTCTCTTCCTCTCTGCCTGTCTCAGTCTCTGCTTCTATCTGTCTGTCCCTGTCTCTTCCTCTATCTGCCTGTCTGTCCCTATCTCCCTCCCTCTCTCTCCTTCTCTGTCCCTGTCTGCCTCTGCCTCTATCTGTCTGTCCCTGTCTCTGCCTCTATCTGTCTGCCCCATTCCTGTCTCTGTCTCTGTCTGTCCCAGTCTCTGTCTCTATCTCTGCCTATCTCCTTTCCTCTCTCTGTCTCGCTCTCAGTCTCCTTCTCTCTCTTTCTGTCCTTCCCTCTCTCTGTCTCCCCCCCTCTCTCTCTCTACATCTCTCTCTCCCCCTCTCTCCTTCTCTGTCTACCTCTTTCTCACTCACTCTGGCTGTCTCCCTCTCTCTGTCTCCCTCCCTCTCTCTGTCTCCCTCCCTCCCTCCCTTTCCCTCCCTATTGTCTCCCTCCCTCTTGCCTGTCTCCCTCTTGCCTGTCTCTCTCTTGCCTGTCTCCGTCTTGCCTGTCTCCGCCTTGCCTGTCTCCGTCTTGTCTGTCTCCCTCCTTCTGTCTCCGTTCCTCTGTCTCCCTCTCTCTGTCTCCCTCTCTGCCTGTCTCCTTCCCTCTCTGTCTCCCTCGCTCTGTCTCCCTCTCCCTCCCTCTGTCTATCCACGACTCCCTCCCTCGGTCTCCCTCCCTCTGTCTCCTTCCCTCTGTCTCGCTCTCTCTCTCCCTCCCTCCCTCTGTCTGTCTCCCTCCGTCTCCTTCCCTCTATCTGTCTCCCTTCCTCTGTCGCCCTCCTCCCTCTGTGGCCCTCCTCCCTCTGTCTCCCTCCTCCCTCTGTCTCCCTCCCTCTGTCTCCCTCTATCTGCCTCCCTCTCCCTCTCCCTCCCTCTGTCTATCCCGATCTGCCTCCCTCTCTCTCGGTCTCCCACGGTTTCCCTCTCGCTGTCTCCCTCCCTCTGTCTTCCTCCCTCTGTCTGTGACCCTTTGTCTGTCACCTCGCCCCAGCCTCGCCCCCCCTCTGTCTGTCGCCCTCCTCGCTCTTGTCCCCCTCCCTCTGTCTGTCGCCCTCCTCCCTCTTGTCTCCCTCCGCCTCCCTCCCTCTGCCTCCCTCCCTCTGTCTCCCTCCCTCCCTCCCTCTGTCTCCCTCCCTCCCTCTGTCTCCCTCCTCTGTCTCCCTCCTCTGTCTCCCTCCCTCTGTCTCCCTCCCTCTGTCTCCCTCCCTCTGTCTCCCTCCCTCTGTCTCCCTCCCTCTGTCTCCCTCCCTCTGTCTCCCTCCCTCTGTCTCCCTCCCTCTATCTCCCTCCCTCTGTCTCCCTCCCTCTGTCTTCCTCCCTCTGTCTTCCTCCCTCTGTCTGTGACCCTCTGTCTGTGACCCTCTGTCTGTCACCTCACCCCAGCCTCCTGGGCACACACACAGCAGCACCCGAGCACTTCACAGGTCTTTAAAAGACCATAGAGCAGAGTGTCCAGGAATGCCTCATAATTAGCAGCAGTTATATGCTAATTGCCTGCGGCACACCCACCATTTGCAGGCGACACAGTACTGTGTCGGGACACACAGTTTGGAAAGCTCTGCCTTAGAATATCCCCAGGCGTCCGACTGGATCCGGAAAGTTTTTTCGGCAGTAGTACCCATGCGTGTCGATAGGTGGCGGTGTGCGGCTCCGCGTCCGTTGCTGGTATCGTAGGCGCTGAGAGGACGTCACAGAGACTACTTAGGCGCCACCCATGCGCGCTGACGTCAGTTCTTTTTTTTCCGTGCCAGCAAGCGCAAATCCGTTTAAGGCATGTACCCCAGTCACTTTTTGACTAACTTTTTGAGACTTTTGTCTCTACTTCTTTTTGAGGCTTTGACTCCTGGTGCCACGTAGGGTTGCCTGGGTTTAAATCCTGCATGGCCTGCCACCATACGATGTCTGTGAGCAATCCCCATGGTGTGTCTCTGCTGTCTGGAGCGCGACCTAGACTCCCGGTCATGTTCCGACTATCTGGCCATGGCTCCGAAGGCTTTGCGGGAGCGTTCCCAAAAGCTGCTGGAGGCCCGGCAGTCGCCTCCGCGCCGTTCGAGGTCAGGGGTCGCTCCAGGGACCATTTCGGAGCAATCACCATCGCTCCTTGGGGTCGAAGTCTTCACACTCTGAATCGGGTAAGAAACGCCATAAGAAAAAGAAGAAGCGCTTACGCTCTCCGACTTCTCCCCGTCGGTCTCCGGATGTGGACGAGGGGGGCAGGGGTACTTCCCCTGCGGCTCCGTTGGAGCCTGTGAGTCCCGCCGCCTACCCACCTTATCCGGGTTTGTCGGCGACTCCTGTCCAGGTGCAAAAAATTCTTGCAGCCATGGACCGCCTTTTCAGGCCTCGGGCTCGCGCTGGCGCGGCTTCGGGCCCCGCGGTCCCAGCTGAAGCCCTTTGCTTGCAGCCCGCTCCACCACCGATGCCACAGGCGTCTCTGGCGCCGCAATGGGTTCCATACGTCCCACCTCCGCCCTTGCCCGATTATGCTCCGGCTTGGGACCCTAATTGGGACATGGAGCTGGCCCTACGCCGTTGGACCATTTGTATTCCCCTGTCCCTCCCCCGCCGCAGCAGCCTGTGCCTCGGGCAGCGAGGAGGGGGACGAATGGGAGGGGTCCGAGGACCCTCTTGCACAACAGTGCGAGTCTGAACAGGAGCGGGCGGAGGAGTCCGAGGATGCTGGTGGCCCTGACCTCTCCTCTGAGCCTGGTTTTCTGTCTTCTCCTGCTGTCATGGAGGGGGGCGCCACATATACTGTGGTGCTCCGTAGAGCAGCTGAGGCCCTTGACCTTGATCTGCCTACTGTACTCTCAAAACCAACCTCCCCACTGAAGTTCCTTAGCCAGCAGCAAGCTCTATGGAGCCTCTGCTTCCGTTCAATGAGGCGTTAATGGATTTTTTGATGGGTACCTAGTCTAGACCAGCCGTAGGGGTTCCTGTGGATAAGAGCATGGTCAGGCGTCCTCGCCCGGCACCGGGTGACTTTGCCTTTTTAACGAACCATCCAACTCCGGAGAGCCTGGTCATCCAGGCCTCCACTTCCCAAAGTGCATTCCCTACCGCCCGCCGGATAAGGAATCAAAGTAGCTGGAGCAGTTTTGCAAGAAATAGTTTTCCTCTGCCAGCTGGGGGCTGCGATCAGTCACCACCGCATGCCTCTTGGGCCGCTACTCTCAAGCTGTGTGGGACACAGTGGCACAGACGCTGTCCCAGTGTCCAGAGGAGGTTCGGGCTGTACTTTCCCAAGCTGTTGCAGAGGGGAAAGACGCCGCAAAGTTCACCATCTGGTGTGGGCTGGATACCGCGGACTCTGTGGGTATGGCGATCTCCACGACAGTGGCCCTACGTAGCCATGCCTGGCTGCAGTCCACTGGGTTTTCAGGGGATGTTCAGAGTTCCCTCTTGAACATGCCCTTTGATGGTACTCGCCTGTTTGGCGATAAGGCGGATAGTGCGCTGAAGTGTTTCAAGGACTCTGTCTACGGCCAAGTCCTTGGGTCTCTCCACCACGCACCTGGCCACGTCTGCCTTTCGTGGCCATGGAAGGGACGCCCCTACACGATCGTTCAGCCAGAAGCCTGCGCAGAACCAACCACGGGCGTGGCGGCATAGGGGGGCCAGCTTGCGGGTCAGTCCACATTTGCTCCCTCAGCATCCGAATTAAAGCCTTCCTAGTCCGAGATTTGGGGTGCACACAACACAGGTGGGCGGCAGGATTCAATATCGCCTCCCCCACTGGCGTTCTGTCACTTCGGACAGGTGGGTGCTGCAAATCGCCCTAAGGGGTTACTCCCTCGCCTTCGAGACTGCCCCCACCAGCCATGCCACCTCCGTTCCACCGCATGTCAGGGAATCACTTTGCGCTTCTCCAAAAGAAGGTCATGGCCCTCTTGGCCATGGGGCCATCGAGCGCGTTCCTAGGCCAGAAGTAGGATGTGGTTGTTCCCACTACTTTCTGGTCCCCAAGAAGGAGAAAGGGGGCCTGCGCCCCATCTTGGACCTCAGGAACGTCAATTGCTTCCTCCAGAAGGAGAAGTTCAAGATGTTGACTCTGGCTCAGGTCTTGGCAGCCCTCGACCCTGGAGACTGAATGGTAGCGTTGGACTTGCAGGACGCATATTTTCATATCTCCGTCCTGCTGGCCCACCGGCGTTACCTGCGGTTCACGGTAGGTCAGGAGCATTTTCAGTTTGCCATGCTCCCCTTCATCCTTAACAGTGCCTCTCGGGTGTTTACAAAAGTGATGGCAGTGGTCGCACCTCATCTGCGCAGATCAGGGGTTTCAGTCTTCCCCCTATCTCGACGACTGGTTGTTGAAGGCAGGCTCGCCCCAGGCAGCCGTCTCCCACCTGCAGACTACGGCCGACCTCCTGCATTTGCTGGGGTTCTCCATCCACGTGCCAAAGTCGCACATGAGTCCCTCTCAGAAGCTCTCCTTCATTGGAGCGGTACTGGATTTGAAGCGGATTTGGGTTTAACTTCCCGAGTCTGGCACATTCAGGCTATGATTCCGATCTTTCAGCCTCTATCACAGGTTTCGGAGGATGACCCTCCGGCTCCTGGGCCTGATGGCCTCCTGCATCCTGCTAGTGCAACATGCCAGATGGCATATGCTGGCTCTGCAGTGGGACCTGAAGTTCTAGTGGGCACAGCATCAGGGCAACTTGTCTGATCATGTCCAAATCGCGGAGGGCAATGCACGACAATTGCAGTGGTGGCTCACAAATCCCGATTGGGTCAATGGCAGTTCCCTCTCCCTTCCCCAACCGGAGCACACCGTGGTGACGGATGAGTCCATCCTGGGATGGGGTGGCCACTTGGGAGAGGCGGAGATCAGAGGCCTCTGGTCTTCGGCGGAGTCCCAGCTCCATATCAACCTTTTGGAGCTTCGGACGTTCCGACTTGCACTGAAAGCATTCCTTCCCTCTGTCCAGGGAAGTGTAGTGGAAGGTGTTCATGGACAACACCACACCATGTGGTATTGCAACAAACAGGGTGGGGTGGGGTCCTGGACCCTATGTCAGGAGGCTCTATGCCTCTGGACATGGCTGGAACATCAAGGCATTACCTCGGTGGTTCAACACCTGGCAGGTTCTTTGAACGCCAGGGCGGACAAACTCAGCTGCAGGTGAACGATGGATCACGAATGGCGTCTAAACTCGGACGTGGCTCAAGGTCTCTTTCTGCAGTGTGGAGAGCCTTGGCTAGATCTATTTGCCACTGAAGAGAACGTGCAATGTCATCAGTTGTGCACGTTGGAATTTCCAAGGAGGCACTTGCTCGACGACGCTTTTCGTCGCGAGTGGAGCTGCGGTCTGTTGTATGCCTTTCTGCCTATACCACTTCTGCCCAGAGTGCTGAAGCAGTTTCGGCGCAACCGGGCCCAAGTCATCCTTGTGGCTCAGGATTGGGCACGAAGATAATGGTATCCCAAGCTACTCAGCATGGCGATCGATCCCCCGATCCGACTGCCTCTTCGGGAGGATCTTCTGTCGCAGCAGCAGGGGATGGTCCTCCACCCGAACCTGTCCAGCCTCCACCTCCATGCGTGGAGATTGAGCAGCGACAGTAAAAACTGCGTCCCCCCACCCCCTCTGAAATAGATCAAGTATTGCACATGTTTGAATAATTATACTTTTGGTTTCGAATGTAGTCTAAATGAGTGGTTTCTAAAAAGTTAGATAATTATGTAAACTGTAGAGGCTGTGATTCACAGAATACTATTAAATGATTAGGTCTGCTTTTAAAACAATACTTCAGCTGCGCCTAAAACCAGTCAGTTGTGTGCAAATACAGGACAAGGGCTTAGCACAAGTTGTTCATGTGTGCTCTAGTACCGGGAAAGGTCCTAGGAGCAGAACTATGATCCAGTGTGCAGTCCAATAACAGATGATGCTGCAGACCTGTGCAGCCTATTTTATATGTTTTATTGAATTCTGAAAAGCTGCAAGGCAGACGTGAAGAGCCCAAGTGGCAAAAATAGCAAGGTGATTAAAGCGTGCGTAACATTAATTGCATGAATTAAAAATTCTGCGCGCAAGTGGTGCATGAAACCTTTGTTGCTTCCAGGAAAAGGCTTACGCCTGCGAGCTTAGTGTTTGCTTGACATTTTAGCCCAGACTTATCGTTCAGTTTGCGTGATGTCATAAATATTTTTTTTTAAAGAAACAATGTTTCCCGTCTCCCACGAGTTGCAGAGGAACTAAAAGTGCTGCATAAAGGGCCCTCTGTTGGGATATGGCAATACATGCATTATGTGCCCCTGCATATTGTAGCCAACGTCTGCACGGTAACGTTAAATGGATGTTTTATTTCGTTTTTATGCCTCGATCAGCGGTTCTCTTAAAGTAAACGCTGAACATTGTTGCAGGGGTGACGTCATATGTGTAACATACTAATTGAATTATAATATTACATAAATTACTGTAATAGGAAGTGTTTTCGAAGTGCAATGTTATATCTTAGTAATGCAAATGTTGCATTTTCTCTATTTTTTCACCCGAATGAAATCATGTTATTCTATAAATCACTATAGGAGCATAATTCTTAATACAATGCAGTGTGCTGGTTGATTGGCACAGAATGTTTGTGAAACGCCCACACAGTCTCCAGATGAAAGCAAGAATTGTAGGTTCTTCCGGAAGCTGAGGCTCTGAATCTCGTATCATATTGAGGATTTGGGGCATATCCGATGTGTGCAAGGTTAGGGCTTTACATGTGTTTATTTGTATTGTCTTTACATCTCGTTCAGTGAATAATGACTTATTCTTTACAACACTCACTTTCTGCCTTTCAGCTACAAAGCTAGGTACATATTACGTGTGTCTGCTTCCCAGCGTTAGTAACCAACTTTGTAGCGCTTTATTCAAGCGTTTAACCTGTTGTGAACTGCTTCTGATTTTAAAAGATAAGGAAGGCCACTGTGCGAAGATTCACATGACTTGGTCTAGTGGGGAAGCAGTGATTGACATCTTTTAATATGCGGTTTCACTAACAGATAACTTCCCTGTTCAGTTCTATCTCGGAACTATAGTAGGCTGGGACTGCTCACCCGGGAATGGAGCCTGTGATTTTCTTGATCCCTGCAGCAGCTGCATGAACCCACTGAGCTGTCTCGTCAAGGTAAAACAGCAATTGCAAAATTAAGCGTGTGCAGTGTCACGCGCACTAGTACCGGCTGAGGCGGGCGTGGAAGAGTGCACATAAAACCGTCAACGTGGCCCTCTCCAGCTGCCTTTTGAACTAGAAATCTAAGCACTGGCTCGTAAAGGCCAAGTTGGGGAAGGGCTGTCGAGGCCCCCCCCCCCCCCCCCCCCCAATATTTTTTGCCTGTTTACACCTTTGAGAGACAGCTTGGCCCACAGTGTATGGGTCACAGAGTGTATTTGAGGGTTTAGTAAATGAACTTCACAAGCACACCTGCCATTAGTGTATATTGCTCAGAGGTGTGTGGCACTGGCAGGGCCTAGCTTCAGAAACATTTATATCTACATGTTGCTATGGACATCCCTTTATTAATGTAAAAACTGCACTTGCACAATTGCTTTATTAATCTTGCTTCTCAAATTTGCTTGAAAATGCACCATTTACCCACTCTTTTTTCCAAATTTTCTCAGGGGAAAACCCCCTTAAGATGTTCGGCCTCGCTCGCTGCGGTGCACTCTGACAGAAAGTTTACGCCCCACCACTTTCAAATGTCGCCAGCTACCACTGACGATGTGATGTTACATGTAGTCACCATATGCACATTGGGGAATTACCTTAATTGTGCATTGCATAATGGACTAGACAAATTACAATCATGATGGCTAAGTACATCAATGGTTATCCATTGTTTAAACGTCCAGGCAATTCCATCTAGTGAGATAAGGAGTACACAGGGCGTGCTGTATTAAATTCAAATTGAGATATCAATCACATGTCTTCAACAGAAGAGACAAAAAGCTATTTACAAGATAATGCAATAGTGTTACCAGGAGTCACTACAATATAGCGGGATGGGTAAATGTGCCTTCAAGGGATTTATTCAATTGAATGATTAGTTCATTTTAAAATAACATTTGGGAGCAAGATGGAAGATATGCTTGCTAATTGATTTCTTTCAGCTTGTCAATTCTTTTAGACAATTTCTTGTAAACGGGTACAGCTCAGTTCAAGAGCGAACAATCATATGGAGTAAATCTTAGAAAGGTGTGTAGAACAGACAAAAATGAGTGTATATATGAAAGTATTGAATTTTATATTAGAATTTTTCAGGGTACTTGTATACAATACATGCAATGAAACAAGAAGGTAATTATTATGCACTTTGAAACCTTCACTGTAACAATTGCAACACTTTTTCTTAAAATAAACCACAAATCAATATCAAAGTAAAAAGTGTATGTCGATATTTTGGTTTCTAGTTTTGCATTAGTGAGACCATCTTCAGGACTGCATAGTATTGAGGTTGTAGACCACTGTTATAATGTAGAACAAAAGAGAATTACTTTTTGATTTGTGGGTTATTTTAAGAAAAAGTGACTAAATCCATTTCAGAATTTTTCTTTCTTTGAAGTGTACAACAAGTGGTGCTGTCTCGACATTACATCTTATACGGTTTTGGTGTTGGGAAGTACGCAGCGTAACCATCTGTGTGGTTTGGCCGATGTACAGTAGATTGCAGGGGCAGCGTATAGCGTAGATAACTTATGATGTGCGGCAGTTGGAAAAATGTTTGAGTTGGTATGTATGACAACCGCGACAAATTCCTTTGTATTGTAGGTGAGGTTGCATACCAAGCAAGATTGGCATTTGCAATGGCTGATGATCGGTGGTAAACCCCACATGAAAATCACAGATTGGGCTTTCTTTTCACTTGTGGGCCAGCTGATGGCATGGACCAGTTTGTCAGAGAGGTTACTGCCCCTTTTATATGAGAAGAGTGGAGGTTCCTTGAAGGGGGCATGAGTACGCAACACAGACCATTTTTTTTTTATCACCTTACTGACCATGTTGCATGAGGGACTGTAGGTTGACACAAACGGGATGCGTAAGTTGGTGCGTTTGGATGAAGGAGAAAGAAGTACTTCCCTTCAGAGAGAATGGCACCTTCTCTGAAGTAGTCCCTGGGCCCCTTGAAATTTCTCCGGATACGGAGGAACTGTCTGTAAGTTAGGCCATCCTTATTGGCTCTAGGGTGGTAGCTCGAGTACATTTAGAGAGTGTTGCGTTCTGTGGGTTTACGGTATAGGTTGGTGCCTATGGCTCCATCCTGCGTGAAGGGTGAGGTCAAGGAAGGGGAAATCATTGGTTCTCACATCAGAAGTGAACGTGAGGTGGGCTTGGCAATTGTGAAGCCAAGATATGAAATATGACAGACCATCGTGTGTGCCATGTCAGAGTAGAAGAATGTCGTCGATATAGCGAGGCCAGTGGTTGATTTTGCCGAGAAATTCGTTTTGTGCAGGTAGGAAATGCGTGGTTTCGAGCTGGTGTACGTAGAGGATGGCAAAGTTTGGGGAAAAACAAGCGCCTAGAGAGACACCTTTGATCTGAAGAAAGAAGATGTCTTTGTAAAGAAAATAGTTGTTGGTGAGTGCAATCAGTAGAAGGTCCATTATGAACTCAGAGATGGTGCGGACAGGTCTGGGTCATTTGTCTAAGAGTTGTTTGATGATAGTCAAGCCTTCAGTGTGGGTTATGTTGATGTATAATGATTCGATATCAAGGCCTATCATAAGGTTGATGTTGTTATCAAGAGGTCTGCCTTCGATTATGTTAATCAGATGTGTACTGTCCCTGACAAATGTGTCAGTCAAAGGAACACATTCTTTCGGGATAGAGTCAATGTATTTTCCTAGTGGTTCCAGTATTGAAACACTACCAGACACTATGGGTCGTCCTGGTGGGTCAGTTGAGTTCTTATGAATTTTGGGCTATACATAAATCACTGGAGTTCTAGGGTGTGGGTTGTTCAAGAAGGCATGTTCTTTTTTAGAGATACTATCCGACTGCAAGGCTTGGGTGGTAACTGCTTATATTTGTTTGCGGATGTCTGGGAGTGGGTTTGTGGGCAAGGCATGGTAGTGGAAGTTGTTGTTGAGTTGGAGTTGGATTTCGGTGGCATGTTTGTCCACATTCATCACCACTATAAGGCCACCCGTATCTGCGCGCTTGATAACTTGTTGGTTGTCACATAGGCTGTTTAGGGCCTGTTTCTCTCTGAGTGGTAGATTGTATGGGACAAATTCAGATTGATGTTGTATTTCCTTGACTTCGTGCATGACTAGCCTTTCGAAAGTCAGGATTTTGGGTGGCATTGTTGAAGTAGGGGGAAGCAAAGTAGAGGCTGGGTGGAACTGCCTCTCATAAGGTCTGTTGGAATCAGGTTTATTAACAAAAAATTGTTTGAGGCGGATGCGCCTGAAAAGTAGAAGTAAGTACTCTTGTAGTTTAAAGAAGTTGCTGCAGTCAGCTTGGACAGAAAAGAGGCCTTACTGAGGGGTGAAACTCAATCTGAGGACAAGATATGTTTAGACAGATTGAAGATGGGAATGGAGGAGCGATTAGAGATGCTAGGGTCTACGGGTGTTTGATCGACACCGGTGGCAACAATAGGTTGTGCAATGGTTGTAGGATGCAACATGGGTGCCATATGTGGAGTGGTAGTGTGGTTAGAAGTAGTATGGTTTATCTGGGCTGCTTTGTCATTGTGTGCTGAGCTAGGTAGAGCAGTCATTATTGCGGACCCCATTGATAGAATTTCCGACGTGTTTGTCGCTCGCCCGCGTACTGGTATTGATAGTTGGGTCGTGTTTGTCTACGTCCACGGTTCACGCCTAAAAAAATGGGGTCTATTCTGTGGACACTCGGTGCTGGGGCCTTCCCCAGGGTCTGAGTCCAGGATGGACTTATTCGAGAAGTCTGAAAAAGTAATGGCTTGATTATTCCTATACCTGCCTCAGTTCCTATTCCTAGTTGGTTGGTAAGTTGTGTTGAAAAATGTGGCAAGCAGGTATGGGTAAGTCGTGTGCTTGTAGTTTTTCTGTATTTTGTTTATTTTCTTGTTCTTTTCAAAAGTGTGGAATGTAGCAATAGTGTTGTTGATGTTATCCAGTAGAGCCCTAGCGTCAGCGATGGTTGTGTCTGAAAGGATGATATTTTTTCAAGTTTGCCAATCTCTTCAATCTCTTTCTGACTGTGTTCTATGGCTGTGTCAATGCCTAGTACCATCCAGTGCCCAGAGCAGGTGGTAGCAAGGTGGCTGAAACCAGTACGGAATTTGTGGTCTTGGGTAAATATGACTGGGACGTTGCGTATTTGAAGACCTAGTGGTATAGTATCAGATTTCAGATATTCAATCAATCAATCAAGAAATTTATATAGCGCGCTACTCACCCGGAGGGTCTCAAGGCGCTTGGGGAGGAGGGGTCTGCTACTGCTCGAACAGCCAGGTCTTGAGTTGCTTCCTGAAGGAGAGGTGGTCTTGGGTCTGACGGAGGTGGATGGGGAGGGAGTTCCATGTCTTGGCTGCCAGGTAGGAGAAGGATCTTCCTCCCATGGTGGCTCTTCGGATGCGTGGAACGGCGGCGAGGGCGTGGCTGGTTGATCGAAGCTGGCGGGTGGGAGTGTAGAAGGTCAGGCGGTTGTTGAGGTACCTGAGGCCCAGGTCGTGGAGAGCCTTGTGTGCGTGGGTGAGAAGTCGGAATGTGATTCTCTTGTTGATGGGGAGCCAGTGCAGGTCTCTCAGGTGTCCGGAGATGTGGCTGTGCCGGGGGATGTCCAAGATGAGTCGTGCGGAGGCGTTCTGGATGCGTTGGAGTCTCTTCTGTAGTTTGGCTGTGGTTCCGGTGTAGAGGGTGTTTCCGTAGTCCAGTCGGCTGTGACGAGAGCCTGGGTGACCGTCTTCCTGGTTTCGGTGGGGATCCATCGGAAGATCTTACGGAGCATGCGTAGGATGCTGAACCATGAAGATGAGACGGCGTTGACTTGTCTGGTATTCGAGAGGGAGGAGTCCAGGATGAAGCCCAGGTTGCATGCGTGGTACGTTGGTTTCGGTGCACTGCCCAGGGCAGGGGGCCACCAGGAGTCGTCCCAGGCAGAGGAAGATGGTCCCAGGATGAGGACTCCCGTCTTGTCTGAGTTGAGTTTCAGGCGGCTGTTCTTCATCCACTCGGCTACGTCTTTCATCCCTTCGTGTAGGTTGGTTCTGGCGGTTGCTGGGTCGTTGGTGAGGGAGGGGATCAGCTGAGTGTCATCGGCGTAGGAGATGATGTTGAGGTTGTGTTGGCGTGCGATGGCCGCGAGGGGGCTCATGTAGATGTTGAAGACGGTGGGGCTGAGTGAAGATCCTTGTAGAACGCCGCAGATGACTTCGGTGGCCTCGGATCTGAACGGGGGGAGGCGGACTCTCTGGGTTCTTCCGGCGAGGAACGAGATGATCCACTGCAGAGCCTTCTCTTGGATTCCGACGTTGCTGAGGCGTTGTACTAGGGTGCAGTGGCAGACCGCGTCGAACGCTGCGGAGAGATCCAGGAGGATGAGGGCCGCTGTTTTCCCGTTGTCGAGCAGGGCTCGGATGTCGTCAGTGGCTGCAATGAGGGCGGTCTCGGTGCTGTGGTTGGCTCGGAAGCTGGACTGCGAGGGGTCGAGGGATGCGTTCGACTCAAGGAAGGCGGCAAGCTGTCGGTTGACGGTCTTCTTGATGACTTTGGCAGGAAAAGGGAGGAGCGAGATGGGGCGGTAGTTCTTGAGGTCGGTGGGGTCTGCTCATGGTTTCTTCAGGAGGGTGCTGAGTTCGGCATGCTTCCAGCTCTCCGGGATGGTGGCGGTGTTGAAGGAGCTGTTGATGACGTCTCGAAGTTGGGGTGCGATGACGGAGGCGGCCTTGTTGAAGACGTGGTGGGGTCATGGGTCGGTTGGTGATCCGGCGTGGATGGTGTTCATCGTGTGGATGGTGTCTTCGGTGCTGACCGGGGTCCAGGCGCGGAGGATGGTGGTGGGGTGCGTTGGTTCGGTGGTTGGGTGCGTGGGCTGTGTGCCGAAGCTGTTGTGTATGTCGGCGATCTTGCTGTGGAAGAACGAGGCGAGTGAGTCGCAGAGTTCTTGCGAGGGGGTGAATGCTGTCTTCCTGGTGGTGTGGATCAGCTGGTGGTGTTTGCGGGTGGCGGGCTTGAGGGCAGTCATGTTGTCTGTGGTCGGGTCTTTGCACAAGGCTTTCTCGAGGGTGCGGCAGTTGTTGGAGTTCTTGAGATTGTCGTTGAATCAGGAACCCTTCTTGCTGCCGGGCCTGCTGGGATGGTTTTTCAGGGGTGTGAGGTAGTCAGCGCAGTTGGTGATCCACTGTGTGAGGTTGTTGGCTGCTTGGTTGGGGTCCGTTGATCTGGCGGGAGGATTCTGGTTCAGGGATGTGGAGAGCTGGTCGGAGGTGATCTTGTTCCAGCTCCTGCGGGGAACCGGCTGTGGGTGATGGTGAGTCGTGGTCCTTCTGAAGCTGAAGTCGACGCAGCTGTGGTCTGTCCAGTGGAGTCCGGTGGAGTGGCTGAAGGTGATGTCCTTGCTGGAGGAGAAGACGGGGTCAAGTGTGTGTCCGGCGTAGTGGGTGGGGGTGTTCACCAGCTGCTTGAGTCCGAGGTTGGCGAGGTGGTGGTGTTGCTGTCATTGTTGTTCACCAGGTGGAAGTTGAGGTCCCTTAGGAGGATGTAGTCAGCGGAGAGGGCATGCGGGCTGATGATGTCTGCGATGTCTTCGCTGAATTGCGTGCGAGGTCCTGGGGGTCTGTAGATGAGGGTGCCTCTGAGTGTGGTCTTGGGGTCGGTGTGTATCTGGAAGTGAAGATTTCCGGCGGCTGTGAGGGTGTCGTCGGAGTTGGTCGTGATGCGGATGGTGTTCTTGTGGACGATGGCGATGCCGCCTCCTGTCTGGTTGACGCGGTCCCTCCGGGTGATCTTGTAACCGTCTGGGATGGCGATGTCGGGCGCTGAGGAGGCGTTGATCCATGTTTCCGTGAGGAAGGCGACGTCTGGAGATGTGGTGTCTAGCAGGTTCCAGAGTTCCATGGCGTGCCTGTGGACGGAGCGGGTGTTGAGCAGGATGCTCTTCAGGTGGTTGCTGCTCGGCTTGGCGGGTGCGGTGCAGGTCCGGATGCAGGAGAAGTTGCAGGATTGGCAGCTGAAGGGTCTGTGGGGGCGTCGCGGGGTGGCTCGGTAGCATCCGGGGATCCGGCCTGTGTTGAGTGCGTTGAGTGTGGCGGCGTCGTAAGTTCGGCGGGTGGGATGGCCTCAGCGGGGGCCAGAGGTTCTGGCGCTGGGCGCGGTACAGGCGCAGACGGGCTTGCCTTTGGCACGCCTTTGGTGCACAATCGGCGCGCCCGCTGCGCGTGCGTGGGAGCGACATAAAAAGGTAGCCGGGAGGGAGGGTCAGCTGGGTGGCGGGAGCGGGCAGCCAATGGGCTGGCGGGGGCGGGGCCGTAGGGAGCCAGCGGCGGGAAAGTCGGGTGCGGGCGGGCGGCTCAGGGGCGGCTGGGTCGCCCTAGGCGAAGCACAGGAACAATCAAGCAGGCAGCAGGAGGAGCGTGGGGGCGACCAGGCCTGGGCAGGCTCAGCGGTCGCTATCCCGTTAACATGTGTGCGTGTAGATCGGTGCGTATCTGTTTTTTCTTTAGGTCCTCAAGTTTCTCTTTTAAAGCCCTAGAGGTATTAGGGGCTCCAGGAAGGGTAGTGGATGTGTGTGAAAGTAAAGAAGGGCCACTTAGGATGCGTTGGATGTAGTCATCCGTGTAGGCAGGGGTCTACCTGGAAGCCATAGTGTGTAAATTAATTGCACATTACTTAACAGCCTAATGTGTGAGGTATATAGAAATACTCTCGCAACCCAGCAGTTGCTCAATATCAAAGAACCAAATACAGGAGTAAACCTGTTAACCCAGGTGAGACCGGTAGAGTTTGTAACAAAACAACAATGTCTCAACTGGAAGTCATTCGAGGAGGGCAATTAGAATGATAGTATAAATCACAAGCAAAGGGAACAAAGGAAGGGAGACCACAACAGAATTGATAAGGTGAAAAATAATATTTGTAGGTAGTTGTAACAGCTCTACAGTACAATTTTATATATGGTGCACATACCGCACAAGTGTGCACTGAAAGTTGTAGTGATAGTGAACCGCGCAGTGACACTGGGGTGGAAAAACAGCATGAATGACTTCTATTGTAAGGCGCTGGATGGTTGGGTCAACGATTACTAGGGGCTCTCTAATTGTATTGTGAGAGCGCACATATTCAGTCTTTGTATTGCAGATCTGCGCCAAAACTTTGTTTATAGTAGGTTCACTGACCCCATGGAGCTTCCTAAGAAGCCAGACTTCTGGCTCAGCACCAGGGTCCACAAGAAGGTACCTGGGAGTGACCCCCAAGAACGGTAGTTCAGGTTCCCTCCAGAAGAGTGAGGGGGAAGTCAAGGGAGAGACCAATAGGTCCCAGAATAAAAAGGGTTCCCTTTCCCCTTCTGAGAAACAGGGAGGAGTTTCTGGTGGGCAGTTGTTCCACTCTCCCCATTTCCAACCCTGCTGTTTTGATTGTTCTCTGCTAGGACACACACCAGTGGGAGGGACTCTGTCCTAAGAAAACACCAACTGGTGGAACCTCTTTAGGGGTGACCAGTATGGCCTCAGGGTAAATGCCCCAAGGGACAGGTCATAGACCATACCATGATCTCCATTAGCTGGGGCAACGGATCACAGAGCACCCTCTGAGTCTGAGGGTGGGAGTCATCACCTCCACCAGTTGAAAGTGAATGAGATCCCTGTCACTGATCTGAGGGACACTGTGGCTAGCAGACCATGATAGTCGAAAGGCTAGTTTCCCCTGACCAGTACACCGGCTATGTGTGTAAAGTTACTTAGGCCCATGGGCAGGACTTCTTCTGCCCTGTGGCCCTGGTATCCCCGGAGTAGAGTGGGGAGGTGACCGAGAGAAAGATCACAGTTAGTCCCCAGATACCCACAGACTGCATTTTAGGGAATGAGTCACCCTCAGTGTCAGCAGAACTAAGAGAAGTTGGCTGGCCAGGGCGACCTGACAGTTCAGTTTTCTGGAGGTACCACTCCAAAGCGGAGGGTACAGGAGCAGAGATAGAGGGACAGGGTGAGGGAGGACCACTGTCCCCTGTTCATTCTCTGGGTACAGACCCCGGGTTGAGTGGCCAGTCTCAGGATACCACTGCTGAAAGTAGAATGCCTAACAGCCGGTGGCTACCGCCCTCCTCCCCCACTCTCAGACTCAGAGGTATGAGAATCCAGGATGGCCTGGGGCCTGGCTATTGACACTGACAGCTGTCAGTGGCCTCTGTTGGTTGCTTTCCTTTTGGGCAGAATTTTCCTTGGGTTAGGGGCAGAAGTCTGATCCGAGGGGTGGATTAGGCCACATCAAATTTTTGGCCATGTTAATACTGTCTGCCTACTGGGATGCACCTGTGAGCAAGTTAGGGTTAGGTGCTTCACAGATAGGGTCCACAGGTGAGGAGAAGGGTTCCCCGTGGGTCAGTTTAGTGGTTCAGGAGAGTGTAGACTGAGGGATCCAACTGAGCTCAGAGAGGCGTAGAACTGACATTTGCACCACATAGCAGTCTCTTCTTCCATGTTCTATCGTGTAAGTAGAGCAGCCCATCGAGGCATTGAAGAGTCTACCCAGTCTTTTGGCTGGACTTGGCCCTTTCTGCAGGATTATGCTCATACTTTTTGCCTTCACTCCTACTTTTGCTGAATTCTGTTTTTGTTGGCCTTAGGACTAAACTGCTTGTGCTCTCTCCTTAAAACATGAAAGAATTAGCTTATACCCAATTGACAAATGTAATTTACTTTTAAGTGCTTTGTAAAGAGGCACTACCTGTGCCCTTTCCTGTAAATTAAATACTACTGATGGGCCTGCAGCCTTGATTATGGCATCCACTTAGTAGCACCTTAAACATGTCTCAGTCCTGCAATTGCAGCCTGTGTGTGCAGTTTTTCAACTGCCATTTCGACCTGGTAAAATAAACCTTTTGCTTGGCTCAAACCTTCCTTTTTAATACATATATGTCACCCATAGAGCAGGGTGCGGTGTATTTAAAAGGTTGGGCATGTACTTTTTAGTTTTACCTGTCCTGATAGTGAAAAACTCTTACCTTCGTTTTTCACAACTGCGAGTCCTTCCACTCCCATAGGATAGCATTGTAGTTACCTTATTACATTTAATAAGCTGTAATTTCCAAATGGGAGCAGCTAACCAGTTTGCGTTTTGTCTCTATGGATTTGTAATGGAAAATCCTAACTTATGGCAATGTCAGATTTTAAATTTGAATTTTGAAAATGCCACTTTTAGAAAGTTGCCAATTACCTGCTTTAGCCAATTAGTGCCTGTAGACTGTCTCTATGTTACATGACTGGTTGCAGTTGACAGTTGTGCTTTGTGTATTCCTATTAGGCATCTACTTTCAAAGGGGAGCTTAAGTGTGCCTGGATAAGCCATCACTTGCAGGGCGGAAGGGAGAAGCAGGGCCCAGCTCCACTTTCACTTGTACAGGCTGGGTCTTGCCTCCATGAAAAGGGCTGCATACCCCCTGCACTTAGTCCTAGGCCTAGAATGCAGGGCATTTGTGCACTTCAAAGGCATGCCTTTAGAAGCTTCTCCCCACTACGATAACGTATACTGAATCAATGTTATCGCGCACAACTATACATTAAAGTTAAGACGAGACAACGTTCTGGATTAATTCAGGTTCAGATGACATTCGTTTTTACTTCTTAATGTATCACAAGGGGTTTTCACCACCCTTCGCAAATGAACTGGCAGGCAGATCTCAGAGAGCAGCACTTGATGTGTTCAACCCGCACGCATGCGCAGTACAGATACACGCGCTAGACGCATGCGCACTGGCGGGATGCACAACCTCGGAGACGCGAGCAGAACCGACAATCCATATAGGTCTATACCGGATACCGTAGTTAACAAATCAACTAATTACTTTTGAAGCCGTAAAAGGTATGTAAAGCCCGCCCGACACCATCCTGGCACTTTCAGCAGAGCCGCGGAAGGGTCGGTCAGGAGATATTACCTTGCAGAACTGGTGAGTATTGATATCCTGAACAGCGCAACCATCACTACGAGAATGTAAGTAACTGCAAAAGCCCTAATCAAGCTTCTCTCTCAGGTAGCAGATTAGCACGAGGGACCCCTACGTTTGGACTTTGGCTCATGAGGCAACTGAACCCCTTCAAAACAGTATGTTACATGAATGGAGAGCTATCAAAATGGTTCACTTTCACTCCATTTTTAACAGCGGTGATACAGCGTTTTGACCACAACAAATGACACTTTATGAACTCGCCATAACCTAGTGTGTGTGTTTTATGTTAAATGTTTGTGAGTCTGTCTGTTTTTAACTATAAGTCACTAAAGGCACAATTTGCACCTGTAGTATGATATTTTTTCCAGTCAAAAAAACGGCACCTTGTTACCTGTACCCACGGGTCACCATACCCGCGGTTTTTTGGAAGAAGCGGACCACCACAAAAAAATGTTTTATCCTCTTCTCTTTACAGGTCAGCTATCAAGCAGCGTTTTGTTAGGTACATTGATTTACCTGCACTATATATTTCACTTTTTGTATAAAAATATTGCCAAAAAGTAGAAAAACGTGAGTAAGGTGGGGATTTGTGTACCCCAGTCCTGAAGAAGGTTTTTTTAAACCGAAACATGTTGACACACACAAAGAGGAGGTGATGCACATTGTTTTGCATACTATACTTCCTACACTTAATTTTAATAGCACCAGCTCGGGGGCCCAATAAAGTTTTTTTGTCAACCCACGAGCCAGGCACTTTTTAATGTCACTCACTTAAAAATAAAACCTCACCACGCACTCACATAGAAAATCCTCACTCACAGAACACATAGTCTTGTAAGTGCTCCCACGTAATCGTAGGTTGCAGCACGCCGCAACCCGGAGAGGGGTGCGAGGACCTCGATGATGAAGCATGACACCAAGGGGCCTGTTGGTGTGTGAGGGGTATCAAAACAACTAGGGTGTTCCCCACCACTGGAGAATACACACGCCTTTGAAAGAGTGGATTCTCTTTGTTTAAAAACATTAGCCAAGGGAGAACAAATCCATTTCGACCTAATTTCTCTCTCTCCCCCCTTTTGATATTGATAGTAAATTATAAAAGCTACATTTATAAGGGAGAGGATGTGGCCTAATGACTAGGGCGGTCCACCTCAAATCTGGGGATCCGGGTTCTAGTCTCAGCAAGGATGCACAACATCCTGTGATCCTGGGCAGATCACTTAATCTCCCTGTGCTTAACAAAAATGAATGTGTCCTCATGTAACGTAGCTGGTGCTCATGTAAAGCGCTCCGTTACCTTTGGGTCAAGTTGCGCTATATAAAACTCCAGAAGAAAAAACTTTGTTACCAAATGCCATGATTGCATTCGAAAATTAGATTAGGGGATTAGATAAACTTTTTCCCATCAAATTTGTAACTGGCTACAGTTCATATTATCAAGTAGCAGACAAAATACAGTTTATCAAATGGGTAGGTGAATACACATCACCACCTGGATACCACTAAGACATGCCCTCCATGCAACACACAGAAAACTCATCATATTTGCCAAAGCAAAATACTATACCAATACATTAATGAAGCTGCCAACAGAAGAATGCTCATCGAGTAAAGTATTGTATCAACCTCCCACCCACAGACTGAAAAACAAGTGCAGTCATCAATCTCTTTTTCTGCGAAAAATCCGACAGCACATCAACCTGCTTCACCTCCTAAACACAATACTTCTGGTAGCATCCCGCGATTTAGTACAAAAATTGGGAACCAAATGTGGACAATGTTTAATGGGGTCCAGTGTACATGTCCAGACAATTAATTAGCAAAAGAATACAAAGTTTCCCAGGGAAAACTAAAGAGGTATGTGTGTGTACATATGGAAATAGAGCAGGAGCAGGGATTGGGGTGTTCCCTTGTTGGAACTAGAAGACCTCACACACCCAGTAACCTAGGTGTCATGCTTCATCATTGGTCTCCTGCTCCTCGTCAGACTGCAATGTCCAACGGGCGCCGTTGGCGCACTTTGTTGGAGATCTTTTGTTCCAGCCAATGGTTTGAGTGCGTGTAAGGGGTCTGGTGAAGGTGTAGTCGTGAAGGAATAGTGAAATTAAAAGAAGGTGAAATCAGTCCACAAGGGACTTTATTCACGTGTCTGACTCCCTTGGTTAAAATGGTGGGAGGGGAGATAGGAACCGTGAGGGGCACAGTGGGCTAACTCAACCCTCTAAATAGGTCGACATGTTTCTTGCCTAACTGGCAATTCTTCAGGACCTCGGGTGCTAGGTACTACACAGTGAGAAAAAAATACACAATAAAATAAAGGAGATAGATACTACCTCACTGGGTCAATCAGGGAGCAGGCCAAATGGTCCTACTCTAGAGGGGAGACCCTAAGAGTAACTCTAAAGGGCCCCGCAGTCTGTTCCCGTGGGGCTGCTCGTTACACAGAGCTGGTCATCTCTCTGTCACGGGCACCCGAAACTGCGGCACTCAACTTCAGTGCGTGCATGCAGGAGCTTGCCTCCTGGAAGTCTAACAACTGCCTGAAGTTGAATGGGTCCAAAACTGAAGTGCTCGTGATGGGGGGGGGGGGGCGTCTGTGTGGTCCTCAGCATGGTGGCCTGATTGTCTGGGCTCAACCCCCGTGCCGGGTCAACAGGCGAAAAATCTTGGGGTTCTATTCGACTCTGATCTGTCTTTCGCTCCCCAGGTAAATCGGGTGGTTGGAATGTGTTTCGGGATACTTAAGAGCCTACGAAAGGTCCTTGACCTACTGCCGGTCGGTGCTAGACAAACTCTTGTGCATGCCTTGGTTACATCGAGACTTGATTATGCCAACCTATTATATCTGGGTATTACGGCCAAAAGTCTCAACCGTCTCCAAGTACTGCAAAACGCCACAGCCCGGCTGGAGCTGAGGCTTCCTAGGAGAGCACCCTCTAAAGCCGCCTTGAGGTCCCTTCACTGGCTTCCGATCCGTGAAAGGATTACCTTCAAAGCTTTATGCATGTGCCATCGCATCTTTGGAGGCAGAGCACCCGGCCCTTTGAACAGCCTCATCACCCCCTATAGACCAGAGCGAATGCTTAGATCCTCTGGCATGGGTCTGGCTGTTGTCCCCAGAACCAGTAAAGCTCGGATGGGGGGCAGATCTTTCAGGCTCCTTGCAGCCAAGCATTGGAACCTGCTCCCAGCTGAATTGCGCCTCAAACCCTCTGAGACCAAATTTTGTAAAGCCCTCAAAACCCACCTTTTCCGCCTAGCACTGCTGTAACTCCCTGTCCCTCTCACAGGCTCTCTCTCAGCGCGGGGACACGCCGTAGCGCGTAACCAAGCGCTTTACAAAATTCCTAAATAAGGTAAGGTACCTGAAGCATGAACAGCCCGGGTGTGAAACCTACCCCCACGCAAGGCGCCCCGTCGGTGGTGCGGAACAGTTCTGTTCTGTGCCACCGACGGGGCGCCTTGCGTGGGGGTAGGTTTCACACCCCGGCTGTTCATGCTTCAGGTACCTTACCTTAACGAGCAGCCCCACGGGAACAGACTGCGGGGCCCTTTAGAGTTACTCTTAGGGTCTCCCCTCTAGAGTAGGACAATTTGGCCTGCTCCCTGATTGACCCAGTGAGGTTGTATCTATCTCCTTTATTTTATTGTGTATTTTTTTCTCACTGTGTAGTACCTAGCACCCGAGGTCCTTAAGAATTGCCAGTTAGGCAAGAAACATGTCGACCTATTTAGAGGGTTGAGTTAGCCCACTGTGCCCCTCACGGTTCCTATATCCCCTCCCACCATTTTAACCAAGGGAGTCAGCCACGTGAATAAAGTCCCTTGTGGACTGACTCACCTTCTTTTAATTTCACTATTCCCTCACGACTATACCTTCACCATACCCCTTACACGCACTCAAACCATTGGCTTGAACAAAAGATCTCCAACAAAGTGCGCCTACGGCGCCCGTGGGACATTGCAGCGCCAGTCTGACGAGGAGCAGGAGACCAATGATGAAGCATGACACCTAGGTTACTGGGTGTGTGAGGTCTTCTAGTTCCAACAAGGGAACACCCCGTTCCCTGCTCCTGCTCTATTTCCATATGTACACACACATACCTCTTTAGTTTTCCCTGGGGAACTTTGTATTCTTTTGCTAATTAAGCATCCCGCGATAGTCATCCTTCAGTGCCCTACCTCTTGCAAATATCACTGCAAGTGGTAAGATGGTGTCTTACCAGCTTTCATCATAGCTGTCACTGGGGAAGGTCTATCACCCCGAATCACCATTATCAGCGCCTCATTGACTCAAGGCATCTTTCATGAAGCCCTCAGGACAGGCCAGACCCACACACTCTTATTACATCTTTGACCTAAAAGACCTTGCCAACTACCTGTCCATCGCTCACCTACTTTCTTGGGCAGTATTGTCAAAAATGCATTATCACAACTTCATAATCACATTCACACCAACCTTCTCCTTCATAACCACTAATCTTCCCTTTGGAGCAGTCTGCAGCACTGAACAGCTGCCTTACTAATTGTATACAATGCCCTTCTGACCACAGATAAAGATGCCACCTGCCTCCTGATATTTGTGGACCTTTGACAGAGTTGACCACCATACCCCCTCCACACTTCAAGTTTTGAATGGGTTTCACCGTTAATGTCCTTTACTGGTCCTCCTACCTTTTCCATTCAACACTTTTAAATGAGCACCTCCATATTTCAGAAGATCCTGATCGCCTGTGCTGTTCCCCCAGGTCTCCTTTCTATCCCCCCAGTTATCAAACCGCCACCTGGAGACCCTTGGGCTGCTACTCACAGATAACATCAGGAATTGCAAATATGTAAACAACACACAACTCTACTTGAACGTCTCCTCTCTTCCAGACTTCCAAAATCTCAAACACTGCTTGCACCTCATCCATACCTGGATGTCCAGCATCTACCTGAAGCTCAACTGCACCAAGACAGAATTTATTTTATTTACCAAGAACAAGCAAGAAATTGTATCTCAAAGTTATGTACCCTGAGAGAATAAAATCCTAAATTTCTCCAGTATTAATTCACTTGCATTCACACAAAACACCAAACTCACCCTCAAGGAACACATTGCCAAAATTATATGGATTGCATTGTATCAGCTCACTCTTCTTAACCCCTTCGACGCTCATGACGAGCTCAGCTTGTCATGAGTTACGCCTGTCGTACGCTCATGACGAGCTGAGCTCGTCATGAACCACAGGTTTTTTAAAAACTCAGCGCACAGCGGGAAAAGCCGCCGCGCGCATGGTGTTAAGAAAGCGGAACCATTCTTCCTACTAAGTGCCATCAGAACTGCTGTTCATGCCATCATCCCCACATCTGGGTGCACTCCTCTATAGTTTCCCAGACTCAACCCTGGCTCCCCTTGAGCATCCCCCATGCAGTAGCATGCCTTGATCCAGGCCCTGAAGATATATGATGGCAGTCCTCTGGCGCTCCTTCCTGACCCGCACCATCTTCAAATCCAGCTGCATCATTTACAAGCCCATGGTGCTCAACACCTCCACTTATGTGGCTGACAATCTCACCAACTCGAGTGGCTTTCTTAACATCCACAGCCATACACAAACAGACTAAAAACAAAGAAGTGTAAAAAAAGTAGGCTTTTTCCATCTGTGCATCCAGGATCTAGAACAACAGCCACATATCCATCAGGATCGCCCCTGCCATGCTCCAAATTAGAAAACAGTTGAGGACGCACTGTGAAGAACACAACATCACGATGCAGTTGCGATACACTTTTGCACCCAAAAACCAGCTACCTCTCCAGTCATTTAGACTGTATTCTTACCTTTGATGTCGTACAGTGCGCCATTGTCTTTTTGACTATGTTTGTGCTACACAAATAACACATACATACACACTGTAGACTTGACCGACTGCCCTAGGAATGACTGGATCAAGTTAAAGCTGTTGCTGTCAGTAACCTTTGAAGGGTTTTTTCCAGTGTGTCGGATTTCAATCTCTTTTCCTTGCTAATGGTGCAGACAGCTTGTGTTGTTCTTCACTTAGCTTAGAGCTACTGTAGCAGTGTAAATGAGCGCTGGGAGCTCAAAAAAAGAAAGCCAATGTTCAGTGTGTCTGTCAGATAACCACGATAGATGAAGAATTTTGTGGTAGGTAAACTGGGCTCATTATGGCGTATACCATGTCAGGTGGTGACTCTCACCGTACATAAAACAAAGGTATTCTACATGGAACCGTCTGCAACAATAGAGAGTCCCTGTGCCTCAGGGTACCCTTTTGTTGCTTGCCATTCAAATGCGGTTACTCGCCCTACAGTTGTTTCTCTTGGGACTCTCTAGAAAATAACACATTTCGCCATTGAAGGGGTGCTCATGCCAAGACAACAATGTGAATGTAGTCAGTTCTAGATTCTTACATATTACTAGTCTAGTAATCACTAAAAAAAGGGTTACTAAAAACCTTCATGATCTGACAGATCGTGCTTCTAAGTGAGAGAGGATTTAGGGGTTTACAAACTCGGACAGCTGGCTCTTTGATGACGGGGTGCAGACATCCACCCCAACTCCACGACCTAAGTCAGTCCCTCCGTCAACCCTGCCAGAGGAGAACCCGGAGGTGGTTCGTATGTGCACACCTGAGCCGGTTTCAGCACGAACTGAACCGAGGTTGCACGCCAACATCACTACAGCGCACCCGGTCACCATGCAACGGGAGTCTGATTCTATGCTTTCACTAATTCGGACATTCCCTCAGAGCTCCATTGCTTTTTTTGGTTCTGATTCGGACCATAGCCTACCACCACCCAGAGATGGTAATGATGGGGATAATTTACGGTTTCATTATGATGATGACAATTTTACAGTGTCTTGATACTTTCTTTGATACAGGGTTGAATTCGCCCTATGGACCTCCAACAGAAGTCAGTGCTGTGGCCAGGCTCTGCTGCCATCCCCCAGCCGAAGTCTGTGCGAGGCGTTGGCCACAGACGAATGCTTTGGGGTTGTATATATATTTTTTTTAAACATAGAATTTCAGGGGAAAACCTAAGTTCAAAGTGGAGCTGTATGTATCACAGTAGGATTATAACTTAGTGGAGAAGTGTGGCTCACTGGTTAGAGGAGGCAGACCTGGAAGCAGAGGTCAGCCCAAGACCAGAGTTCAATTCCCGGCTCGGCGGGGTCTTGAGTCCTAAAAATGTCCACGGACTCGACAATTCTCACTCCGGTGCCTACTCAATTCACGGGTTCACACTCTGCGACTCTGGGCAATAGCTTGCTTAATCTCCACAACGGCCCCTCGTTGCGGGATGCCTGGCTTTCACCTTGCGGATATCCTGCCGGGGTTATCTCACAGGGGAATACCAGGACAGGTTCCCTAAGCAAGCGTTTAGAAACCGCTTGGTGATTTGCGCTATATAAATTCCTGTACATTTACATTAAAAAAACTTAGAAATTCCCAAAAATACAAATGGGCAAAGTGGAGTTATGTGTAGATCTTCAAATAATAAAAAAACAATATTAAAAAGAAAAAAAACACTGCAATTATTCAGTTATGTGTAACTGCACTAAAAGGCCATGTGCAGTTGGTGTTTTGGCGCCAGCAGAGGGTTGGCTGCCCAAAGGGGGATGGGCGTATAGCCTGGCATTAGCCTTGGTCCAACCCTGCTGTACATGGCTGAAGCATTGCGCAGTTTGGGGTTGGAACTTACAGGGGGTTGGTCTGGCCAAGCCTCACGGCCAACCCACACTACGCACAACGGAAGGCCAGGAGCAGTGGTGGTTTGCGCCTTCCCCCCAATCCCCAAGGGATTGCTGCAGGTTGCCACGGGGTTGGGCGTTTGCTCATCTTAGAATATGATATAAAAAAATAATTCACACAAAAAAGCCGAGCATAAAGTGACATCATCATAGCTGAGGTGTTGAAATGCTATAAGAACTAAATAATAAAAACCCCCTTGCAATTCGCCAGTTATAATTTAGCGTCATGCACTGCTTATGACCTTCCATATTACTTTACTCATGACATATTAAAGTAATCATTGATGTCATCACTGAATGTGTGTTTCTGGGCCTTTTTCTAGGGGACAATTGCGAGACTATGATAATTATTACACAACTTTTAAGTCCATTCACTGTGCAAACGCTTATTTGAACAGAGATCGTGATTTAGCCCTTAAATTGTAATTAGGGCCTAAGACGACCTAAACTCTGCGTAAACTATTTCAGAAATGTAGATTTGCTTCCATTAGAGTATATAGTCCTCCATTTCTCACTTAAACCTAAAGATTGAGATCCATTTCTGCGCCACAGAAGGTTAGAGACTTCCACCTAGTTTACATGATCTGTTTTAAGCAATTCATTGTACACCTTGTTTTGAAAATTTGCCCTTTCTGTAGGGTCACCCCGTATTTGTTCACTGAACCCTTTTTTGCAAGATACCCTGCTAACCAGTGTTTACCCTTTCGCTGCTAAGCCTTCTACTCCCCCGACCTCCTCCCCCGCGCCTTCCAGGGCAAAGCCTTTTTTGGCAATTTGGGGTAATTCCCACTTAGGCCTCCATACATTTTGCCCGCATAATAAGGGTCCAATGTCCGGGGGATTCTAAAAGTAACCAGGGCTTGTAGATTTCCATGGAAAGGACAGAGGAAATAGCTAAAATACAGCAACATTTTGAGTTTTTAGGGAAAAAAAATCGAAAAAAGTTCTCTGGATAAAAATATCGGTTTCTTTTCCAAAAAATGGCATCAACAAACTGTTTGATGTGCTAAAGTCACCATCTTTCACACTTTCAGGAACATGTTGAGCTGAATCACAAAACCTTGTTTTTTAACACAGTTTTGGCATTATTCAAAGAGGTAGCCCATTTTTTGTGCTTTCAACCTCCTTCTAGTTTGTCGTGCAACCAGTGAGAAACCCATGTTTGATCAAGGAAAGCTATATATTTCTGTAAAGCACACACTGTTCTGAAATCAGCAATGAGTCATATGTAGAGCCCTCAAGGTTTTCCCAAAGAAACTAACTGTTGAAATATTGAAAACGAGTAGAAAAAAAGCCATTTGTGACAATGTTTTAATCTGTAACTTTTGTCACGATGGCCGATTTACAAAGGTAATGCACCATTATGTTAGCCAGCCCCTTTTGGTTGTGGGGATATATAGGGTTTGTAGGTTCTCCAGGAACTCAAGGTACCCAGAGCCAACAGCTGAGCTGACCCGTACAATGTTGTACGTTGTGTATGGAGTATAGACTAATACATGCAGTGAAATATTTAGAGTGAAAATAGGTAGAAACGTAATTATATATGAAATGGGCACAAGATATGGAGTTTAGGAGCAGTGGTTATTTATGCATTTCTGAATTTGTGGGTGCCCATATGAGCATATCATTTAAAGGGTATTCTTCAAAATGTCTAATTTCTTCCACACTGGCTTACATTTGGAAGGCAGACATGCAGTGAAATCCAATTGATAATAATAAATATTCTACTATTCTATGCTCCCGCATGTCTTCTGATAAAAATGGTACCTCACTTGTGTGGGTAAGGTTAGTGCCTGCGACAGGAAACAGCCCAAAATGCAGCAAAGATACATCACATTTTTCCACTCAAAACTGACCTGAATAGCTGTTGAGTTTGGACTCTAGATCAGCCTAGGGAAACCTAGAAAACCTGAATATTTTTTTAACGAATCACCTAGGGAAATAAAGGAGGGGATGACATGCAAGGCTATCACCAGGTTGTTTTACTGAGAATCCCTTGCAAAGTTCAAACTTTGACTAAACAGATTTTCCAAACATTTCTGTGATGTAAAGTATTGGAATCTGCGGGGATCCAGAAACTTCCTTCCATCCAGCATTCCCCTATATGTTCTGTTAAAAATGGTACCTCTTTTGTGTGGATAGGACTGATGCCCGCAACAATTAACGGCCCAAAACGCAACATGGTAACATCACATTTTTCTACTCGAACTGACCTGTTTTTTGCGATGTGGGGAGAGGATGTTGCCTAACTGCTAGAGCGGTCGACCTCCTAGCTGGGGAACCGGTTTGCAGTCTCGGCAGGGACGCTCAACATCCTGTGATTCTGGGCAAATCACTTAATCTACCCGTGCCTCACTAAAAATGAATGTGTCCATCATTAACACAAATGGTGCTCATGGTACCATCGGGTCTAGTTTGCGCTATATAAAACTGTCCCGCCCCCCCAAAAAAATGTGGGTAGCTGTGGATTTTGGACCCTGGCTCAGCTGGAAACCAGCGAAACCTAGCAAACCTCTACCTTTTTGAAAACCTGACACCTAGGGGAATCCAGGATGGGCTGACGTGCCTTGCACTTACCAAACTGTTTTACCCAGAATCCCTTGCAAACTACAAACTTCGACTGAAAAAACACCTTTTCCTCACATATCTGTGATGGAAAATTCTGGAATCTGCGGAAAGCCACAAACTTCCTTCCACCCAGCATTCCCCTGTGTCTTCTGGTGAAAATGGTACCTCACTTATGTGGATAGGCTTCGTGCCCGCGACAGGAAAATGTAACATGGAACCCTAGCTCAGCCGGCACCTAGGGCAACCCAGTAAACCTGTAAATTTTTGAAAAGTAGACATAGGAAAATCCAGGATGGGGTGACATGCATGGTTCTCACCAAGTTATTTTACCCAGAATTGCTTGCAAACCTCAAACATTCACTAAAAAGGACATTTCCTAGCATGTCTGTGATGGAAGGTTCTGGTATCCGCAGGTAGCCACAAAGTTCCTACCAACTACCTGTGGCTGAGCCTAGTGCATGCAGACATCAAACCAAGATAAATGGGAGTCTAGCAGAGTGGCTCTCATTGACCCTGATTTGATTTGTGCTTGTTTGGGGAACTAGGCCAAGTCACACAAATGGGGTAGCTTTTTTATCGGCACAAGAGCGAATACTTTGTGTAAAAGGAATTTTGTGGATTCCTGCAGATTCCGGAAGCTTACAACACAGAAATGCAAGGTAAAAGTGCAATTTTAGGCTAAGTTTGAGGTTTTCATCGCAAATCATACCGCCCTGGATGCCACTGGATATCTAGTTTTCAGAAATGTGCGAGTCTGGTAGGTTTTCCCAGCTGGCAGCTGACCCAAGCACAAAAAGTGCAGTCATTCAGCATAGAGGTAGGATGATATTGAGACTTAGCCCAACCCTGCTACCCATATGTATTTAAAAAAATAGCATCCAAAATCAGATTTTCCCTTCTTGCCAAAAAGATGGGGATGTTTTAGCTCCCAAAGGGGCAGAAAGTCTGTTGGCGTCATACTAGAAGTGGTGGCTAGGCTCGATCTCTGGGCAGGCGACTCCACACCTTCTGGCAGTAAAAAAACTCCCTGGTGCCTAGTGGTCTTTCTGCCCCTCCTGGCAGACTGGAGTTAAATACTTTTTATCTACCCTGTGGGGGCGGGTAGAAAGACTGTGGCGGGTCATTTGAGGGGTGGGGGGAGCATTATCCCATTGCCAGGGTGGCGTATCCTCTCCTAATTTAATCCCTGGAGGTCTAGTCAGCTTTCTTCCCCTGCCAGGGGCAGATTGGATGAAAATACATCCTATCTGCTCCTGACGAGGGACAGAAAGACTGCTGGGGTTTATATGGTGGGGCCGACCCACACCCATTCTGCCTTTAAAAATGAATCCCTGGTGTCTAGTAGTCTTTCTGACCCCCTTGATGGCAGATTGGAGGTACAAACCTCAAATCTGCCCCTAGGGGGCAGGAGGATGATTGGGCCCTGGAGATGGTGGAAGCACTAGCCCATTACCGGTGGGGCTTCTTCCCCTTGAAAATAAAGTCCCTTGTGGTCTATTGGCTTTCCACCTCCTTCCAGGGGAGGAAAACACCTCCAATCTGCCCCAACAAGGGACAAAGACTGCTGAGGTTATTTAAAAAGGTTGGGAGCTAGGCATGATTCTTGTGTGGCCTGCTCCCATCCATTTATGCGCCTATTAAAAAATATTTTTGTGCCTCAGGAAGGGGGAAGAACTAGCCAATTGTGGGACAGCAGCTCCACCCCTCAAAAACAAGTCCCTAGTTTCTAGTGGAGTGGACCCCTGCTTGGGGATCACCCTCCTACAGTTTCCAATGATACCGCTTCTGTGTGCTTCAGTGTCCAAGGGGCTGAGATAATGCCCCTGAGCTCTGAAGAAATGAAAGTGAAATAAGTCGATCGGCTCATTTCACTTTCTCTCAAATGACGTCAGTGCGTCACGCTCGCCGATCGTAATTTCAGAGAAAATAATGAAATAGCTTTGGGATCTGGGGAATCTCTTCCCCAGCTCCCGAAGGAAATCCCTCAATTGCTCTCACCAGAGAGCTTTCCTACCTCGGGTGAGAAGATGGCCTGGCGCCATCCTCCGCACAGAAGGACCAGTTCACAGGATGTCTGGTACTCAAACAGAATCTCCTCCACCCCGGAGTTAAGTCAACCAAGGCAGGGGATAGGCAGATCAGATTCATTATGAACTATTCTAATCAGAATTACGTCTGGAAAATCCTCAACAAACACTGGCACATTTTGAAAACTGATGACACACTGAATAGCTATGTGGGCACCTCTACAGAAGTTACTTTTAGGAGAAGTTGCTCATTGGGAGACAGTGTAAGCCAGATCTCAGTCACAGAACTTGAACCCAAAACCTCATACAACAAGTTGAAGACTTTTACTGCTATAAAAATTGAAAAGCCTGCAGTAATAGTTGTAGCATCTCTATCTGCACTATCCCTAACACATAAAGGTATTCGTGATCAGGAAATTTGTGACATGCAACATGGAATACTCTATTTACTGCTTTGTGTCCCTGTAACATATTGTACATAGGAAGCATACACAGGGCAAACAACAGGTGCTAGAATACATGTGGGCAATGCAACATAACCAGCAATACCCTGTGGCCAGGCAGTTTGTGGAAATTCACTTCTGCAATGAGAACCTACTCCAGTTTATAGTGTTGGACACCATTGAACCCAACATTGGTTTGGGGGGCAAAAGAGAGAAGACACTATGCAACTTGGATTCTAGATTTATTTCAAATTTTGATACACTGGCACCATTTGGAAATAATTCTGATGAGGAAATGGCAGTACATTTAGGCTTATATATTAGGTGTTAACATGCTTATTCTGTCTTTTTGAATGTTATGGTTTAACCCATTTTTAATCACTTCATTGTTTGTTTTTTCACCTAGGTACTGCATATGCCCTGTGATGAGGATAGTCTGCTCACACGCATCCATGGTCTATGAATACTCCTGACTTGAGTCACCATGCCCCACTTGGGCATGATGCCGAGCAAGTTTCAGTGATGTGCCCTCTTAGTTCTGTATATTTGGAAAATGTTCAAATTTATAGTATTTGCTATTAGATTCTTTACTTTTGGCTCACTGCCGTTTAGTTAATATTTTTATTTGTTTTAAGAGTCATGCGTGTTCCAATAGGCCCAATCGGGCTACTTTGGTAGTTCTCAGAGGGTATTTTAATGGCAGACCTCAGTTACCCACAGCCCACTTAGGCTAGATGCTGGTGCACCTCTACTTAGGAAGTTTCACATTGGATAGTCCCATACCTTTAGGAATAATATGTGCCATACACACACGGAAACGTTTATGATTTACAATTTTTAAGACTATGCCTCATATGCCTTGGGCATCTCTTCACTTGTGCACCTTGCAATAAATTCATTTGTGAGTCCACAGCCCACTTGGACATGATGTTGGTGCACCTTCACCCATGAGGTTTCACTTCGGATAGTCCTTATCTTTATGGAGTATTATGCAATAAGTTTATTTAAGAGCCAACAGTGATATTTAAACTTATTATGATTATATTTTTAGAACAATTATGTTATGTCGAGATGACATGCACACTAGTCCTTGTTCGATGTGTTTGGGATAAATCAGTAATTTCGCAATTTGTCTTACACGTGTGAACTTGTACAAGTAATAATGTATCTCAGCTACACAATGTACTGGTTTTGACTAACAGCTACCCTTGAGGCGGAAGCTGGGGGTGTCGCTCCTTAACTTTAAAAAAAAAACAACGTAATTTTACACTTTGTTGACATCACAAACACTGTGTGTTCGTTTTTACTGCTCTTGCAAATCTGTTGTTTCTGGGCTTCTGATGACAATTTCCTTCACAGCGCTGCTGTAGGAAGGGAGATTTCTTAGCCGCCATCACCACCCACGAGACTCGAGGCCACGCCCCTTAGAACTAGCCACGCCCCCTCCCAGACGCTTAAAACGCCGCGCTGAACCACAAGCCGGTGTTGACTAACAGCTACCCTTGAGGCGGAAGCCGGGGGTGTCGCTCCTTAACTTTTTTTAAAAAACAGCGTAATTTTACACTTTGTTGACATCACAAACACTGTGTGTTCGGTTTTACTGCTCTTGCAAATCTGTTGTTTCTGGGCTTCTGATGACAATTTCCTTCACAGCGCTGCTGTAGGAAGGGAGATTTCTTAGCCGCCATCACCACCCACGAGACTCGAGGCCACGCCCCTTAGAACTAGCCACGCCCCCTCCCAGACGCTTAAAACGCCGCGCTGAACCACAAGCCGGTGTTGACTAACAGCTACCCTTATGGCGGAAGCCGGGGGTGTCGCTCCTTAACTTTTTTTAAAAAACAGTGTAATTTTACACTTCGTTGACATCACAAACACTGTGTGTTCGTTTTTACTGCTCTTGCAAATCTGTTTCTGGGCTTCTGATAACAATTTCCTTCACAGCGCTGCTGTAGGAAGGGAGATTTCTTAGCCGCCATCACCACCCACGAGACTCGAGGCCACGCCCCTTAGAACTAGCCACGCCCCCCTCCTCTCCATAACTATGCTCACTCCTCGGAGGCGCAGCGGGCGCGCCCTCAGCACGCCGAAGACACGCCAAAAACTAGCCCGTCTGTGCCCGTCCGGGCCAGTACGGGGCATGGGGCAGAAGACTATGCTCCCCCCGCCCAAAAAAGGCTGGTAAGATCCCCTACTGAACTAAGAGCGCTCCGCCCACCTAATAACTCGAGGTACACAACTCTCAATCTCCACAAAACAGGAGTTACCTCCTGCAATAACTGCAAACTTACTACTACTATCCGCCAACCCTATCCCGACACTGCTAGAAGGCACAGGAAACGCAAACAGCCTTGCAACACTGAGGCACTGAAATACGTGTTTTACAGCACTAACAGCCACTCACTACCAAAACATAAATTGGACATCTTCAATCTCTTATTGGATGAAAACCCTAACGTCCTCTTCCCGACTGAGACGTGGCTGCACGAGAGTGCCGGCCCAGACGTCGCTACCGCCCTCCCCGCAAATTATGCAATCACTAGGATAGATCGCAACAAACAGTTAGGAGGTGGAATAGCAATTATTTTTAACAGAGACCTGAAATGTACGTTAGAACAAGTAAACATCCCTGATTGCGAAGCCGGCTTCTTCAAAATGTCTTTGAACCGAACTACACGATGTCATGCATATTGATATACAGGCCCCCAGGGAATTCTTCCCAATGGGCATCAAATTTAGCCAACTATATCACTCCTTACTTCATCGCCTCAAAAAAAATTTCACTTATAGGCGATCTAAACTTACACCTTGAGGACCCTTCCATTCCCTTTTGCTCTAATTTGTTGCACGATCTGTTGGCCCTAAATTTGACCTTAGTCAATACTGGACCGACACACAAAGCGGGCCATCTGCTCGATCCCATTATCTCCAACATCAACGAGCTAAAATGGCAAAACACCACTCCCATTTGTTGGTCTGACCACCACTTAATAAAATTCAGTATAAATCTCCCACCCACCTCTACTATGCAATCTGCTTTTCCAGCTACATCCAGGAAAAACTGGAAGTTACTGGACTTGGCAAAACTAAATGCAGCACTTCAAGAAAACCCTCCCACAAATGGTCACGACATGGACAGTCTAGCGGAAGCCACTCAAAAATGGCTCAGCGACGCCGCCAACCACTGTTTACCCACCCCCCCATATCAAAGGTAACAGACACCGCCACCCTGCCCCCTGGTTCAATGACTTTTTAAAAACTGAAAAATCAAAATGCAAAGCACTTGAGCGTCAATGGCGAAAAGACTTTGCCCCTGACACAAAAAAGATCTACCATGAAGCCAGGAATCTATACCATACTGCCTGCGCAAAAGCACAAGCCTTATTTGATTCTAATACTATCACGGAAGCAACTAATAAACCAAAAACTTTGTTTAATATAGTCAAAGAACTAGCAGGTGCACAAACCACAGCCTCGGCTCCCCCACTGAACACTGAACAATGCCAAGATCTAGCTAGTTTCTTTACTGAAAAAGTTGAGAAAATCATCAGGGACATTAACATCAACAATAATGAACCACCCTCCTCTCCCGACCGGGAACATACCCCCGCCTGTAAAAACACCCTGAAAGCTTGGACCCCCATATCGGTCGATATACTGAAAACCATTCTCAAAAACCTCAAGTCCGGCTCCCCCAGGGATCCGATTCTGATTAAAATTATTAAACAACTGGAAGATCGCTCCTTGGAAACCATCGTACAAACGCTTAACTCCTCATTTGAACTTTCTATAGTTCCGAACCTCTGGAAACATGCCATGATAACGCCACTGCTAAAAAAGCCCACAGCAAATCCGGAAAGTCCAGCCAACTACAGGCCCATATCCTTGCTCCCTGCCTTCTCTAAATGCTTGGAGAGACACGTCCACTCGGTCCTATCCATCTTTGCCGAAGAAAACTCGCTCTTACACCCCTCACAATCGGGTTTTCGGGCTGGTTTCTCGACAGAAACCACTCTCCTAGGAGTTACGGAGCACATCCTGAACCTCCTCGACAAAGGTCAGACAGTCGCGCTCGTACTTTTAGATCTGAGCGCGGCCTTTGACACCATATCCCACAAAATCCTCATCAAGGAGTTACACAGAAATGGTGTTCGCGGAAAAGCGCTTGACTGGATCCGATCCTTCCTGGCGGAATGGACCTTCCAAATAACATCCCTACTGGCCTGTTCCGACACCTTCAAGGCCCCCCACGGCGTGCCACAGGGATCTATACTGAGTCCCCTATTTTTTAATCTTTACCTCCGACCCCTAGCGGACTTGGCCGAAAAGTCTGGACTTACACTCATGACCTACGCCGACGATTCCCAAATTATTTTCTCCCTATCTGAATCCTGTCCGACATACCCTTCTCTCCTCAAATCAGGGCTGCAAAACATCCTTAACTGGATGACTAGAAACCAATTAAAGCTCAATGGAGACAAGACAGAGATTCTTCTCTTAGGAAAACGTCAAGATCTTCCATATCCGCTAATAGTTTTTTATCAAAGGTCCATGGCCTAGGGGCTTTACATGGTTTGTTAATATCCATGGTTAAGACTAAAGGATTGTGGTCTGACAGAACTTTTGGAAGTTTAGTTATTTGGACCCTATTTAGCTGGGTGGTCGAAATCATAAAATAATCCAATTTCGTGTATTTATTAAAGGGATGCGAGAAGTAGGTATACCCTGGGTCGCCTGTCTCTAAGTTCCCCCACACGTCAGCTAATCCATGTGACTGCATCATTGATGTTACTGCTCTGTATACTCTTGGCTTCCTGCCTACGTAGGGTCTATCATCCGAGAAATTAGCTGAAATATTAAAGTCCCCACATAATACTATAGGGGTTGGCCAGTCAATTAATTCAATTTCTATACAACTGAAGACCTCAGACTCATCTATGTTAGACCCGTATACCAAGCATATAGTAAAACCCAGGTTCATTTCACAGATAGCCCATCTACCCATAGCATCCGCCTTGCACCTTTTAGCCCCCCCTAGCCCGACCTTACTGATAATAGCCACCCCTCTTATCATAGAGGTCTGGGTTGAGCAAGCCAGCAATTCATAGCCTTTTAGGTTTAACCAATGTTTTTTCTTCCAGGGTAGGTGGGTCTCCTGTAGACATATGATATCTAGGCCCAACACATTAAGATATTGTTCGAACCTACTCCTCTTTTTCCAATCATTTAATCCTCCTATATTCAGAGATCCAATCCTGATCTTAGGCATAGCTATACATCAAACATTGCCAACTCATCAACCTGTCCAGATAGCTAGTAGATACATGATGGAAATATGTCCTTTGTTTCGAATTTACTCTTGCATTTATGAACACATTGACAGTACAAACTCTCTTCATTTTTATGTTTTCGCCCCCCTCGCCCACCTCCCTCCATCCCTCCCTCCCCCCTTCCCTTTCCCCCCACCTCCTTGCTCCCCACCCCCCGCACCCTCCCTGGCAAGGCGCCCAGACAGAGTCTGTGCATGTGATGGGTGCAGCATAGCAATGGACTCAATAAACCTACTTACTAGTGTATACCTCGAAAGAAAACCCAAATAAATACGTGTCTTTTAAACTATTTTCAGCTATTTCAACATAAATCAACTCAAATCCTCACATAACCTATAATTATTGCCCCGTAGGCACTTTCCCCTCCGTGTAAATGCCCCTAGTACAAGAACGTGTAGTTAGAATGCTTCACTTCCTATTATTAATTAATTATACAGAATCAAGGAACTCTTGGGCTTTAACCTCTGAGGAAAAGTACATTGTTTTACCCAAATAGATTACTTTCAGCTGAGCCGGATTTATAAGATAGAACTGTATTTTTTTGTCTTGAAAGGGTCTAAATAATTGTCGTAGCCTCCATCTTCGCTCCACCGTGGAATGACAAAAGTCCGGTCTAACGAAAAAAGTGACCCCCTCCCCGGTTCTCCTTGCATCCGGTCTTGCTTTCTCTACCACAGATTGTCTAAGGATAAAGTTCCCAAAGAATACCAAGATTGCCCTGGGCTTGTCACCTTCTTTCGTGTTCTGGCGTATCCTGAATGGTGTCCGATGTGCCCTCTGGATTTCTAGGGCCCAATTCCAGCTGGCCAGCTCCGGGAAAGCTTTCTCAAATAGATTCACTATGTAGGCTTTAACATCGCCCCCTTCCCGACCTTCAGGAATGCCAAGGACTCTTAGATTGTTTCTCCTCAACCTATTCTCCAAATCTTCCAGCTTCCACTGGACATCCTGTGCCTGAGCTCCAAATGATTCCACCTTAGCAGTGGCTGCAGCGGCTTCATTCTCGGTGGCAACCACTCTTTCCTCTAGGTTTGAAACCCTATCCCCCACATTCACAGTGGCCATGGACAGCTTTCTGACCACACTCTTCATTTTCCTCATGGCTGCTTGTGCTTTCAGGCTATCCTGCCTGGTCTCTTCCCGATGTGCGATAATTTCGTGATGAATTGCCTCCAGCATTGCTCGCTGAGTAGCCTCTTGGGAGTCCTCGAAGTTATGTTCTCAAATCGAATTGCCTTGGAGCAGTGTAGATGGCGAGTGATCCCAGGCCAGCTTCATCTGTCTTTTTGATGGTGCCGACGTCTTAACCGCAGTAGTAACCTGATCTCCCTCTGGGTCACTCTCTGTCTCTGGGTTACTTCCATCTATGTCTGAGCTTTGTTCCTCTTCATCCTCTGACCAGTCTGCCTCCTCCAGTACTGAAACAAAGCCCTCGCTTGGAGTCTTCTCCTCCTCCCTTTCTTGCTCCTGATTCAGGTCTGTATGGGGGATATTGCTCAATTGCACGGTTCCTGGCTGTGCCCTATCATGATTTTTCCCCATGCTGCCCATAACCTTCTTAACTATAGGGCCGTTGCCGGTGCTGTTATCGACCCCTATTCTGCTCTGGGTCTCGCCTCCAGGCTCCTCACCCTGGTTAAACTCATTACCTCCTGACATGCAGAGTACGCCCAAGTCTAGAGTAGGAATCTGGCCCTGAGTCATACTTCCAACCATACACTCAGGGTCACCAGTCATTTTTGAGCTTATCCCGGTTTCTGGCAGTTCTATCTCACCCCGTTTCTCAGCATCAATCTCCAGTTCGATATCCGCCTCACCTCCTGAGGCTTTGGTCTCCTTCTCCTTTCCAGCGCGATTGAACATATCAACAATGCTCAGATTGGCCGTGGCCAACCTGGTCCTCACTGTAGGTGGTCTCGTTTCCTTTGATGATTCCTGCAATTTCGGTTTCGCTTTTCCGCTCACTTCGGGTTGGGTGTTAACTTCGTCCAGATTTATTTGTCCTTCTGACCCGGGATTAATATTTTCCACCGCTTTCTTTTTAGCGACTTTACCAACATTATTTTGTTTCGGGGGCATCTTGCACAGCCACCGCTTCTCCTCCACACCGCGCCGCCTTGTAGTCACCCAACCCGTGATCTCCGCCTTGATTCTGACCGCGAGCTTCACTCCGGCGCCTCTGGTGCTTCTGAGGCCACTCCGCCTTCCTGCACCGCGAACTCCGCCTGCTCCGCCGGCTCTGATTGGTATGCTGCTACTGGAAGCCGCCGGGAGGCTGTCGGTATACAGGTCCGAGAACGCCCGAAGCAGGTCTAATGAAAGACGGTATGTTACATCCATCTGCCCCGTCCCTTTTTTTACAGTTTCCTTCTTTTCTTTCCGAGGAGGGTTTAAAGGGGAATTTCACGAAATCTGCGAGGTATACATGAAAACTATCATGTTAAGTCCGGAGCCCTTGCTAATGCTGCCGCTCAGCCGCTAGTAGCGGCCGCCATCTTGCCTCCGGAATCCTTACTCTCTCTGAAGATTTGGTCCCAGGCCTTTTTTGATGCTAATAGGTACAGCGCATCTAGGGGTGTTGTTTGGGACAGTTTCAAGGCAGGATTAAGAGGTGAGACCATTAGTTACACTACTCGGGTATGGAAAAGGATCAATCAGGAAAGAGAACTTTTGATGGGCAAGTTGATTGAGGCCGAGGCACAACACAGACAGGATATAATTCTAGGGGCTCAATCCACTGAGAGTCTACAAAGAGTAAATTCTTTAAAAGCAGAGATCCAGAAACAGTTAGCTAAAAAGGCGGCAGCTGAATATCAGTCGCAGAGATCAAGGCTATACGAAACAGGGGAGCAAGCAGGAAGAGCACTGGCATTACGAATTAGGCAGGTGGCTTCCAAGAATACAGTGACACAAATAGATTATGAGGGTCAAACATATGATAAATCAGGTGAAATTCTAGATGCCTTTAGAAAATTTTATCAAGAATTGTATCAGGAGGAGGCGGGAGCAGAGGCTCTAAATACAAGTTGGCTAGACATGGGTACCAAGTTACAACAGGCTCATATTGATTCCTTGGAACAAGATAACACCATGTCGGAAGTGTCAGAGGCCCTGCAAGATCTGGCAAGTGGGAAGGCCGCGGGTCCGGATGCTATACCGCTAGAGATGTATAAGAGTTTAAGGGACGAAACAATTCCGATGCTCTTTGATTTGTTCAAAGGTGTCATGAATACATTGTAATACCCGAGTCTTGGATAGAAAACAACATAGCGATTTTCCATAAAAAAGGGATACCAAAGACTAACCCCGGTTCCTACAGACCAATATCCTTGATAAATAGTGACAATAAGCTGTATGCAAAAATCATGGCCGCTCGCATGGGGAGGATTGTTGCGACCTTGGTTTCTCCCTGGCAGCACGGGTTTATCCCAGGTAGGGGTACTACCGACCATATTAGAAGAGCTATAACCCTATTTGACATCGGGGCTGCTAGGGGTGAAAGGGTGGCAATGATCCTCCTCGATGCGGAGAAGGCATTTGATCGCGTTAGATGGGGCTTTCTATGGAAGGTCCTGGAGGCAAGGGGGTTTGGCCCAAGATTCTGTCAAACTATCCAGGCAATGTACTCCACACCTACGGCAAGAATCCAGTTGATGGGAGAAAGATCTGGGAAGATAAATATAACAAGGGGTACGCAACAGGGGTGTCCGTGCTCACCAATCCTGTTTGAGCTCTATATAGATCCTTTAATTACCCAAATAATGAATAGCGCTGCCATCAATCCGGTAGTCACCAATGGGTTCCAGACGAAACTTCTCGCATATGCAGATGACCTAGCCGTCATCACTAACGACCCAGAGTCAGCTATGAGGGAATTAGTTAATATAACCGGGCAGCTTGGTGGTTTGTCGGGCTACCGATTAAATGTGGATAAAACACAAGTATTATGTTCTAAAAAGGTAGCTAAGCAGGATGCCAGATATGTAGACTCTGTCGTCTACCTGGGTATAATAATAGATGCAGAACCCGGAAAAATAATTAATGATAATTTCTCACCACTCATACAATCTATGGAAATAGACCTAAAAAGAATGGACTCACTCCAGTTGTCATTAGTTGGTAGGGCTAATGTCATAAAAATGACCATGTTTCCCAAGGTTTTATATAAATTCAGGGCAATCCCACTCAAAATTGATGAGGTCATTAAGGAAATTGAAGCCATATTTATGAAAGTCTTGTGGCATTATGGTAAAATAAGGAGGTCAAATAGATATATGTCACTGCCACAGGAAAGAGGTGGGTTGGGGCTCCCAGATCTAAGGAGCTACCACTGGGCATGTCTTCTTACAGATATGGCAATTCTATTTCATCCAGGGGGTCCAACCCTTAGACAGGAAGATATACCATCAATCTTTCAGTTAACAATGGGTAGTGAAGCAGTAGGTGTGTTGCTGAGGAGAACCCAGAAGAGCTATTATAAGAAACTTGGGTATAGAACGTTGGAAGATGTGTGGCGCATGTGGTCAATTGTTAAGAAAACCCTAGCTATACCCAGGTATCACCATCTCACACCACTCTGGAATTCAACACTTTTCCCAAACCTGAGTAGGGATGGACCCTGGCCGTATTGGGAGAGTCAGGGTATTGTCACGTTGGGGCAAATAATGGTTAAGGACGAGTGTAGATCCTTGGAAGAACTCGCGCAGCAGTATTCGTTACAAGGTTGTCAAGAGCTTAAGTACTTACAGCTTGTTAACGGAATTAAATCAATAAGGCCACGTATTACCCTGATGAGGAGATGTGAATTATTGGAGTATTTGAAGTCGGGGGCCATAGAATTAAGGACATATACAAAATATTTATTGAAGGGTCAATGAATGATATGGTTAAAATGGAATCAGCTTGGTCCATAAAGTTGGGAGATCCGGAAGTAGATCTGGATAAGGCCCTAGCGATGGACAAAAGATTTCTTCGATCCTCGATTCTTAGGGCCCAACATTATAAAACTTTATTCAATTTGTACTACACACCGGCAAAATTATTTTCCTGGGGGAAAACGGCTGATAGCAACTGTCCTAGATGTGAAAATGGACCAGCTGACATTATACACATGTTTTATGGTTGCGAAAAATTGAATACTATCAAAACTGAGATAGAGCTGTTTTTAGAGGGGCTGCTAGATGTTAAAATTAATCTATCCCCAACCCTGATAATCACTGGGTGCGATGAGAAATTGAATATGTGCACTGAGGCGGAAGCTCTAGTTTTTATCTTTGTAGCAATATTGAGGATTTTAATTAGCGCTGCATGGAAGGATACAGAAGCACCGACGTTTCAAATGTGGATGTGTAGAATGTTGGGTATACATAATATTGAGGAAGCACTTTATGAATTAAAGGGAGCTAAGACAAGGGAAATGGGTCTGCGACTCTGGGCTCCAGTAGCGGCCTGGAGGGCGGCAAGAGTTTAACGGCTTCTAGGGTATTGCAGCCATGCTGTCTGTTTACTATTTTTAAGAATTCTAGGGAAGGTCGGTCAGCGGGTTTGTCGTATTAGTTAAATATTGGAGGAAATTTTTTATCATTGATGGTATATATGTATTTATGTATTTATAATGGGAAAAAATTCGTTTTACTGTGTATTGCATTGTATTTGTATGAACTCTCAATAAAATAAAATTGTGAGAGTAAGGATTAAAAAAAAAAAAAAAAAGGAAAACGTCAAGATCTTTGGAATCCTTCACACTGGCCTAACCAGATGGGCAATCTTCCCACCCCAGTGACCCAAGTTCGAAATCTAGGAGTCATCTTGGATAGCTCCCTCTCCATGAGCCAACAGGCCAACAAAGTTGTTGGCCTTTGCCTTACCATCATCAAATGGCTGAGGAAAATTATTTGGATGTTGCCCTCTTCCACTCAAAAGACCGTAGTCAATGCCCTCATTACATCACGGCTTGACTACGGCAACATTCTGTACCTTGACTCAAACAAAGCGGTAGTCAGTCGACTACAACTGGCCCAGAACGCTGCAGTTCGACTACTGCACAGAATCCCCAAAAATTCCGGAGTCTCGAGCTACCGTCGGGAACTCCACTGGCTCAGGATTGAAAGCAGAATCCGTTTCAAAGCCCTGAACTACATGTTCAGAATCAAGGCAGGCACTGCCCCCAAATACCTTCTAGCTCTGGCTCACCCCTAAACTCCCAAGCGAAATCTTCGCTCGCAATCTGCTGCCAACTTCTGCGTACCAAGATTTAAACTGGCAAAAATGGGAGGTAGATCCTTCGCCCACCTTGGACCATCCCTCTGGAACGCTCTTCCTCCCTTCATTCGAAAGGAGGAAAATCATGTCAAGTTCAGAAAGCACATTAAGACCTGGCTATTCTAACAATAACAAGAATAGCCAGAAATTTATCCTGACATCCTTTTGCTGTGTCTCGGCGCCGGGAAACCCTTTCTGGGTAGCTGTAGCGCCTTACAAATGGAAAAAATAAAATAAATAAAAATAAATAAATATATTGCATTCACAGAGTAGCTGTATGGGTGAATAAGTGGGTGTGTGAGTAGCTGTATTGGTCTGTGAATGAGTGTGTGAGTAGCTGTATGGGTTAATGAGTGGCTGTGTGAGTGGTTGTATGAGTGGGTGAGTGTGTGTGTGTAAGTGGCTGTATGGGCGGATAGGTAGGCGTGTAAGTAGCTGTTTGGGTGAATAAGTGGGTGTAAGAGTAGCTGCATGTGCAAGTGTCTTTGTGAGTAGCTGTATTTGGTGAGTGGGTGGGTGTGTGAGTGGCTGTATGTATGAGTGAGAGGCTGTATGGGTGAGGGAGTGGCTGTTGGAGTATGTGTTCGGTTAATTGAGTGGGTCTGTGCTCTCTGGGCATGTCAAGTAACAGCACCAAAGGCGCATACAGCATGGTTGTGTTGGTAAGACATAAGCAATGGCAAGAACACTGCAGTGCCATAGGCAACAGACGCATTGGTGGAATGGGTGCATGGGCAAGTAGGTGAAAGAGGTGCAGTAGACACTCCAAAGTTCACGGAGGAGATGTCTATCACTGTGCCATCTAGGTTACATTAAGTAAACCACTGAGCCACTCATTGCAGCTGGGCAGTGAGGTAGTAGTGCTCAAAGTTGGGACCTCCTAGTCCGCCCCTATCGGTTGGCAGGTACAGTTTTGCCAGTACTACTCAGCGGCGATTGCCATGCCAGATAAAGTCGCCAAGCCTTTGCTCGCGCGTGATAAGTATACATAGGTTTTTTACAATTTATAACTTTAACACTACTTTTTAAAAATCTTTATTTTGATAATCAGGAACTAACAATACATTCATACAAGCAAAGTAAAAAAAAAAAATTTTAAAAGGGTTCGGCGATACAAATACATGATTGGTCCAAGATACACACACTCTAAAGAGCAAATGTATTTGCTACTCCTATCATGATTGTAGCCCTTCATGATTTCCTCTCCCTTTAAACTGGGCCCAAATGCCTTCAGCTTTTTTAATTGCGCAAACCTTTTGAGCATAAAGTTCCACATGTTTCTTAACCCAATTCATTTTCTTGACCCAAAGCTCAAACTATGGTGGGTTCCCTGATTTCCATCTCTGCAGAATCAGCGATTTGGCTGTTAGTGCCCAAATGTAAAAAAGCTGTTGTTGACGTAATGTTAAGAAACAATCAACAGGAGGAATCTCAAATGTTGCCCCTAGCAGATCAGATTTTGCTGAATTTTCTAATTTGTAACTGAAACCCTCCATAACCTTACTCCAGAAATTGAAGAGTTTAGGACAAAAATAGATTACTTGAGCCCAGTCCCCGCAAGTGTGCCCGCATCTAAAGCAACTAGCGAACACGAACGAGTACATTAAGCGGGTGTGTTATGGGGTATAATATACAGCCCACTTTGAAAAAAAGCCATATGTTTGAATTGGCTCCACGTACGGCTTTGAGAGCCATAAGATTGTACCGTCGCCAACTTGCATAGTCCATCCTCCCTTCAATATGCTCTACAACTGAGGAAGAAGCTGGCAGCAGTGGACTTGTGAACATGCGTATATAACAATTGGCACCAACTACTGACCCTTATTAGTCTAACTCCAAAATGTGCTTTACTAATATGATCTTTGCCGATATTGATTGTCTGGAGATAGGTCCGAAGGTGTTCGTGGATTGGGAGAAAGGAGAATATCAAATCAGGCGTGACATTTACCTTGTCCTCTACTATCTGAGCCCATGTTTTAATTTGCCCTCCCAATAGAAAGTGACCAAGGGCACAATACCCCACCTTGTTTCATTTCCTGATGATCCTATTCTGGAGTGAATAAATAGCCTACTATTCTAATTTCTGATAAAGGTACAGAGAGATGGGTCAAAGGGAAACTATATTCGGCCTGCAGCTGTCTTAATCTACTTGCCACTATGTGTGGACATTTATACTGTGAGGGCTTGGGCAACTTCGGGATTTTTAAAATATCGGCGTGGCTCAATGGTTAGAGGTGGCAGACCCGGAAGCTGAGATCGGCCGGGACCAGGGTTCGATTCCCAACGCGGCAGGGTCTTGGGTCAAAATGTCCGGGGGCCTGATAATTCTCGCCTCGGCACCTACTCTAACCTTGGGTTCCACTCTGCAACTCTGGGCAGTAGCTTGCTTAATCTTCACAACGGCCCCTTCAATGCAGGGGATGCCTGGTCTCACCTTGGAGGTGCCCAGAAGGGACCATCTCACAGGGAAAGCCAGGACGGGTTCCCCAGCAGTATACAGCGCCGGGACGCCCGCTGTGTGGGCAGATGTGAGCTTTACAAGTATACAACATTTACATTTACATCGGTATGTTCACTCAGCATTCACTGCAGATAAAAGCAACTCATTAGGCAGCCCGTGCCGCATAGTTCAGCCAATCAAAGGCGGTAGCTTTATAGGAGTTCCGAATGCTAGGAAGTGCTAGCCCTCCATTGGCAACTGACATATGGAGCATCTGTAATTTCATCCTCGTTTTTTTCCCTGCCATAAAATGTTCTCAGCAGTTGATCAATCTCAAGAATAAATGCCTATTCAGCCAGAATAAGAACAACGGAAAAGAAAAAGACAAATAACGGGAGAATAGACATTTTTATAATGACAACTCGCCCAATAATAGATATAGGCCAATTCTGCCACTTATTCAAGAATCCAGAAACTTTGCTAAGAGTGGTGGAATAATTGCATTTAAACTAATCAGGGACGTCGTTAGACGTGAAGATACCTAGATATATGACGGGGCGGGAAACTGAGAAATGTTGCTGCACTTCGTTAGGAAGAATCGTGGGTGGCAATGAAAAAGAAGCATTTCTGACTTGGCCTGATTGATCTTAAACCCCCGATTTCCGAAAACGATTGAACCCTACGAAAAGCATTATCTATATTCGATCATTTCCAGCCAAGTAAAGAATTATGTCGTCAGCAAATAACTTCAGCCTGGGAGCGTCTGGCAGTGGTGGCCAAAGCTCTGGCAGTGCCACCGCGAAAGGTTCGACAAAAAGAGTAAACAGTTGGGCACCCTTGCCTCGTGCCCCGAAAGATGAAAATTACTCCTGCCGGCTGTGAATAAACTATTATCATTGCCTTGGCTTGGAGAATCCTTAGTTGTTTGACCACTTTGGAGGGGATGCTAAAACGCCTGAGGCTCATAAATGGAATATCCCACTGTACACGTTCAAACGCCTTCTCTGCGTCTAACATAATTATAGCTGCTTCAACCTGGTTATAAGAATAATAGTCTAGGGCTTGTATTAAAAGGTTTGTAGTGGTTGATAAAGTTCTACCTGGCAACAAAACGATTTGGTCTTTATGTATAATTGATGACGTGGCGGGAACTAGTCATAGCATTCAAATAGTTTATAATCAGAAGCCTTATCAGATTATAAAACCCGGGTGTTCTGACGGCTTATCTTTCTTAAGAAAAATAAAAATCCCAGTCTCTGCAAAATCCACAGGGACCTCACCCCCCATTTGAAAAACCATTAAAGAACACTTCTAAAAAAATCCACGATATGTTGAGCAAAGATTTTATAAAACTCGGATGGAATACCATCGTTGTCACAAGTTCTAACGTTCGGAAGCAGCTTTATTGCTTCTAAAGTTTCCTCCCGTGTAATACGGGCTTCAATCATTACTTTCATATTTTTATCGAGAGAGAAGGGAATACAATAGATTAAAGAAATGTGTCAATTGCCAGGGGCGAGGGGTTGCATTCCGAGGTATAGAGCTGGTCATAATGCTCCACATAGACCATTCCTACCTGGGCGGAATCGGAAACTAAACAATTTGAAGTCGTCCCAGATCTTTTTAATGGTTCTCAGATTCTGATTTTTTTTAACCACCATGCCAAAAGGCAGCCTGTTTGCTCGTTCTCTTAATAGTTTTTTTGGAAGTAGTTGCAGTGGTTCACTAAATCCTAGGAAAGAAAGTATTCCAGAGGGGCTCACTGGCCTCAGACAATTTATCAATGCCTTCGTATATATCCAGGTATCGAAACACCTTGCTTGCTCTATTTCTCTGAGTGGTGTAGGATATAACCTCCCCTCTAATAAATGCTTTGCAAAACCCCCAAATAGAGTAAATATGTGCGGTGTTAGCATTCCGCTGCCAAAACTCCTCCAATCCGGTGCGCATGGTCGTTGATCGCAATCCAACCCTCTTGTTGTCAGCAACGATTTGTCGAAGGACCAGTGTGGCTTTACCATACAGGAATCTCACATTTTAAGATCTATGTATGGGACAGCGTGATCCGAAAAGGGGTTTGACGAAATACCAGACCCTCCCTTATGCCAATTATGCAATATTAAAAAAATAATACGTGAAGCGGAGTTAAAACGTTTGGAGAAGCAGGTATATTCACGTTAAGTAGGGTAGACCGCTCACCAGAGATCAGTTAGTGAGAAATCTCGTAAAAGATTGGCCAAAACCCAAGCTGATTTTGGTTTATTTTGATGTTTATTGAAGCGAGAGCAGTCCCACCCTACTCATTGTATGAGATTAAAATCTACACCAATGAGAATATGTCCCATGATGGGTAGCAAAATGTTGTACACTTCTTCTAATGATGTAGCACCATCTTCAATGAAATTGCAAACCTACAAATTGCTGTGCAGCTGATTCAAAAATACCTGAGATATGCATTGTGTCGTCCTCAGAAGTTTGGCAGAAGCTTTTAAGTGGGTTTCCTTAAGTAGGATTACCTGGGCCCTCAATTCTTTCAGCCATGCTATAATGGATCTGAATTTGCTCAGATTTTTGATACCATTAGTATTACATGAAGCTATTATAATCTGCTCCATTATAAAATACTAGAATACGCCCTGGTCTCCCTGGTGCTCTCTAGCTTCTGGGACTGGGTAGAAAATGCCCTCCTTCCACAAGATCTTGACCAACCTGTTGATTCTGACCAGTTCTGATTATTTTTTCTGTTTTATTTTGCCCCTCAACTCTCACCTACACCAACCACACACCCCCATAACCCCTTTCACCTTCCTCCAACAAAGGAGCCCTCCCTGCCTGGGGTTCCTAGGAAGGTATCCACCCCTACTCCTAAGTGTCCTTCCCCCTCCCACTCGACCTCGCAACCAACCCCAATCCTAGGCCCAACCCTGAATTGGGGCACTGTGACAAGGCAGTTAAGGAGCGGCTGACAGCCACAGGGCTAGGCTACTTAGCTATACTTAACTATAACAGCAAATAATATCCTCATGCAATTAGCATTACTCAAGGTAAAAAAAAAGAGAAGTAGAAAAAGGAAAGTACAAAGGGCCATGGAGTCTTATTTAGTAGTGTCATGTCTTATTCTACCCTCCTGGTGCTGTAGAGACTGAAGTAACTCCTGGGCCAATTCAATCGACTGGAAAATATGTGCCCTCCCCTTGTACAAAACATTGAACTCTGATTGTTGAATAATACCCATGCGGGCAGCTACTGGAAGCAATTAATCATGCCTCTAAACTCCTTCCGACGTCGTGCAGAAAATGCAAACATATCTGAAAATATCTTAAAAGGGAAATTGCCAGAAGTCTGATATATCTTATCTCGAATAGCACATGCCAAAATACGTTCCTTAACTTCTCTAAAATCACCACATTTACAATGTTAGTTTGAGGGTACTTGGCGTTGGAGTGCTGGACTGCTGGGACACGATGAGCCAGTGTGATTGTAAGATCGATCTTCTGGGCTGCTACTTCAGGACATACATATTTGAGGATGAGATCTATTACTAAAGCGGTGACTGATTGGCTATTTTCACGTCCTTCCGGCACTCCTGTAATATAAAGAATAGCTCTTATGACTGATTTTCCGCATCCTCGAATGTAATTTAAGAGCTCCGCCAACACGGTTTGTAGTTTAGTCACCTGAATTGCTTGACATGGCAAGCCGTCTTCGAGATCTAAATTCCACTGTTCTGAGGAGGGGATTCTATCTCGTTGCTGATATCCATAGCTGACAACAAAGCCGAGCCAGATAGTGGTTGTTTGTTAGTGTGCTGCACATTCATCTATGCGTTTAGCAAAAAAAGTTCTGGGTTGCCGGATTGTCCAGACGCCTCAACCAGAAAGCCACTACTAGGTTCTCTGCTAAATAGATCAAACTCATCTTCCTTGTTGGAAGGGATATGTTTGCGATGCTTTCTACTGAGTTAGTTGCTGGCTGCTTTTAGCGGAGATAACCCTAGAGATCCTCTTCATGATGGCACTAAATCGAACTATATGAGTACCTTGAATACCCTCACCACCATACTCAAAAAAGCCAACGTACCCTTCCACCTCTATGCTGACAACATCCAGAGCTACCTAGAAACCTCCACCAGGGCTGACATTCAAAGACTTAATGACACCCTAATAGAAGTCTAACAATGGCTCTACCAAAACCATCTGAAACTCAACCAGGATAAAACTGAAATCCTCCTCATAGCCAACAAAGAGCAGACCCCCGAATATCAGAATGGCTAAAAATCTATTGACGATCTCAACTGCACTCTCATCCTGACCGACTCCGTGAAATCACTGGGAATCACTCTGGATCCTAACCTAGACATGGTCAAACACATCAAGAACACGGCAAGGTGTGCTTTCTCCAACTTAAAACTACTCAACAAAATCAAACCCTTCATCTCCCCAAGAGACCTTAAGCAAGCCACGCAAACTCTTGTGCTATCCAGATTAGATTACAGGAACGTGACCCTCACAGCCACGGCAAAATCACACCTTGCTCCTCTCAGAGCGACCCTAAATGCGGCAGGAAGAATGGTGATCGGAGGAAAGAAATTCTAACACATCTCCCCCACTCTCGAAGAGCTAAACTGGCTCCCAATAGAAATACGTGCCAATTTCAGAACTGCCTGTCTCACCCACAAAACTCTTCACACTGGCAAACCCACCTATCTGGCCTCCAAAAGTCAACAAAGCTGGGCAGCCAAGAAATCCCAGGAGCACCAACACTCTACTGCTCATTCCTTCAAAAACCCGGAAACAAAGAACCTTATCACGCTCCTTCTCTGGAAATGCGCCCAAAATTTGGAACAGCATCCCTGTCCATATCAGGACTAACTCCTCCTTCAAAAAATTCAAAAGCCAGCTCAAAACACTCTTTCTCAATCAAACCCTTATGAAGTGAGAGCGGTCACACACGATGGAATCTCGCCCACCTGAGCATCCAATCACTGTGACAAGAATAACTTCTTACAGCATCTACCTCTTGACTCACACCTATGTCCCCCCACTGAACAAGGCCCGCCACAATTTATTGTGCTTATCAACACTACTCTCTTTACTCGACTGCTACCTGACAAATCCTGAACATTAACCCGTCAACAATCACTGTATTTATTATTACTACTCTTTGTACTCGATTGCTACTTTACAAATGTTGTAAAGTGCTCCGATACCCTCGGGTCTGGCCAGCGCTATTTAAAACTCCTAAATCAATCAAATAAATAAGTAATAATAACCTTGTCAGGGGGAACAAAGCCGCCATGGACCTCTGCCAAGAATTACGTGCCCTTCAGCTGGATCAAAAAGTGAAAGATCCCACCCACCAGCGAGGCCACCTACTGGACCCCATATTTGCCAACGGGGGGAAGTAGATGCCCTGACTCCTATCCCTATTCCCTGGTCGGACCATCATTTGGTACCTTTTACCATACGTATCCCAGGGGTTAGATTACCAGAGCCAGCTCCCCAATACCACCCGAGGCGGAGATGGGCCACTTTCTCCCAAGTTAAGTTTAGTGCAGCACTTATTTGAGGGGGGAGTCCAGGGGCTGTTGATGCTGAAACAGCTAACGCTAATCTCAATAAGCGCATTACCGAGGTGCTAGATTGTAGGGCCCCACTCTCCCTTGCAAAAAGGGGTTGCCGTACTCAAAAAACGGCCCCATAGTATAGTGACGAGCTTCAGGTGGCTAAAGCAGCACTCAAGCGTGCTGAAAGGCAGTGGCGGGTGGCATTTGCCACAGATACCAAGGAGGAATATTTAATGGGGAGGCGTGCCTATCATGGGCTAATTAGGAAGGCCAAAGCAGCATATTATGCCAACAGGATTGGGGAGGCTGGGAATTCCACGAAAGAATTGTTTCTAATATACAAAACTCTTTCAGGTGGGAAGCCCCCCACAGCGCCAGAAGACTGCTCAGTGGAGTCCTGCAATAGGATTGCGGACTTCTTCGCCGAAAAAGTAGCAGAAATAAACTCGGCCTTCCCTATCCATCCTATAGCAGGGTCTGAGTTTGTAGAGTCTCCTAGGGCAAGGGGGGACCAACACATGCTGACTAACTTTGTCATCCCATCCCCGGAGATTCTCATGCAGATCTGTGGGTCAGTAAAGTCAGGCTCCCCACGGGATCCGACAACGCCAAAATGACTAGTCGGCAGCCTGCCGGCTCTGGAGCCGTACATTAGACATCTTTTGGATGTCTCCTTCAGGACCAGGACTGTGCCCAGAGATTGGAAACAGGCGGTGGTGCTACCTCTCCAAAAGAAGCCTAATATCAGCCTCGAAAAACTGGAGAACCTCCGGCCAATTTCCCTTCTACCCTATATGGCTAAAGTGGTGGAGAAAACGGTAAATACCCAACTGATGGATTTCGTGGAAGAGGCAATCCTCCTGCACGGGACCCAGTTTGGTTTCCGGCCACGCCACTCGACTGAATCAGCGCTACTGATGGCAGTGGAGACCTTAGGCCAGGGGGTGGATGAGGGCCAGACTATGGCTCTCATCCTTTTGGATCTAAGTGCAGCATTCGACACTGTAGCTCATACCACCTTGCTACAGTGTCTGAATGATGGAGGGATATCAGGAGCTGCACTTGAATGGATCCAGTCTTTTCTGACAGGGAGAGGCTTTCAGGTTCGACAGGAAGACTGCTACTCAAGGGAGTTTGGTTTGGGCCAGGGCGTGCCTCAGGGCTCGTCCCGGAGCCCTACCCTATTCAATCTATATGTCTCTCCCGTGGCACCCATTGTCGAAAGCCACGCCCTACACATAGTGTCCTATGCCGATGACACGCAGCTGGTCATCTCCCTGTCGCGCGCGCCCAGTCTTGCGGTGGACAGTTTCAGGGCCTGCATGCAGGAGCTGGCTACCTGGTTGTCCACCGATTGCCTGAAGTTAAACGGCAGCAAGACTGAGGTGCTCATGGTAGGGGGGGGCCTGTCTGTGTGGTCATCGGCCTGGTGGCCACTCTGTTTGCGGGATGTTCCCACACCCTGTCAGGAAGCAAAAAATCTGGGGGTGTGGCTTGACGCGGATCTCTCTTTTGGACCTCAGATAGGCCGCGTGGTGGGGATTTGCTTCAGCGTCCTGAAAAGCTTGCGGAAAGTTTTAGATCTCCTACCTACGACAGCCCGAAGGACGCCTGTGCATGCCCTCGTCATATCGCGCCTGGATTATGGCAATCTGCTCTATCTGGGGGCCACTGGAAAGGCCATCAACCGACTCCAGGTGCTGCAAAACGCAGCGGCCCGCCTGATCTTGAAGCTTCCTAAAAGATCGGCATCTAAAGCAGCCCTCCAGGCCCTCCACTGGCTCCCAGTGAGGAGCAGGGTTGAGTTTAAGGCTCTTTGCACGTGCCACCGCATTTTGTGCGGTAATTCTCCTGCTCTCCTTCAGGGTCTGGTTACTCGGTACGCTCCTACGTGCGCTCTGCGTTCCTCCTACACAGGGCTACTGAAGGTCCCCAGGATAAAAAAAGTCACGCATGGGGGGCAGGTCTTTTAGATACTTGGCCGCGAAAAGCTGGAATGCCCTACCACTGGACCTTCGCCTGGAGCCCTCTGAACTTGGCTTAAGGAAGAAGTTAAAGACTCACCTTTACACGCAGTAAGCCGGGCTGACTTTGCGGTTGTGACTCTGCTGATTCCACTCACTATAGCGCGGGGACACGCCGTTGCGCGTAACCAGGCGCTCTACAAATTTCCCTTATTATTATTATATAACAAGCCAACCTATACCGAGATATGCTGCTTCCGGACCCACATCCCTGTCCTAGGCTGCAGTAGGGGGCCTAATGCCACCCCCCCAGCGCTAGCTCAAGAGCACTTAAGTGCAGATAGCAGCCTGTACCAGTGGCTTAAAGATTCTGTGAATATGAGAAACAAACTAAAATATGGGCAGTACTCAAAGGCTCCAAAAAGAGAAAAATATAAGGTGCAAGCAACATGTTCAATATCTAGCCCCTAGAAGCCAATGTCCAGTCAAGTGCAGGGAGTATAGCAGAAAACTGCTGGTCTGACCTGTATGAAGGGTGCTCTTGAATCAGGGCTCTAGAACCTAGAACCTGAAGCAGAACTCAAATGCTTTAGAGAAGTTAGTCTAGAGGAATCTAAGAAGGCCATCTTATTATGCAAGTCAGGATCCCCGTTCGATCCCTGCCCACCGAAAGTTCTCCATGCACTAATAGACATAGTCAACCCTGTCATAAACCAAATTATAAACTCTGCATTTCAAACAGCAAGAATACCGGACATCTGGAAAACGGCCGCGGTTAAACCCCTGCAAAAGAAGAAATTACCAGACCCCACAACCCTTTCCAATCTAAGGCCCAACTCCCTACTTCCCTGCCTAAGTAAGATCGCAGAAAAACTGGTAAATACACAGCTGACCGAATTCCTGGAAAACTCAAACAGCCTACATCCCAAAAAAGCAGGCTTCAGAGCGGGACATTCAACAGAATCAGCACTACTCCATACCACAGATACTCTGAAATGGGCCCTAGATCAAGGCAAAGAGGCGGTGCTGATTCTGTTGGATCTCTCCGCAGCCTTTGACACTGTCTCCCATAACATCCTACTGGACAGGCTTTTCTCAGAAACAGGAACCAGGTCGTTATACTAGGCAGCTATAAATCCAGAGGAAAACCACTATCCTCGGGGGTCCCTCAGGGATCCTCCCTGAGCCCGACCCTTTTTAACCTATACATGTCCCCTCTGCTTACTCTGATTGATTCCTTCAATATCGAAGCAATCACATACGCAGACGATACGCAATTGATCCTCACCCTGGACAAAAACTCAACCGAAGCAGAAGAAAGATTTCGCCACTGCCTAACATCGTTCATGAAATGGATGGAGTCAAACCATCTCAGGTGCAATAGCTCCAAGATCGAGATTATGCCATTCGGAAAAGCAAACAATTTCAACCCCACCCAATGGTGGCCCACAAACTCAGACCCTCTGCCAGCCACAGTAGATACAGCCAAAAACCTAGGTTTCAAGTTTGATCCGTCACTCTCCTCCCATAAACAGGCACTGACTATGGCAGGCACGTGTTTCCAAATCATCAGAACACTAAGGAAATTCTTCGATCTGCTTCCTCTGCACGCGAGGAAAACTGTTGAGGTGGCAATGATTTTATCACGTCTAGATTATGGGAACAGCCTTTATGCAGGGACACAAAAGATGGTAGTCAAAAGACTCCAAGTAGTCCAGAACGCCGCCGCAAGGCTGGTGCTGGGGCTCCCTAAACGGTCATCTTCGGCCGAAGCCCTGAAAACCCTCCACTGGCTCCCAATACACAAAAGGATCCTTTTCAAGGTCCTGACCATCATCTATAAAGTCACCACAGAAACTGGTCCACAATATCTAAGATAGAAAATCACACCATATATAACCAAACGAACTCTGCGGTCTTCAGCCGAAAATCTGCTCACCATCCCCAATTTTAAAATGAAAACCCGAGGAGGTAAAACCCTGGCAGCACTCGGAACTAGGGCCTGGAACTGCTTGCCAACACAACTAATACACACCGACAATGAACCAGCTTTCAGAAAGCTACTCAAAACATGGATATTCAGCACTTCAGACCAGAAGATTTTAGCATTAATATGAGCACTCCCTGTTATCCCGCCTTTTTCTCGCACTGCACCATTGATCTCCCCGCCATGCTCTCTGTCCAGCCAAGGTCCAAAAGTGCCAAGATGCTCCCTGGAGTGAACGTTGCGCTATATAAAAACTATTTTCATTCATTTATTCATTCTCGCTGCTCCCGCCATTGCTGCTCATGATTCAGGGCTTTCCGCTGCTTCCACAATATCGGGCAAACTTCTAGAGCTGTTACAGGGGCATGAACCAGCCCCATGCGTGCCTTAGCAAAGAGTTGTTCTGAAGGAAATTGAATGGCCATGAGCAATGTTACACCGCCATGCCCCCTGGACCTCCTGATTTACAAAAGGGGGTGGTGATGAACAGAGTGTCTGAATTGAGCAGACCACTCTTACCCAGTCCAAAGATCAGGGCTTGATCCATCACCGTTATTTATCTCACTGCCCCATCCCAGCTCAGAACCTGGCTATATGCAAATCAGTCTGTCCCTGGCCCAGTGCATCATGGGAACAGGGCAGACTGAACTACCAAGCCAATTCTTTACCAGAAAGGAGACAAGCTACCGGGGACCGGTTTCTGGCATTTCAGCCTCTTCGGCCCGGCTTGCTTGAATCCTGATGGAGCAGTGAGAAAGGGACTCATGTCTGAGTATACCCTGCCACACCTATAGTGGCCAAAATCGATTTACAAAAGGGGGTGGTGATGAACAGAGTGTCTGAATTGAGCAGACCACTCTTACCCAGTCCAAAGATCAGGGCTTGATCCATCACCGTTATTTATCTCACTGCCCCATCCCAGCTCAGAACCTGGCTATATGCAAATCAGTCTGTCCCTGGCCCAGTGCATCATGGGAACAGGGCAGACTGAACTACCAAGCCAATTCTTTACCAGAAAGGAGACAAGCTACCGGGGACCGGTTTCTGGCATTTCAGCCTCTTCGGCCCGGCTTGCTTGAATCCTGATGGAGCAGTGAGAAAGGGACTCATGTCTGAGTATACCCTGCCACACCTATAGTGGCCAAAATCGATTTACAAAAGGGGGTGGTGATGAACAGAGTGTCTGAATTGAGCAGACCACTCTTACCCAGTCCAAAGATCAGGGCTTGATCCATCACCGTTATTTATCTCACTGCCCCATCCCAGCTCAGAACCTGGCTATATGCAAATCAGTCTGTCCCTGGCCCAGTGCATCATGGGAACAGGGCAGACTGAACTACCAAGCCAATTCTTTACCAGAAAGGAGACAAGCTACCGGGGACCGGTTTCTGGCATTTCAGCCTCTTCGGCCCGGCTTGCTTGAATCCTGATGGAGCAGTGAGAAAGGGACTCATGTCTGAGTATACCCTGCCACACCTATAGTGGCCAAAATCGATTTACAAAAGGGGGTGGTGATGAACAGAGTGTCTGGACCTCCTGAGCAGTGATGGAGAGTTGTCAGAGTGGAGCATGAAAACATCAAAGGGGAATCGACTACCCCGAACACCATGCACCCTGTGGGGGACCACCCCACTACACTGCTATCACGATCCACATGGAATAGTTGCGTCCTTTGCATCACCATGTCAGCGCAGACAGCCGTCCTGCCAAAACTGCCTCAGTCACAGAGCATGACGGGAGCTCATGTGACCCTCAACTTTAACACTTCCTACAACATTCACAAATAATACAATACATTTATATGTACACCTCTTAATGTATATTCCTGCCACATTATATTTACATTTATGTACATACTGTCACATGTCTGTTTCAATTACTACACACCACACCACTCCATGCTATTACACTCTGTCACTCCACTCTACCCCACTCCACAGTACACTAGTACACTCTACGCCACTCTATTCTATAACACTCTAGTCTACGCCATTTCAATTTACTCTACCACAATGTATGCTAATTCACTGTAACCAACTCCACTCTTCGACACTATACTCTATGCTATTCCCCTGTGTGCCACTTCAGTGTACATCACTGCTATGTACACCACTTCACTCTACGCCATTCCACCGTTCGCTACTCCACTACATGTCACATCACTTTTCAACAGTCTACTGAACAACAATATACTCTGTACACTATTATATTTTACACTGCTTAATTCTACGCCACTCAACGCTACTACACTCTCCACTATTCCATTTTATTACACTCCACTCTACTCTATTCCACTAAATGCCACTCCACTCTATATCACTACAGGAAATGAGTTTTAATTTAAACATTGCTCTAATTCTATGAAATTCTTAATCTTAATGAGTTTTATTGTAACTGTAACTGACTGTACATTTTAAATTCAATTTCGCCGTAATTGTTTGTATATATGACTGTGCTATTTTGTCTTTATATGATATTAATTTATCGAGAATAAAGGAATTGACTGACTGACTGACACTACAGGGTACGCCAGTTTACTCAACAATATTCCACTCTACACCTGTCCCTCACTCCACTCTATGCTATTTCACTTTATGCCACTCCACGCCATGCCATTCCATTCTACCCAACTCCAGTGAACACTATTCCACTGTACGCCACTCCAAGCCAATCTAGTGTATGCTGTTTAACTCTGCGCCACTGCCCGCTATTTCAATGTGCCACAGCATACTATAACTCACTCCACTCTATACCAGTCCATTTTATATCACTCCATTGTACACTATTCCATTTTATGCTGTTCCACTGTATGACACTCCAGTCTATGCCACTCCACTATATACCACTAAATCATACGCCATTCCAGTCTATTCTATTGTATGGAACTCCACTGTATGACAATCCACTCTATGCTATCCAACTCTATGCTACGCCACTCTATGCCACGCTACTATATGATATTCCACTGTATGCTGCTCCACGCCACTGTCCTCTATACCTCTCCATTTCATGCCAATCCAGTCTGCGCCACTTCACTGGATGCCACTCTACTGTACTGTACACTACTCCAATCTGTGCTATTCCACAGTATACCACTCTACTCTATGCATCTCTACTGTACCCTATTCCACTGTATGGCACTCCATTGCATACTATTTCACTTTGCTCCACTCCAGTCTAGGACACTCCACTATACGCCACTCCACTGTACGCTACTCCACTCTTTGCTATTCCACTCTATGCTACTCCAGTTTGTGCCACTTGAGTCCACTCCACTCTATGCACCGCTACTCCATGACACTCTACACTCCTTCACTCTATCAAACTCTACTCCACTCTGTACTACTCCCCTGAACAACACTGTACTCCAGGCTCTGTCCGTGTACAACACTGTACTCTACTGTTCGCTACTCTACCAGACTGTACTCCACTCTACGCAACACCCCACTCCACTCCTGTATGAGTTGACCCCACTCTACGCCAGTGTACTGTCGCAGGGATTCTGCTCCTACACAGACTGTGCACAGAAATCCAGGACCTCAGTGAATTGTGATGTACCAAAGAACTCACCTTAGTGGCTAGAAACTCTAACCAGCTAGCATCAGTGTCACGTTAGTTCTTCGTCCTATAGCAAAGGAACCAATGATTAGACAACCCAGAACATGCGACTTAGGTTATACTCAGGAATGGTGGGAAAGAAGAACACTGTATGGCACTCCATTGCATACTATTTCACTTTGCTCCAACCCACTGTATGCCTCTCCAGTCTTGGACACTCCACTATACGCCACTCCACTGTACGGTACTCCACTCTTTGCTATTCCACTCTATGCTACTCCAGTTTGTGCCACTTGAGTCCACTCCACTCTATGAACCGCTACTCCATGACACTCTACACCCCTTCACTCTATCAAACTCCACTCCACTCTGTACTACTCCCTTGTACACCACTGTACTCCAGGCTCTGTCCCTATACAACACTGTACTCTACTGTATGCTACTCTACCAGACTGTACTCCACTCTACGCAACACCCCACTCCACTCCTGTATGAGTTGACCCCACTCTACGCCAGTGTACTGTCGCAGGGATTCTGCTCCTACACAGACTGTGCACAGAAATCCAGGACCTCAGTGAATTGTGATGTACCAAAGAACTCACCTTAGTGGCTAGAAACTCTAACCAGCTAGCATCAGTGTCACGTTAGTTCTTCGTCCTATAGCAAAGGAACCAATGATTAGACAACCCAGAACATGCGACTTAGGTTATACTCAGGAATGGTGGGAAAGAAGAACACTGTATGGCACTCCATTGCATACTATTTCACTTTGCTCCAACCCATTGTATGCCTCTCCAGTCTTGGACACTCCACTATACGCCACTCCACTGTACGGTACTCCACTCTTTGCTATTCCACTCTATGCTACTCCAGTTTGTGCCACTTGAGTCCACTCCACTCTATGAACCGCTACTCCATGACACTCTACACCCCTTCACTCTATCAAACTCCACTCCACTCTGTACTACTCCATTGTACACCACTGTATCCAGGCTCTGTCCCTATACAACACTGTACTCTACTGTATGCTACTCTACCAGACTGCACTCCACTCTACGCAACACCCCACTCCACTCCTGTATGAGTTGACCCCACTCTACGCCAGTGTACTGTCGCAGGGATTCTGCTCCTACACAGACTGTGCACAGAAATCCAGGACCTCAGTGAATTGTGATGTACCAAAGAACTCACCTTAGTGGCTAGAAACTCTAACCAGCTAGCATCAGTGTCACGTTAGCTCTTCGTCCTATAGCCAAGGAACCAATGATTAGACAACCCAGAACATGCGACTTAGGTTATACTCAGGAATGGTGGGAAAGAAGAACACTGTATGGCACTCCATTGCATACTATTTCACTTTGCTCCAACCCACTGTATGCCTCTCCAGTCTTGGACACTCCACTATACGCCACTCCACTGTACGGTACTCCACTCTTTGCTATTCCACTCTATGCTACTCCAGTTTGTGCCACTTGAGTCGACTCCACTCTATGAACCGCTACTCCATGACACTCTACACCCCTTCACTCTATCAAACTCCACTCCACTCTGTACTACTCCCTTGTACACCACTGTACTCCAGGCTCTGTCCCTATACAACACTGTACTCTACTGTATGCTACTCTACCAGACTGCACTCCACTCTACGCAACACCCCACTCCACTCCTGTATGAGTTGACCCCACTCTACGCCAGTGTACTGTCGCAGGGATTCTGCTCCTACACAGACTGTGCACAGAAATCCAGGACCTCAGTGAATTGTGATGTACCAAAGAACTCACCTTAGTGGCTAGAAACTCTAACCAGCTAGCATCAGTGTCACGTTAGCTCTTCGTCCTATAGCCAAGGAACCAATGATTAGACAACCCAGAACATGCGACTTAGGTTATACTCAGGAATGGTGGGAAAGAAGAACACTGTATGGCACTCCATTGCATACTATTTCACTTTGCTCCAACCCACTGTATGCCTCTCCAGTCTTGGACACTCCACTATACGCCACTCCACTGTACGGTACTCCACTCTTTGCTATTCCACTCTATGCTACTCCAGTTTGTGCCACTTGAGTCCACTCCACTCTATGAACCGCTACTCCATGACACTCTACACCCCTTCACTCTATCAAACTCCACTCCACTCCACTCTGTACTACTCCCTTGTACACCACTGTACTCCAGGCTCTGTCCCTATATAACACTGTACTCTACTGTATGCTACTCTACCAGACTGTACTCCACTCTACGCAACACCCCACTCCACTCCTGTATGAGTTGACCCCACTCTACGCCAGTGTACTGTCGCAGGGATTCTGCTCCTACACAGAACTGTGCACAGAGACCCAGGACCTCAGTGAATTGTGGTGTACCAAAAAACTCACCTTAGTGCCTAGAAACTCTAACCAGCTAGCATCAGTGTCACATTAGTTCTTCGTTCTATAGCAAAGGAACCAATGATTAGACAACCCAGAACATGCGACTTAGGTTATACTCAGGAATGGTGGGAAACAAGAACACTCTTTCGTTATACTCTCATACCAGTCTACAACAGGAATAAATAGAGACACAGGCAAAGTTAAAATATTTATTTTAATGACGTGCCCTAAGATGCAGTATCTTCGCTAACATAAGCAGACATACAATCACAAATAATATGATCAGCATTGTTACAATTCCATAAAACACAACGGGAGAAGCCATATTACAATGATGCTGAAAATTGGTCCTATAGCGCCTAGTACATCACCCTCTCTAGATAGGAACTATGTTTTATAAAATATAGAAGGTCTCTTAGGCTTGTTTGGGGGACCCAATACCTCTAAGATCAGCAGTAATGTATCACATCAGGTTTTGCAAAAGCTCTCTGTCTGGAAAAACGGGCTTCTTCCAAGTGTCTGAAATCATGCTTACAGTGTGATATTAAAGGCGCCAGAATTACATTGGCTTCAGCTGCATTTGTGTTATGTCTAAAAAGCGTGAGCCGATCAGCTTTGAACAACAGCTACCTTGTTATGATAACCTTGGAGCTTTAGAACTCAGTGTGCAGACTAGAGTCACAAAGCAAATCTAGGGATCCTGAAAACAAGCCATTCTCATGTGAAGTATTTCACGCAGCCTAACTCACAACAGTTATATGCAGTGTCATGTGCAAAAAGCGGCAAAAGGTAAAATGGTGGTTAAACTTCTAATAAACCTATGCTAACTTAACAATGTGCGCAACAAGGCCTATCCCACACTACACCCTCCCTTGATCAGAGAACGGACAATAGCTGGGGCAATTTGTAGAGCACAGAGTTCAAGTTTGAATGAGGCAGAACCAAGTTAAAAATGTTGCCAAAGTGGATAATTGGGAGTACAATCCGAATTAGTAACCAAAACATTTTTTTTAAACCCAACAGGGATGAATAGTGTCAAAACACTGTAACCTGAAAAGTGATAGAGGGAGAAAGAAAATGAAGGGAGAAAATTTAATCTGTCTATTACGTGTCTATGAAGTAGAAAAATCATAACTTCAATCCAACAGTGTATAGGCACAGTACGTTGCAACCGCCTCCAACAGGAAGTCGTTGTTATCGTCAGTGAACATTTCAGCCATCCAATTCAGTAAAGGAAAAGAACACACACGTTCCTCAACAGCTGGAGCCTCTAACTGCGTGCCAGGAAGTCATTGGCTGCAGTCCATATGTTCCAATTGCCTAGGACCCCTTGAGCCGCTGTGCAGGCCATAATCCTGACTCCAGAACAGTCTCGTTCATGAGCAACTAAGGGACTCATTAGTAGATCATAATCTGGGTTAGGAGACACCGTGTTGCAGACACAAATCTAGGGCCCATTCAAATCTGCAATCCAGGCAGTGGAAAACTGGCTGCACGCATGTAAAATATGAAAACCGGAAAGATAAGCCATACGCCACACTCAGAATGGCCAGAGGTAGCGATTCTTAGTATTCGAGCATCTGGTTACGAAGTTGAAGCAGCCGGGGCAGACCGTTGTGGGGCACAGATCGTGCAACCATTTTGGAGTAAGCAAATTAACAGCAGTACACCGGTACCCAAAGCGAGAATTAACAGGAAACCGCCAAAGATGCTGGAAAAAAATAAAAAGGAAAAATGCCGGTATCACACCAAATATAGCTTGGAATGAAGTAACAAGGCTAAAACTTACTACTTTAAAAAAGTGTGCCAAGCCTGTGGTCTAGGAGGCATTAAAGATAGTGTGAATCAACGCCCCAAAATGCAGGGGGAGATCCGTGTTTAATAAGGTATGTACCTCAGTACCAGTGTTAGCAACGTGAAGGACGAATGTTTCACGCGCAGATGTAAGGGTGACTTCTTTTTGAGACAAAGGGGCCCTTATTCGACTCATCTTGTTGAACTCTGCTTTCAAGGTCGGAATGGAAGGCCAGATGGATACATCGAGCTTCCCATGTGGAGGAGGAAACAGTACATTTTTACAACAGACAACACGTTGGGAAACAGTCAATATGTATGAAATTTCCGGCAGCATACCACAGCAATATTCATTATTCAATAATAAATAACTACCGTTTGCTAACAACGTGAAAGTCGGTGTAATAGCCGGAGCTGGTGTACTTTTTAAAATGCACGCTAAATTCGATGCTTCCTGGTTACAAGAATGGTCCAATTCCTACAGACCAATGAGTGATCGGGTGTGGATGTGCAATCCTCACCTTTTAAATAAACTTCTTTACCCTCCCTCAAACACCTATAGGTGAACAGAAGAGACCAAACTTCATGGAGGTAAGCGCTACCTAATGGTTCATATCTGTCTATTGCATAGTGTTTCATGCAAGCTTCAAATTTAAACAGGGTGAAAGGGAGCGTTATTAACCCATAAATAAACCAAACTGCAGAATTGGTTTCATTGAGATAAATTGTTGTTTAACAGTCAGATTAAAGGGCATAAACAATGAAGAAGTGTTCATATGGTCCCAAGGTAACTTCCCAGCCTTTAACGTTTGTAAAGTCCATGCGAACTGCATAATAGAACGCAATTGATTTTGACCATGGTACAAAACTGAGACATCATCTTGCACAATATCAACAACAGAGGAAACAATATTATCTAATGTGTAAATTCAGAAATAAAGTGTGTTAATCCTATTATCTCCAACTGCAAACACTTTTTCTAAATTGGCCCGATCAATAGCTCGCAACCTAGAGCAACTTCAATTTGGGACAGCTTCCAAGCCTCATTGTAAACTGCATAGATCCATCTTTTAGACCCGCCTTTTGCAGGATATTTGACAAAGTCATTCAAGTCAAAGGAGTCAGTCAATTTAGACAAATGCAGTTTAACTGACGCTAAGGTGGAGTGTTTGAGCCATGACTGACATAGCTTGCCAACAGAATAGATAGTGACAGAATGATCAGTCACAAAGTGGGGTCCACCCTAACTTGTGTATAACCATGGGCTAAACCCAGAAAACGATGTTGGCATGAGTCTGCACTTTTTTGCCATAACAGCCAGCCTTTGAGATCCAAACTGGAAATGTTAAAGGATGAATTTAGCAACATGGTCTGTAAATCAGTAAGGGAATTACTGGTGTAATTATTCCAATTGGAGTATTCGCCCAAATCAGGAACATATGGAGAATTTAATTTTTTAGACATAGCCAATCCAAAGCAGGTGGTTTGTGAAATTGTCAAATTCAGAAACAACATATGGTTCGGGATGAGACATGCACGATGCAAAGCCTCAGTGCCTTGCATTTGCCAATGATTTGAACCCAAAACAGATTTAAGATCAATGTTATCTTTCCACAGCTCGTAGCTTCCTATTGCCAATTGGTTTATAAAAGACTTAGAATATACTAATTTAGTGTGGGTAAGTCTAACTTTGGAAGAGGACTTCTCAGCCATCTTAAAATAAAATGCATCAGGGTTGGATTGAAATAAAATTAGTAAAATATGAAAACTTTTTCAAAAGAGTTTTGGGGCTGCCTTCAACGGGGGGGGGGGGAATTTTCCCACTGTGTGTAATTACCCACATTTCTAAATGTGTTTGCTTTATGCAGGGAGTGATTGCCAAAGTGTTGGTAACAAAATAAATCTCCATAATTAGCAGAATCCAAGTACAAATCTTCAGCATCAAAGGCAACATAATATTTCAAATCAGAAAACAGAGCCTCTACGGCTTGGACGTCTCAATTATCAGAACGAATATTTTGTTTTACCACATCCCCCATTGAAACACGCAGTACATTAGAGACATTAATACCCTCTGTGGGTCCGTGTATCTGGAATCTGACAGCATCCCATACAATACCGTATAAGACAGGCCAAGCAGTGATATTCACGAATTTCAGACGCCACCATGTCTAGACCCTCAAGGTCCTGAACAAACATTTTTATACCAAAGAGCATTTCGTATGGGTTCGGCCCACCCAGAGACCTTCTAGGGAGATTATTAAGTGCATGCTGAACACTGTTGAGGTGGGCTAGTTAGTTCCAGCCCGTTCGAGCCCCATGGATGCCGTAGCGGGGGCCACCTATGAGCGTTTTGTCATAAGGTGAAAGCCTTCCAGAAACCTATCCAGCACACACGGAGTCCCAGGAATGCTGTAAGCAAGCAAAAAACCGTGAGGACATGTTTTTATAGCCCATAGCCAAAGGTCTGAATTGGCACTGTTTGCCACCGCTGGTAAAAGCTGTCCATTGACTACTAATAGAGGACAGATTGTGGGCAAAGAAGCCATTTGTTATGTCAAGTGTGGTTTTAAACCTTTGGTGCACAAGACTATCCACTAAAGCGGAACTGTGAGTATTCTGCACTGCGCATGTACTACAATGGGAGTTTAAGTGGTCGTAATCCAATACCAAATGGTACAAGCCATCCGGCTTGGTCACAGTAAAAAAAGAGGGTTATTCATCGGAGACACACATGTTTCAATTACACCTTGATATTCCAATTGCTCAAGGATTTCTGCTACAGGAGCCTTCGCTTCACGTCGCATGGGGTACTGGGGTTGAGGCTGTGGCATAGACCGTAAAGGTATCTCATGTCTGGGATACAATTTGCCCCACCCACAGTGAGTACGGTACAAAGCCGGCGCAAGCGCCTTAGCCGAATCTTCTGCAAAATGCATGGCCTGCTCCTTCAGCACTGTGTGCGCGAAACTAGGGAGGATCACCTCCTCCCTTTGTGGAGCCACCAATATAAACGGGGTGGGCCAGTCAACCTCCGCCAACAAAATGTCATAGGTAGTAGTTAGATTTTCCCAAAATACCCCTTTTATGGTATGTTGGTTATCACCTTCAATTAAAAGGACAATTTCAAAAAGTCTTTCAGGGGGAGCCACTCTAGTGTCAGCGGTTTCAACTACAACACACGTGTCAGTCGCTGTCAACTTCAGTAGAGGACGCAGCGCCTCTCGCACTATGGTAATCTCCGCCGCGCTGTCCAACAGCTTCAGCGCCCATGTCAGATTCCGAAGCTGCGTTTTCACTATCTGTGGCATATCTCGCTGTTAAAGCAGCAACTTTTTTTCTGAAACTGGAGTCTCTGACTTGGAGAGGTGTCCTGCTTGCCTATACCCTTCGTCTTGCAGGGTTGCTCTTGCTTTGCACCCCTTCCTCTGCCGCCTTCTTCTCCACCGGTAGATGAGACCGATGAATCCTGCTAAGAGCGAGGAGAATGTTGATCAGGAACCTGAAAACGATCAGGTGACTTAATTGTAGCGCGGTTGCACAATTCATAAGTACGCGCAGTAGACACAGGTATAGGGGAAGCGTGACGGGACCCCTGATTCTGTTGCTTTTTCCCCTGTTTTTTTATTTTTAGTCCAATTTTGTTTTGGACCTGGGGGACGTCTTTGTCAGACTTCGCCGCCTGGGTTTGCTTTTGCGCTGTCTTGGCAAAAGGCTTAACACCTAAACTATTACGGCCAACAGTCTTATAAGCTGCTGTGATAATTCTCGTTAACTGATGGGGTTTCTCTGCATCAAGAACATCACGCAAAGCATTCGATACCTGGAAGCTCACTGCATCTCCCTTGACATTAGCAAGGACAAGATTGTAAACTACATCACACACTCCAACGATTATCATTCCCAATTCAACAGCCGCCTCCGGTCCTTGCTCATCCTCAACACGCTTAATGACGGAGAGGAGGACAGATATTGACGAGGTGCCGAAGCACCTCGCATAGCCTGCCGCAAAAATCATACCCCATGTGGTACAGTCAGTTACTTCAGGTACTACGTCTTTCTGCAAAGTAATTGTCAGAATCCTGTGTTTCTCCACAGGAGTCGTATTAGGAAATACTGCCTCCAGTTGGTCAAATGTCTCGGCAAGCCAAAAAGGCATCTCATCTAAGTATGGGCGGAAAAATTCATTCCGCTTGCGAATTTTCCATGATTCGCAATCCGCAAATCGCGCAAAATTGCGGCAAAATCCGTGAATTCGCGAGCAGGACGAATTTTACTCAAGAAGCACTTACAGGGTTACAGCAGGTGCCCAAGTTAAAGATAATTTCATTGTAACCATTTACAAAATGGTTGCAAAGAAATTAACTTCAACTTGGGCACCTGCTGTAACCCTGTAAGTGCTTCCTGAGCAGCGCCTCCTTGCCTACTTGCAGCTGTTTTCTAACCCTGCTCTGACCCTCGAAGCAGTAGACAACGAGGCTCCTGCAGGAAGCACTTACAGATATAGATAAAGCAGGTGCCTGAGTTGAAGTTCAAATTCAGTAACTCTTAATCAGCCCAAAAAAAATGTGCGTTTTGTCGAGGCTGGGCAGGTGTATGTTCTCCCCATATCTACCATCGAAAATTAGCTATGATGCTTGATGGAGGCCTTTGCATCCTTGACTTTCACGAGCTCTATCCCCGTGCAGTTCCTGTGACCACAAGCTTCTTTCTCCCCATCTGCTGCTCTGATCGGTGCCTGTCCTTTTATACACACAAGAGGCATGTGAACTCGCATAGAAGCTCCCCTGTTTGCCCCCCCACACACTAGCGGTGTGCACCGTCTTCCCGCCCTTTAGCCACTAGGATGGACAGCTCACTCGAGGGACCCTGGCACCCTTCAGCGCGATGGCAATGTTAATCAGCCCAAAAGAAAATGTGCGCTTTGTCGAGGCTGGGGAGGTGTGTGTTCTCCCCATATCTACAGTCGAAAATTAGCTATGATGCTTGATAGAGGCCTTTGCATCCTTGACTTTCACAAGCTCTATCCCTGTGCAGTTCTTGTGACCACAAGCTTCTTTCTCCCCATCTGCTGCTCTGATCAGTGCCTGTCCTTTTATACACAGAAGAGGCATGTGAACTCGCATAGAAGCCTGCCCGTTTGCCCCCCCCACACACACTAGTGGTGTGCACCGTCTTCCCGCCCTTTAGCCACTATGATGGACAGCTCACTCGAGGGACCCCGGCGCCCTTCAGCGCGATGGCAAAGTTAATCAGCCCAAAAAAAATGTGCGCTTTGTCGTGGCTGGGCAGGTGTGTGTTCTCCCCATATCTACCATCAAACATTAGCTATGATGCTTGATGGAGGCCTTTGCATCCTTGACTTTCACGTGCTCTATCCCCGTGCAGTTCCTGTGACCACAAGCTTCTTTCTCCCCATCTGCTGCTCTGATTGGTGCCTGTCCTTTTATGCACACAAGAGGCATGTGAACTTGCATAGAAGCCCCCCATTCGCCCACCCCCCCCCCCACAGACACACTAGCGGTGGTGCAAAATCACCAAAAAATCCTCGATTTTGTAGGGAAATCCACAAATTAGCTGATTTTTTTACTATTTTGCGGGAATTCGCGAACCGCTGATTCGCAAAATTCGCCCATACTTAATCTCATCCTTATCTTAGGGACGCTTGCCCGTACGGGACTATGCTTTAACCCGTTCGCCCAACTAGATGCGCGCAACACCAGGGCCCCCAACCGGCATGTTGCAGGAAATATAATGAACCCTAATAACCGCTATAGCAGAGGCATAAAATTAATTCAAGTAAGGGACATTCCCCCGCACGCGGGTGTGGGGTAAATGCAGCCAAAACAGGCCAAGAAGCGCCTGGAATGGACAAAGGACCTAATCTAACTGCCGGTAGAGTGTGGGGATGGGCGCCATCAATGTGTGTATAAATAGGAGGTATCCCCGACTGAAGTTCCTAAATCGGGATCACTATATTATTTGAAAAGACAGAAATTTAGCAACATGAATGACAGGTGGACTTAAACTGACAACAGGGAGTGCTGAATATGGATTAACAATACACACTGTAGCATGTAGTTAAAAGATTCTTTATTAATATTTATATTATATTATTATAGATCTAACCTTCTAACATTGATTGATTTAGATCCGACAATTATACTCATGTTGTGCACTTTGTACTTATTATGTGTCACAATAAATTACAATTTAAATGTACAATTCATTAGTAAATCAAAAAGATACAAAAATACAAAAATGGTAAATATTATTCAGAAAACATGGCTAAAAATAGATTATAATTGCTACGCGCGTTTCGGCTATTAGCCCTCATCAGGAAGCCATGATGTGTGTTCCGAGTGTACCAGTCTAGTATTGCAGCCGCAATACGTAGAGGGGAACTCTAGATTCACCTGGAGGGTCGTACAAAGGCCAAAAATATGATTCAGTCTGAGGCACAGAATGGTAACCATGCGCTGATGCTAAGGTATCTGTCATTTAAAGCTTGCCATAGGTATCGGGTTAGTAAATATGATGCTTTCCTGTGTTCCTCTGTGTGCTCGGAAACTGCAACTGGTTGTCGGAACCTGTCGAGACGCCTGAGAGTCCGTAACCAGACCCTCATATTGGAGGACGCTGCAAATTTTAATCCCAGATGTACCTTTTCCATCTATAAACCAGAATGAAGGACTAAAAACACTGAGCCACTATATTTCAAGTTTTAATCATGACGTTCCTCTCTATATGATTACTCACAGACAATTCTACGATACCTTATGCTGTTGTGTCGCCAAGTTGCAGTTTCCGAGAACACAGAGGAACACTGGAAAGCATCATATTTACTAACCCGAGCCACCCAACATCTATACACATAAGCTTGATATAAATACATGCTTTGTTTTTTTCAGCGGCGAAATGCGCGGATCCTACGGCATCCTGTGACTTTTTTTGTAAACAAAATGTGTACTTTTTTTGCCCTACGGGTCCTTATGAGACCCCCGGAGCAGGTCTAGGGGGTCAGGGTGTGTCTACCCTACCCCTGTTCACGTTTTTTACACATATTTCACAGACTTTTTAACCCTCGCTTCTACCGAGGCACGAAATGGCTGCCAACAGTTCCTGGTTTCGAATGTTTATAACCGCTTGACAGCCAATTAGAATTGAGCACGTGATCGTGACGGTGCGCTTATGCTACGATGACAATACTCGTTTAATCAGCGGATCCGTCGCGCCCATAGATATATATATGACTTTAACCTTGAATTTCTCAGAAACTACTGCACAGATTGACACCAGATAAGCCAAAGGCACAAGTCGGAACTGAGGAGTACCTCTCTGCCAAATTTGGTGTAATTCCGTTCAGCCGTTCGGGCTGTAGCCGTGTCTAAAGGTCCTATGGGAAATTGCATGGGAAAAACACATTGTGGGACCCCCCTTTTTTCTCGGCCCCCGCTTGACCTATCACCCCCAAACTTGAAGGAGCGGAACTAAGCCAACCAAAAATTTGGAAAATTTCGAGAACATTCATCAATCGACACCAAAGTTATTGGCAATAGAATGTTGTGGTTTTCCTATAATAGGTCCCAACTATAACTACCTACTGGTGACCGCCAGTAGGTAATATATATAAATCCACACGCTAGTGTCCAAGCACTAGCAACGCCTTCCCCTCGCCTCTCACGACGGTGGTCCGCGGCGAGGCAGGCAAGCCTCAAATTATCCAAACACTCATGCTGTCAAACTCCTTCGTAACGGCAGCCACGGACACAAATCTACTTTTCAGCAGTCAAAGTTTAATTGCAAAGATTTAGTATATCGGCAAACTACTCTACGTGTTTCAGGACTTGCTCCCTTGTTCATGAACTGCTGAAAAGTCTGTTTTTTGTCTGTGGCTGCTGTTACGAAGGAGTCTGACAGCGTGAGTTTTTGGATACATACATACAATTATATATATATATATATATATATATATATATATATATATATATATATATATATATATATATATATATATATATATCTCGCCAAAGAACTTCAACGTCTCATTTCAGCGTTGATAGAAAAGCACATAGGTATCCAATTTCAAAAAAGATTTATTACAGACCCCCTATATCCCCATACAAATGTGTTTTGCCTTATGGCTTCGTCAGTGTTAGTTACTGTGCAAACAAAGCGATCATTTCATACCATGAAGCCTCATAGGATACTGGTAAACAGTAATAATTGACTACATTTCTCTTTACAATCATGGCGGCCATCTTAAAACATGTAACCAATCGGACACAATTTATAGAAATGTCGATTAGAACTAAAGTGCAAGTGCATTTGTGTGATATTAAAATTCATTGGGTGAAAAAGTATACACATGTTGTGTTTTGTGCATATGGCGTCACTATTTACATTTTCCCGCAACAAAATGTACAATTATAATTGATCTTATTTTTATATAATACTGAATCTATGGCGCAAATAATTGTTCAGGGATATTGCGTGAATCGCATTAATCCTATGTGGCTAACCTGTTAGTGCCCAGTGATCTGTACATATGACTAACTCTACCCATTGTGAACATCTCGCCCTGTATGGGCTCACTCATGTGTAGATGGATAATATTAAAGTAAATCTCTTGTATCAACATCTATACATTAGATGGTGCGGCATAAAGAAGGGTCATCATTTCTCTACTCTGGCTTAGATGTTAACACATTTTTTTGTATCTGTGTGATTCACATTCATTTTCTATTACTCACCCCTCTATAAGTGTAACCACAGTCTCTTCTTCATTATTTAACCCTATTGGGGCCTTTGTCTGGAGGTCAATGATATATTTTGATTCCAGTGTTCTGAGTGTTTTCACTCTGTCCCCTCCTCTTTCCTTCCTGGCAACCTCATCCAAACAGTAAAAGGTCCCTGTCGCTTTGATGATATCTCTCAAAATGTTGCGCTACTGGGTATGTCTTGTCCTTGTTTATTATCGCGCGCAAATGTTCAAGGACACGTTTTTTGGTGGGGTGAATTGTGCTTCTGATGTAGCACTTGGAGCATGGACACTCCAGGCAGTACACCGTAACGTCAGTTACAATTAAGGAACTTCGTTATCTGTCTTGTGGGACGTGGGTTGTCTGGTCTCCCTCTGTAGCTAAGTCTCTTTTTGCTATGTTTACAGGCCTCACAGCGAAGGCAAGGGCAGAAACCCTTTGTGCTTCTCATGATTGGAGTTTTGGAAGCATTGCTAAAGTGGCTGTGTACAAGATGATCACCTAGTGATTTACAATGTCTGTATGTAATGGAAGGGTGTTCCGGGAGGTGTTTCCTTAGAATGTGATTAGTTTTTAGAATGTGCCAGTTTTTATTAAACACATGCACTAATTCTCCTGATTGGGTGTTGAAGTTAATGATCATTCTAGTTGGTCCTTCTACCTTTGGTTTGGTACTGGCCACCAATAGATTATATATTTTGTACCCTTCCTGCAGCGTCTCTTAGAATAGTATCAGAATATCCCCTGTCCAGAAATCTTATTACCGCTTCATTTTTTGCTTTGTTGAAGTCCCACTTGTCTGAACAATTGCATTTCAGATGCAGGAGTTCTCCAAATAGTATGTTTCTCACAAGGCTTCTTGGATGGTGGCTAGCTGCGTGTAATACAACATTACCTGCTGTAGGCTTTCTATAGAGCAGTGTCTGGAAAGTGTCGTCAATCACATAGACCTCTAAATCCAGATAGTTAACCGAGGTCTTGTTTATGTTGCTAGTAAATTTCAGACTGAGCTCATTGTCGTTGAGCGTGGCAACATACTCCTCAGCAGAGACTCGGTCCCCTGCCAAACGACAAAGAGATAATCGATGTATCTCGCCCACATCATGATCTTATCCATCCAACATTCATTAGCTTTGCCCCAGGCCACGTGCTTCTCACACTAGCCCACAAATAGATTCACGTAGCTGGGGGCGAAGCACTTGCCCATGGCTGTTCCACGTATTTGTCTATACAATTTGCCTGAGAACAAAAAGATGTTATTATATAAGCAAAATCTGACCACTGTCATGAGCATCTCATGTTGGTGAAATTGTAATGGTTTTTTGTTCAGAAACCATTTGATGGCTGATATACCATCCTGACGACTTATTCATGTGTACAGGTTTGTAAAATCTAACATTATCAAGAGCATGTCTGGTTCCCATACTATATCATTCATTATCTCATACCTCAAGAAGTCCTGAGTGTCTCTGACATAGGATGATAAATCTTTTACTAATAGTGCCAGAAGAGTGTCAATAAATCTGGAGGTGTTTTCCAGGAGACTCCCAATCGAAGATACTATTGGTCTCCCAGAAGGATTCTTGGAGTCTTTATACATTTTTGGGAGATGATAGAAGGTGGGAATGCCCGGTGCTTCGCATTGTAAGAATAGAAATTCATCTTTGTTCAACATTCCTTGGTCCCTCCATCCCTCTAGAAGCTTTTGATATTCCAAAGTTCCTTTTATATATTCCGTTCTTTGTATGTTCTCATAACACTCCCCGTCCATGAGTTGTCTCATGGCTTCCTGTTTGTAATGTTCCTTCTTGAACACCACCACATTCCCTCCTTTGTTTGAGGGTTTTATTTCGATGGTAGAATCACTTTTGAGTGATTTAATGGCTTCCCATTCCTTTCTTGAGATGTTAGTGTACTTTCTCTTGTTGCTTGGATGTTTTTGCCAAATTTTGTAAATCCATGCTTCACTAAAGACATCCACCCCATCGTATGAGGTTTGTGGCAATATTCTCAATTTCTTTTTGAGATTGTTGGGTTCCCGTTGCTGTGGAACACCTGCTATCTCTAGACCCACAATGGTATTTAGAATTTCATCTGCTTGTTCCAGAGATTATAAGGTCATTAATGCTTCAAAATCATTGCCAATTAATTCTCCGGGATCAGTATTGCTATTATTCTGGTCCCCCATGTTGGTGTCATTTCTTGGGTGAAGCAAAAAGATTTTTGGGAGTTTCAGTTTCCTAATGTATTTGAACAGGTCTATCCTGGTCTGGACCAAATCGAATTCGGCGGTTGGACAGAATGTTAAGCCCCTTTGTAGTACTTTTAATTCATCCTGTGTCAATGTCCTGTCTGAAAGATTAATGAATATGAATATGAATATATATATATATATATATATATATATATATATATATATATATATATATATATATATATATATATATATTCCATTCCTTCCTGCTTCTCCAGGCACGGCACGCAGGACACAAGGACCACCACACAGCTTATCCATTACACAAGGTCAGTTTATTATCACCTTTTGTTTCTCTCTGGCATGACGCGTTTCGGGTAGGAGCTACCCTTGATCACATCAGATATATATATATATATATATATATATATATATATATATACATATATATATATATATATATATATATATATATATATATATATCCAAAGAACTTTGCTTCCTCCTTCTGCCTTTGCCCAGAAAAACTAACAGGGACCCATCCAGGTAATTTGCCAGTATTTTATTCCACGTGTAACACAACCTCCGCCATGACGCATTTAGGGCCCTTGAGCCCTTGATCACATGACATTGTCAAACAACTTCCACCATTTAACATGCACATACCGGTCATCTGACCACTGGGCCTAAGGACATAAACAACAGACTTCAGCTTAATGTCAGGTATGTTGTTCTATAGAGGTGTCGACCATATTACTCGCAATCAGTGTTGCTAATTGAGAGAAACCTCCACTTCCCCATCGCAGTTTCAATCAATCCATATTTTGTTGTGCATATCTCTATGTATATACTTTGCAGTGCAAATTCAAATTTGTGCAAATTTCTGCAAATACATATATAGATTTAAAAATAGAATAAATAAGTAATCACATATATATACATTATTCTATTTACAACACTATCCCCTAGATTCATCATCGGCATGTTTTGCGAGTCTGTAATAGCAATTAATAAGGAATCGCTATTACAGACTCGCAAAACGGGATTCATGTAGGAATTGCATTATTTATTGCGATTCCTACAGCTTCCTTATTTGCGATTAGCTAATTGCTAATCGCAAATAAGGAATAACTCCCCATTCATTCCTATGGGCCTAAAGGCCCATAGGAATGAATGGGAAGACATATCAATGTGCGAATCGCTATTAGCGATTCGCATTTTGAGTTGGCGATTTCAAGGGTGCAGGGGTGTCCAAAGGATACCCTGTTGAACCCCTGAAATGATATTGGATACTGGTGTTACGCACACACATGTCCCAAGGACATGTGTGTGTGTAATATACAACTTAGAAAAATGCACTTAAGTGCATTTTTCTAAGTTTCCGCTATTTACCACGAGGTTTGACTTCGCGGTAAATAGCGACCCAATATTGTGAATTCGCAATTTTTAAATGTTTCATGAATTGCATTTAAGGAATCTCAAATAGAGATTCCTTAAATGCAATTCCTCGCAGATTTGCAAATTCTATAATAGCGAATTTTGCATTTGGGGTGATGAATCCCAAATGCAAAATTTGCGCTCGCAAAGGGCCAGATTCTCAGAATCTCAGATTCTCAGATATACATTTATAAAAATATTTATTTTTCAGAAAGACACACATCCACTGGATGATGTGATCAGTTATGTCATTTGAGATGTCATCAGTCATGTCATGAGTGATGTCACTGACCATGTAATGAGTGATGTAATATGTGACGTCATCAGCAGTGCATTGCGGGCACGCAAGTTATAGTTAGCTGAACTAACTATAACGGGGGAATTTCAAAGGTTTTGTATGAGTAAAATGACCAGCTAACTATAACTGGTGTGAAACTTACGTTTTTTTCAGTGAATTTCAAAGGTTTTTAAAATTCTAATTCCTAACTATAACGTGTGTGAAACCTATGGTTTTTTCAGTGAATTTGAAAGGTTTTTAGACAATGCTCCCACCTTGCCACACCTCACCTGGGCAAAATTAGCACTATGGAGACGAACAATCATCTCCAGCAAACCCTCAGGGACACCCAGTTTGGCCAACACCTCCCAAAGCTTTTTACGGGGGACCAGGTCGAAGGCTGCCCTCAGGTCCACGAATACAGTGTAGAGGCTGCCACCCTCCAACTGCACCGTTTTCCAAAAAATGAGGACAAGCCGAAATACCTGATCTAAGGTTGAAACCTTCTCCCTAAAGCCAGCTTGGTAAGGAATCAGGATATCATGTTCCGTCATCCAATCCAGCAGGCGGTCCAACAACAGCCTGGCGAACAGTTTTTGTGAGACGTCTATCAGGCTTATTGGCCTATAGTTGGCTGGGAGCAGAGGTGATCCCTTCTTAAAGATTGGGACTATCTCTGCCCCCAGCCAAGTTCGGGGGATTGGCATGCCATTCAAAATCGCGTTGAACAGCACCCTAAGGTACGTGGCCCGAATTTTAACTTCATGTTTGTATAAGTCCCCTGGCAACCTATCTAGACCTGGCACCTTTTCAGCAGCCAGGCCCTTGATTGCCATACTAACTTCTGCCAAAGTGAATCCATCCATGGGAGCTACACTTTCATTGGGTTGGTGCATTATATCTTCTGGTGGGGTCACCAGTTGGTCACGATTGTATGATTTATGCAGGGTTTTAAAGTGTTCCTCCCAAACGGGGGGTGCTATGTCTGCTTCTACTGCCGCTAGGGGTTCAGCTGAGCCATGCTTAACGATTTGCCAGAATTTTCGGGCATCTCGTAGTGTAAGGGCGGCTGTCATTTCAGACCAGTTTCCCTCGTCCCATTCTATTTTGGCACTACGAAGGATGGACTTATAAGCTAACCGCTTTTCCCTGATCTTACTGGGAGTTTCTCGTATTTTAAGGGACTCTAGTAGTACGGCCTTTGCTCTCCTACAGGAAGCGTTGAACCATGTAGCTCTTTTCTTCTTAGGCTTCTTCGGCCTAGCTACCGGGTTCAGCACTTCTACCAGGTTAGTGCACAGCTCAGAGTGAATAGCCCCAAGCGCATTGAACTTTGCCTCTGGGCTGGCTACTGACCTTAATGTACCAAGGACATGATATTGTACTAAGAAACTCTGTTTTTTAATGACAACGGATGATTTTATAAAGTACAAATCCCTATTTTTAGTAATTTTATGAATGTTATTAATGTCTTTTATGGTGAAAATTTTTACCGAAATAAAGATTTATGAAATGAAATGAAAGGTTTTTTAAATGCTAACTCCTAACTATAACGTGGCTGAAACCTATGTTTTTTTCAGTGAATTTCAAAGGTTTTTTAAATGGTAATTCCTAACTATAACGTGGCTGAAACCTATGGTTTTTTCAGTGAATTTCAATGGTTTTGTAAATTATCATTTTTAAATGTATTAATTGTTATATATTTTATACTGATTTACTACATTATTTTAAATTATTTAGTTTTAGATATTTTATTTTTAAATTACATTACATATTTTTAATATAAATTAAAAAAATGTTTTCACATCTCTCTGCAACACAGCCCCCTCCCTCGTTTGCAGAGGGGGAACTAATTCCCCTTGCATACTGGGGGTCCCTGGGGGCCAACTAGCCCACCTGGAACCTCCAGTATGCACCAGGGGGCTGCATTGCAGAGAGGTGTAATGAGGTCACACCCTTTTTTACACCTCTCTGCAACTCAGCCCCTTGGCATTTTTGCAGAGGGGGAACTAATTCCCCTTGCATACTAGGAGTCCCTGGGGGCCAACAAGCCTACCTGGAACCTCCAGTATGCGCCAGGGGGCTGCATTGCAGAGAGATGTAATGAGGCTATGCCCCTTTTTACACCTCTCTGCAACGCGGCCCCCTGGCGCGTTTGCAGAGGGGAAACTAATTCCCCTTGCATACTGGGGGTCCGTGGGGGCCAACTAGCCCACCAGGAGCCTCCATTATGCGCCAGGGGGCTGCGTAGTCCCCGGGGCAGTGTGTGGGGTATTAGGGACCCCACACACTTCTTTATCACTATGCCCCCGTGATTTAGTGCCCCCGGGGGGTAATTTGAAAAAAAACAGACCCGTTTAAAAAAAATATATATGGGCCTTGGGGGTCCTTGTGGGACCACCTGGGCAGGCCTAGGGGGTCAGGGTGTATCTACCCTGCCCCCTTTTTGTGTTCTACACGTTTGTTTTTCTGCTTTCACTTCCTGGTTTGAACCGGCGCCAAAGTTATTCCCAATAGAATGTTGCGGATTTCCCATGGAAACTAGGTCCTAACTAGAACTACCTACTGGCGACCGCCAGTAGGTTATATTTATTTATCTTTATATATATATATATATATATATATATATATATATATATATATATATTACCTACTGGCGGTCGCCAGTAGGTAGTTATAGTTAGGATGTTTTTCAATGTTAAATCTCAAAATTCTATTTGGAATAACTTTGGCGCCCGTTGACGAATCTGCCTGAAAACTTCCCCAAAATGGCCTCGTCGAGCTCCAGTCCTTCCCTGAAAGTTTGGGGGGGATGCGTCAAGCGGGGGCCGAGATAAAAGGGGGGTCCCAAAACACGTTTTCCCCATGTTAATTTCCATAGGGCGGTCGACCTCACTTTTAGCCCGAATGGCTGAATGGATTTACACCAAATTTGGCAAAATTGTAGGGACTGGTAGCCCGATGTGCCTTTGCTATGTCTCAAGATATGTGCTACAGTGGATTTTGAGTAATTTAGGTTCAAAAAAATATATATATCTATAAGCGCGCCCCGGTACGCGCTCCGGGCGCGACACGCGACTTGCGCGCAAAAAGCTGATTGGTTCTTGGGTGTCTGTAAACATTCGAAACAGTCCGGAGCAGCAGCCATCTTGTGTCTCGGTAGGATCGAGACACAAGAGGTGGCCAAAACAAAGGGCGAATCGACCATAAGGTGGCAGAGTAGACCCCCCCTGACCCCCTAGGTTTGATGTGGGGGCGATAAAAGGGTCCCGCTGGGCAAAAAATAAAATTAAAAAAAATTTCCCGATTTGCGCGGTGGGAGCGCCCGGTACGCGCACCGGGGAGCGCACCGTGGAGAAAAGAGAATGGCAGAGATTAAAAATGTAAGTCATTTTATATAAATGGGAGGTAGTTCTGAAAAGAACAGTTTTTTTTCTTTTTGTTGTTTTATATTTTTTTTTGTTTTTTGGAACTTTTTTTGGATTTTCAGAACAATTTTATATTTTTTTTGTAGTTTTTCTGGGGTGAAACAAAAGACAGGGAATTGCAAACAGCTCAACTGGAGCAAAAAAATAGAAAAAAATTAAGGTTGCTTGCTGCAGTGATGGTTGTCTGCAGCTCGATTAAGTAAAGTGATGCTCTGCTCACCATAAGATATAGTTTTGTTGCAATATATGCAAACAAATTTAAATTTTGAAAACTTGGTTTGAACATTAGGGACCATCTCCCTAGCCTCTGCACCCGATGGAGTGGGTTGGTTGGAGGTGCCTGAAGTTGAAGGATGGGGAGGGTTCTTGGTCAGTTGCCTGACTTCTGCTCTTGAATAATTGTTTGGGTGCTTCCTCTGCATATGCCTTATCATCGTGTGGTTCCCAAATGAATATTTCCTGTTTGGGTTCCCTCTTGACAGTTCTTGGTCACAGATGAGGCAAGTGGCCTTTGCTGCATTTACTTTTTTGGCACCCCTTGGCATTTTGAAAAACTCTCAAATAAAATGTTCTTTGGGTTTGTATGGGGGAGTGTCCTCAGGCAGATATTGCCTCTCCTCCTGCTCCTCTTCGTCCTCTTCTTCATGACCACCAATGTGGTCTTGTGGTGGTCCTTGTGGTGGTGGTGGAGGTGGTGGTGGTGCAGATGCACCTGCAGCTGCTACCAGTGAAGCCATTTCTTACACAATGCAGGTCTTCTTCACTCAAACAACAAAGTGAAAATGAGGAAAAAAGGTGGGGTCTTTCATCATTTGGAAAACAAAACTGTTGTGATCCAATCAAAAGTGTTAGTTTCAGGTCCCATGACCCGACGCGCTTACGTTACGCGCCCCGGGGCGCGCCCAGGGGCGCATCGCGTAAGCGCGTCGAATGCTTCCGGGTGCGTTTACGCCATGCGTATCACGCGGACGCAGCTACACGATACGTCACAATCATGTTTTCGTTAGCGACATTGGCGCTAACGGGACGCTTCCCGGTTCGCGCACCGGGGCGCTTCAAACGAGTACGCTCTCCGGGGCGCTCACCGGGGCGCGCACGGGGAGCGCTCCGTGGCAAAAAAAAATAAAAAATAAATAAATTAAAAAAAAAAAATGGGAAAAATTGTAGGGACTGGTAGCCCGATGTGCCTTTGCTATACTCAAGTGGTTTTTATGAAAATTAACTTTGAAAAAAATATATATTGTGCTACATTGGGCTATAGATATGTTAGAGCCCAAATGTAGCCCAATGTAGCCCAAAGATGGCCACCAGAGACAAAAAAAACAAATGTAGCCCAAATATCAGCCATATGTTGCCCAACTATAGCCCAATGATAGAATGTACCAGAGTGTTCTAAAGAACAACTAGAGCGTTAACAGTCTTACTTATAAAGTGAGACTGATAGTTAGGAATTAGCATTTAAAAAACCTATGAAATTCACTGAAAAAACCATAGGTTTCACACCAGTTATAGTTAAGAATTAGCATTTAAAAAACCTATTAAATTCACTGAAAAAAACATAGGTTTCACACCAGTTATAGTTACCTGGAAATTTTACTGACATAAAACCATTGAAATTCCACGTTATAGTTAGTTGGACTCACTATAACTTGCGCGTGTAATGCACTGCTGATGACGTCACATATTACATCACTCATGCCATCACTGATGACTCACTCCTTGTGACAGAGTGACAGACCTCCTTTCAGTGTAATGTAACTCTTGAAACACATATTCAAAAATAGAAACTAACATTTACAAAAAAGTGGAGATACCTATACCAGTTACAACAACCAATTCAGTAATTCCACCATTTATATACACATCCACTCATTCACCAACAGTTCTATATAGTCATTCATACATGTACTCACTTATCATATGTAGTGAGACACCTTTACATCCGTTAACACACCGACAGTCTTCCAAAAGTTACTCACACACATACTCACACATGCAAATAAACTATTGAACATCCATTTATTTGCATATACAGCTATACACACACTACCACATTACTTCTAAGGAAACTTACACATACTTACTCTCTTAAACAATCACTTATAGAAACACACACTTTTTTAAACAGGAACTCTTTCAATCTCTCACTCTCATGTATACTCACTTATATACATCAATACTCACATATACTAGATTAAAACATATGTAGTTACTCATAAAGACACTAGTGAGACAGTCATTCACTCACTAACACACACATATACATACTCTTCCACCCATACAGTCCTGCACATATGCGGTCTTAAAAACACATACAAACAGTGAGTTAGTCATTGATGCATCTATGTGCTAAGTAACACTCCCACCAAACCATACAGACACTCATACTGATACTAAAAAAACATCTAATAACACATATACACACACATGTAGCTACTCACCAACCCATGCAGCCACTTATACACAAAATGAAACACTGATAAAAAACATTTAAATATTTAAACAATACTCGCTAATATATGTATTCACTATGATACACTTAATAAGCCAGTTACCCAAACATTTTTTTAAATAAAAAACATCCATTAAAACACTTATTTAAACATTTATTCTTCCATTGACCTTTACATATACATATATAAAACATGTTTATTTTTCAGAAAGGCACACATTCACTGGATGGTGTCATCAGTGATGTCATGAGTGATGTCACTGACCATGTCATGAGTGATGTAATATGTGACGTCATCAGCAGTGCATTACACACGCAAGTTATAGTGAGTCCAACTAACTATAACATAGAAATTCAATGGTTTTATGTCAGTAAAATTTCCAGGTAACTATAACTGGTGTGAAACCTATGGTTTTTTCAGTGAATATATATATACTTATTGTCTGAAACTATTGACTACATACATGTTCCTTCCTGATCCAATGTGGCCAATCTCTTTTGCCTCTGCTCATATCCGCGGGTCCACCATCAAGTACAGTTGTGCCGCAATTCATTCCATACCGTTGCTCACTCACTAGACTCCCTGAAATCTCCACCTTTCTCCAGTTCCTGTATTCTTTAATGCACTGCCTGTTGTTCCAGCTAAAGGTTTTTCCGATCTCCAGTTTTTTGTTCTTCTTGCTCTGTTATTTTCAGGAGTCCTTCTGGACAGCATGTTACCATTCTGGCATCTGGTACTGTCTCCGAAGACAAGCTGCTATTTATCCAAACCAAGAAACTGATCCAAGCATCACCCAGAAGACCTGCCCTTGGCAGGTTACATGGCCACCGCATTCCCCCATTAGAGAAAGCTCAGGTAATGGTCCAAGAACGAGAGCTGTTGACAGCTGTTAATAATCTGTTGGTGCAAGTCTAGAACCTAACTTCGGAAAATACTTCCCTTTGCCAATCTCTAGCCATTTTACAAGCAGGTTCTTTGTATCATCCAGATCTGGCTAGACAGAGTTGAAATTTGAAGGCAATCCAAGAAAGTTCAAGGCCTTCTGAAACACTTGTCAGGAGCATATCACTATTAGTCAAAGGTGGGATTTATCAACAGTAATATCATCGGCTATTCCAGGATGCCAGTCCTCTCCTGGATGATTTGGCCACATTCCTTGCACCTTTGAAAGATGTTTGACCAGCCTGACCATACATGTGTCACTTAGGAAGATATTCTACAACTTTGCATAAGGTCAACAGACTTTCAGAAACAGTTTCTAAATTCAGAGGCTTAGCAAAGGAGTTAGACTGGACTGATTCTACCCTCCCAATTCTATTTCAAAATGGTCATAGGGAACTTGCAAGAGTCCCCTTATCACATACCCTACGGGATCTTATCCACCTGATGATTCAGATTGACAATCATTTCCAGGAGAGACGCTTAGAACATAGGTAACAATCTGTTTCAAAGGTCTTTAAAAAGCCACCATCATTTAAAACTTGTCCAATATCATCTGAAATGGAGGATGAGCCCATACAAGTGGGTTTTGTAGTTGAACTTGGCACTCTCTGCAGGGTCATCTCCAAACATTTTGCCTTCACCCTCCTGTTTCCTGTATCCTTGTTTGTTAACTTTTAAGACTCTGTGCACGCACCCATTCTAGAGTTAAAGTGCTTGTACTGACTACCTTAATGATGGTAAGATTGGCTTAGACCCAATTAGCACATTTAATGTACTTGCAAGTCCCTAATAAAGTGGGACTACATGTACTGAGGGCCTGTAAATTAAATGCTACTAATGGGCCTGCAGCACTTATTGTGTCGCCCTCTTAAGTAACGCTTTTACACATGTCTCAAGCCTGCTATTGCAGCCTGTGTGTGCAGTTTTAAACTGCTATTTCAACCTGACAAAATAGACCTTTTGCCAGGCCTGACCATCCTTTTTAATACATATGTCCCCTCTAGCGCCAAGATGCTCCTCGGAGTAAACGATGCACTTTATAAATTCCTTCCTTCATTCATAGGGTAGGCCTTAAACAGCCCAGGGGACAGGGTGCAGTGTATTTAAAAAGCTGGACATGTACTTTAAAGTTTTAGATGTCCTGGTAGTGTAAAACTCCAAAATTAGTTTTTTCACTACTGTGAGGCCTACTTCTAAAATAGGATAGCATGGGGTTACCTTATTACATTTAGTAAGTGATAACTTTCAATTGAGGGCAGGTAAGAAGGTCGAGTTTGGTATCTAAAGAATTGTAATTTAACACCTGCTTTAATTGTAAAGTTAGATTTTAAGTCACAGTTCTAAAAAAAGCCACTTTAAGAAAGTTGCCATTTTAGGTGCCTGCAGCTTGTATCCTGTCTCATATGACTAGATTTAGATGGCAGTTGGTCATCGTGTATAACTACTAGTCAGCAAGACAAAGGTAGAACTGGTGTTGGCACCATGGGCCAACTCTGACTTGAAGGGGGAGTAGGTGTCTGTCACCCACCAAACTGGCACACCAAAAAAACTCTGCCTTCCACACAATCACAAAGGGTTTCACACTAGTCTATTGTGCCCTCAGACAAGCTTGGGCCATGGCAGGGAGGCAGGAAATTCCAAGCACCTCTGGGGGCAGAAACATCTAGAAGCTTCTCCTACTTCAAAGCTTTATAAATATTTGTTAGATTTGGCATCTTTTGGCGTGTTTCGCCTGAATTTTTGCTTTTTGATCTCCCGGTTTTGACTGTTTTTGCTGGCGTAGTGTTTCTGCGCACTTTTCTCACTGCTGACCAGTGGTAAAGTGCAAGTGCTCCGGTGGTAAAATGTGTTATGGATTGGTGTTTTCCAGGATTGGCCTGTTTGATTTATGTGTCAGTCCATAGTAAAGTGCACTGAGTGTGCCAGGGCCTGTAAATCGAACGCTGTTAGTGGGCTGCAGCACTGGATTGTGCCACCCACACAAACAGCCCTCAAATGTAACTCGGGCCTGCCATTGCAGAGCCTGTGTGTAGTTTGGGACTGCCATGTTGACTTGGCAAGTGCACACACTGCGCACTTGCCAGGCCCTAACCTTCCCTTTTCTTACATGTCACTCACCTCTTAGGTAGGCCAGAGGTACCCCTGTGGGCAGGGTGCAGTGTATGTAAAAGGTAGGATATGCCCTGGTGTGTGTGGCATGTACGGATAGTGAATTACAGCCCATTTCGTTTTTCACCATAGCAAGACTGCATTTCTATAGGTACTGTTTTGTGGGTCTTTCTGACACCGTAGCTGTCTGGCGACGTATCGGTCAGCCAGAACTGTTTGGATTTGTTTGTTCACAACACCGGGATAGCCCCCTTAGGAGTTATCGACATCAAGGAACTGTTTTAAAAGGATATTTTGATAACTGAAGATTTGTAAGTACTGTATTGTGGATTTTTATCATGTTTGGTCTTGTCTTAAGTATATAAAAATATTGGATATTTTCCTAAACTGGTGTGGTGTCCTTTTGTAGTGCTTACACTGTATTACTGTAGGATATGTGCAAATGCTTTACACACTGCCTCTAGAATAAGCCTGACTTCTCCTGCCAAGCTACCAAGTGGGTGAGCAGGGGTTATTTCAGGAGTGTAAATCCCCTATACTGACTAGGAAGAAGGGTACCTATTTGAACAAAGGTGCAACCCCTTGCCAACTAGAGACCACCATTTCTAAAAATATTGGATTCTCATACACAACTCTTCAGTGCACTCCTGAACCTGTGGATACTACAGAAGGAGGATTCCCTGCTTGCTGTGATAAACGACTGGAAGTGCACCCTTCTTCCCAGGTTAAAGTGACTCGAAGGGTCAGCTGATTGGCCTCATGTTCTGAACTACAGGGACTTCACTCTACAGCTATGGGCAATAAATGCGAGATCAGTACTTTGCACTACAAATGCGACAGCCTACAGTGACCGCTAATGTGAATCTCCAGCAACGACCATCCATGATACCAGACAGGATCTTCACGCTACAGCAACCGTCCACGGCACCCGGCCTGCACTTCGCACTACGACTTCTGCCACGCTCTCCTTGCCCCTCGTGGCACCCTCCACAGTGAACTGAACTCTTTGCACTAGACGTTTGAAGTTAAATCTTTTAGCGGGACCAAACTGATCTCTGTATCCAGCCCATGCACCATAGTGGTCAGCCTGAATTTGTGACTTTCATCCAGTCCTGCATAGGAAACTTGGAGCTTATGCCTAGATGATAGAGGCAAGTGATAACCAGACACCCCTGCTATCTCCATTGCAATCTTCCAGTTTCATTTTTCTACAAGGAGAATTATTAATACAGCCCAAACATCTCTTAGTACCAGTTCTTATTGACTGTGGAGCATCAAATGTTTATATGGACGTTCAGTGGGTCTCACATTACCACATCCCAATCAGAACAAGGGAAGTAGTAGTGGCTGTTGAAGCCATGAATGGGGCTCTTGTGGCTTCTGGCCTGGTAGTGGAGGGTACCAAACCATTACCTCGTAGGATAGCCACTCAATTTGAGAACCTTGTTTTTGATTTAATCTTCTCTCCCCAATATTTTAGGCCTCACTTGGTTAGCCAGACAGAACACATACCTCAACTGGTCTGTGAAAACACTTTGAGTCTGGATTTTGTGTATCCTTTTGCTCTGCTCATCAAAGCCCCCCAAAACACAACCTGCAGAAGTAAATCGTTCTATAGCACAGATCCCAGAAATTCCTGCTACTTACCAAGAAGGTTTTGAGGTCTTCCAAGAATCTACTACCTGACAGCTGCCACTCTCCCCACTAATTGAATTTGTGTCTGTGCCACTGCCATCCTACCAGATGCCATTGTTCCTAATTGGAAAATCTTTTCTTTATCAACTTCGGAAAGTCAAACCCAAAGGGTAGAGGTTTGGCACAGCAGCTAGGGTGGCTGACTTCGGAGTGCAGGGCTCACGGTTTGATCCCCAGCACAGGAGGCAGATTAGCCAGCATCATGTAGCTCTGGGTAATAGCTCACTTAATCTCCCCGATGGCCCCCAGTTCCTTGAGACCCTTACGGGTGATTAGTTTGCACTTTACAAATACCAGGTTTAACCCACAGAGACTATTTGGATGCTAACCTGGCGAATGGTGTAATTGCATTATCCAGGTCTCCTACTGAGGTTTTTCCATTTCTATTTGTACCAATGAAATGAAGCTCTGAACTTTCACCCAGTATAGACTACAGGGGTCTGGACAGGGTAACTGTTAAGGATCATTTACCTTACCTCTTATTTAGGATATTCTGGGGGTTATCCAAGGGGGCGAAGGTCTTTACAAAACTTGACTTAGGAGGAGATTGCTATCTCATTCACATTAGATCTTGAGATGATTGGAAGATTGCCTTCCGGACACCTTTTGGCTATTTTGAAAACCAAGTAATGCCTATGTATGCCCAAGCTATGTTCCAATGATTTACAAATGCAATATTTCATTCCACTGTTGTTTGCTTGGATGATAGTGTAATTGTTTTCCAAAGAGGCCACTCAGCACACCTTTCCTGTCAAGCAGGTTTGACGTCATCTTAGGGAGAACAAGTTGCTGGCCAAGCCTGAAAAATGCTTGTTTGCAAGGTTCTATGAATATTTTAGATAAGTCTGTTCTTCACAAGGGATTACGATGGATTCTAAGGAGGAGAAAGCCACCCTCAACTGTTCAATTCCGTCTTCAGTGAAAGAAACACAGAGCTGTCTTGGTCTGGAAAATTACTACTGCAAATTCATTAGGGACTTTTCTAAGCTTGTTTCACCAATTATAGATTGTTTAAAAAATTATCAAGTCCTTTTGTAGGAAAAAAGATGCCAACTCTGCATTTGAGAAGAAAAAGTCTGAATTCATCAAATCTCCCATCCTGCAGCAGCCTGATGCCTCCATACGAAAAAATGACACTGACACAGAAAGTAGACTCCATGATGGCATTCCAGGATTGCATAAACAACAACTGCCTTAAATTAAATGCAGATAAGACTGAAGTCTTACTTTTCAGATCACAAGAATCTTTTTGGGGACCATCAGTTTGGCCAGCAACTCTGGGCCCCATTCCCCTCCCAGTGGAAAAGACCTGAAACTTACTGACACTAAAATACATTTTTCCGATCACGATAACACACTTACTTCCTCTACGTTTAATACCATCAGACTCATTAAAGAGTTTTGTTGTTTATACCCAATAATCTGAAAAAGCCATTAGTTACTTTCCTAATCATGTCTAAGATAGATTATTGCAATAGCTTTCTGTTGACCACTCATAAGTACAATATTAATAAACTTCAGGTCTTACACAATACTGTGGCCAGAAATCTGTTGAAAATTCCCAAATTCTGCTCAGTATCAAAAGAGCTAAAACATCTACGCTGGCTTCCCATCAAACAGAGAATTACCTTTAAGTCACTATGTCTAGCCTATAAGGCAGACCATGGTCTTGGTCCAGAGTTCCTGAAGCACAATTTTCAACAGTATCTCCATGCCAGAAATCTCCAGTTAGGAAAGGAACATTTACTAGTAGTGCCTAGATTCAAACAATCATGATGGGGAGGTAAAATAATTGTATTTGAAGCTTTTAAAACATGGAACCTACTGACTCTTGGTATAAAAACAGCGCCCAGCCTTCTTGCCTTTAGGAAAGCAGTAAAAGCCTGGTTATTCAGGTCTTAACACATCTTTTACCCCTTCCTGATACGTGTACCAATTGTTACTGCACTTAGACGCAGTAAAAGCCAACAAGCCTGTTGGCCATTCTTCCTTTCTTCAGCAATTTGATTTCCCACTTGCCTACATTCACGGATCTGAAAATCTTATTGCAGATTCTGTGTCTCGGCGTTATCCAGAAGATGTCAACTTTAAATCAATTGAAAGGATTATTTTCCCTCAGGACCTTAATAATAACATGACCTCAACATTTCCTAAATCAGTCTGCTTATGAACAAAACATTTTAAAGTAAACAAATTGAAACAACTAAAAGCTCATTTGTAGATAAAAGATAACAAAGGGTTGAATTTTGTTCAAGGTAAACAATTACTATGAAATAATATCAACACTGTATTCTGCTATTGTGTCACCTTGCCTTCATTTCCGGACACAGAGGTGAACATGTAATTGAGGATCTGTCTAGAAAAAGATGTTGGTGGCCTTTTTGCCACCACAATTTGTTAAAAGTATTCAAAACCTGTAAAGTCTGCACGGAAATCAATCCTGAAACACAAAGAAAATCAGGATTACTATTATCTCTCGAGATTCCTACTAAACCTTGAAAAAAGATCTCTACTGACTTTATTGTTGATTTTCCTCCATCTGACATCTGCACCACAATCATGAATACTATAGACTCAGTGACCAAGATTGTCCATTTTTCTGCTCTTTCTAAACTACCAACATCATCAGAAATGGTTGAAATCATTTATTCAGAAATAGATCTCCACTCCAAATATCATTTCTGATTGTCACTCACAGTATGTTTCTATGTTTTGGAAATTCTTGTGCCGTGAACTAGACAGTCGAGGGGCATTGACGTCTGGTTATTATTCCTGGTGTAATGGTCAAACAAAGATTTTATAAAATTCTTGAAGAGTTTCTTAGATGCAGGCAATTGGAAATGCCTCATACCCTCAGCTGTATTTGCATATAACAATTATGTTCATACCCCCACAGGGTATCATTCTTTTTTGCACCTTGACAGGGTTTCACACTCCAACCTTCCCTGACCCCTTGACACTGAAGAACCTGTATCTGCAGTAAAAGATTAATTATGTAAGATAAAAGAGTTAAAACAAAAGAGTACTTCATAACTTGAAAATTGCTAAAGAAAAACAGAGGTCTCAAGCTAACAGAAGTAGGCAAAAAGTGCCTAATTATAAGGTGAGTGGTAAAGTTTGATTATCATCTACCACATTCTATCTGCTGCTCCAAATTCTCTCCAAGACAATATGGACCCTTTGAAATCTCTATAGGTACAGTACGACTGAAGACTTTGTCCTTCATGGAAGATTCATCCATTCTTTCATGTATCCCATCTTAAACATTATCTTCATCAAAGGAGTCATTGTCTTACCAGGTAGCTAACCCTATACTATTTGAGGGACACCCTGAATACGAAGTCCAAGAAATCTGTGACTCGATATTTTTGAAGGAATCGCAATATCCTATCGATTCGAAAGGTTACAACCCTTGTGACCACTCCTGGTAACCAACAAGTCAGGTTCGTCCTCCTTATTGAATCAAACCGTTCTATTCAAGAAATCTTCTTAGATTAGGAGCTCTTATGAGGAGGCAGAGTGTAAGAGTTTTTACTAACCTTTTCGTGCCACAGACGTATCATGTTCTTCTGCCTCCATTAGTCCTGCCACTGTGGCACTGATTTCCTCAATAGAGTAGTCCATGTTTGGCGGAGCTCACTTCGCATCCTCAGCCAGCACCATTTTGGGAAGATTTTGTTTCCTGCATGCCGCTTCTGACATACACCGTTCACAGAAAATAATAATTTAGTTTACAACCCCATGACCAGAATGTAATCAGTGGTGATATAATTATACGTATATATTTATACATGCAAATAATTACTAGTTTATTGACTGAAATTATTATTAACTAACTTCATGTTCCTTCCCACTTCAAGCTCATTTTTCCCTAAGCTGGTCTGAACTATTAAAGGAACTAAAAGGTTTTTCTGATCTCCAGTTGTTGTCTTGCTTGCTGTGTTATTTTTTTATAGAACCTCTGGCAGCTTGCCACCATTCTGGCATCTGGTACTGCCTCCCTAAGATAAGCAGCCATTTCTCCAAACCAAGAAGCTGATCCAAGCGTCACCCATAAGTTCAGCCATTGACAGTTCTGGTACATTATATATATATATATATCGGAGCTGATAGATCTTATCACATAAGCATGGCACACAAAAAACAAATTAAAATTTCATTTCTCTAGACGGAAGTCTGCAGTGCATGCATATTGCTAGTTAAAATCCTAGCTTACAAAATTGTGTTGCCTAAATATGACTGTCTGAAGGTCTCACATGGAATTTGCCTACTTGGCAAATAGGATTTTGCACACAAACCGTTTTTTTTGTGTGTGTGCTTTTTTTAAATAGACCATCCAATAATGGGCACAAATCAGAGAGTGTCAAATACTCTTCATAGAAGTAAAGTTCTCATGATAATGTGATTTGAGAAAACCTCAAGATTTTGGGAACAAAACAGTTCACTACCCATTAACTGTCTTTGGAGTTTAAAGTTTTAAGAGGGAGAAAGCAAAAGTAAAAAGTGTTTAAATAAAGAATCGGGAGTCTTCAACCTAAATGGAGAGTGTTGGCATGAATGATGAGCCATATCAATGTGAACACCAGATAAACCAATGAAAAAGCAGACCTATTCAGATGATGACAATAAAAAGTAAAGGGCTATACATGATGACTAACTTTGCAAACAAAAAACACAAGTGGAAACGCACAACAATTTACAGATTCACCTTCCGTGACCTTAATGAAATATTCCTCTACTTAAAAATAACTCCCACATTATCAAACAATCCTGGAGTATTGAGTGCATGAAGGAAATTCATACACAAGCCTCAGCAGAGTAGCTGTGGAGTTTTCAAACAGGGCTTCAGCATAGTACTGTGGGTAGAAAGTGAAACTGAAAGCACCCAATCGTCATTAAACCCGGCTCATGGATATATATTATAAAACATTTCTTCTTTTTTGTACGTTCCTGGCAAGCAAAAGAACGGTTTGGAGAAAGGGAGGTGACGATTCTAACCTCTTGCTGGCCTTCTGCATCTAGAAATTAATAACAGACCTGAGGCCATCAGATTCATTGTGCATAGAGAACAAGTATCTGGACACCATCATGCTTGTAGCAGCCCTGCTTCAGACAACTCACACTGGTTCTTAAACTTTGCCAGACCTCCATCAGAGAGGTATAAAGGCCCCTCCTTCCCCCAACTCACTTTCGTCCAGCTCCAAACAGTCCCATGGGCAGCACTCTCACCATCAGAGACCCTTAACTCTCAGAAGCACCAAGCGGGTCCTACAATATCCCATGGAACTTCAGATCTGAGACTCGTGGCATGAACTCAGAAGAACCTCAGAGATCCTCAGTGCACATTCCTACAACTTAGTTGATCAGAGCATTTCCACAGTCAGGCCTTCGCCCCCCTTCAGTTATCCCAATATTGTTATTAGATAACACCAGAGACCCCCAGCCTGCCTTTAGCAACCCTCAGCAAGTCCTTATACACAACTATTTTCATCTGCTTTTAGAAATTTCCAGGAGACTACTCGGAGCCTCTGCCTACCCTCTTATCTGCCCTGAACACCCTGCATAATTAGGCTCATTACATCATCATTGACACTCATATTGTCCCAAGTTAGCCACAGCTGTTACTTAAACACCAGTGGCCTCCCCTCAGATGCTCTTGGGGTGCCCCCAGAAATCTCCAGCATCCCATTATAGAACACCAGTATGCCATCAAAGATGCTTGCACTGCCCCAGCCCTTCCTTCTGTTCCTTACACTTCCGTAGCTTTCCCTTGAAGATCCTTCATTTGATCGATAGACACCTAAAGCATCTAGGCATCACAATGTCTCAAAAACCCTCCACTTTAGACACCTTCATCAGACTAGGAGTGGTCCTCAGCTCACCTTCATGTAGCGACATCTTCCATCTGCCCTCAAATGTGTTTCAGAGAGCCGCAATTCTCGCTCGGTCACCAGCAGATAGCCTTCCAAAAGTGTCATTTCATCCACAGTAGCCCACATATTTATAGCAGACACACTGAACTGGCTCTCGGAGTCACTTGACATGCCATCAGACACTTCCAGAAGGGTATCAGAGACCCAAAACCAAGTTGTAAATATCTTGATATGCCTTGACACACTCCAGACACCTCTGTCCCAACCTCAATCAGTGATCCTGAGCATATGATCAGAGACTTTACGGCTCAGCCAGAAGCCTTTAAGCAACCTTTCTTATTTGGTCATTAGCTTACTCTGACAGTCCCGGTCACACTCATCCACCCCCTATTGATCATAAGGTCCCAAACATAGGTCCTTAAAAAACATTGATCTGCCTTCAGACATTCTCAGTAGAAGTCCAGAGACTCCCAGCTATCCACTAGAAACCCCCCCCCCCATTCCTTTAGGACCTCAAACCACTCTCAGAAACCTCTGAACTGCCCTTGGAGTCCTCAGATGGCATTTAGCCTGTCCCATTGACACCTACATTTCAGACAGGTGGAGCTGCCCATCTACAGCTGCTCAGATACCATCATCTGATATTTCAACAAACAAACTCTGCTTTCAGACAACCATGGTGTGCACTCAGACATTTGTAGCATGGCTTCAGTGTCCCCAAGTTTCCTCAGAGAGGCTCTTAGAATATCAGCTGTCCTTAAATGTTCTCCATTGGCCAACACTGAATGTTGGTGTGCTTTTAGATTCATACAGCATACCCCCTAGAGACCTCAAGCCTCCCAGCAAGCCCTGATACTCCCTTAGTCAGTCGTGTGGCTTTAGACACATTTTGCAAGCCATAAAAAGGCTTTTGTTTCACCCCAAAGACTCAGGCAGAGCCACAGATGCCATTGAGAGAGATTTGTGTAATCTAAAGAGATACCCATTTTGTCATTAGACAGAAGTTGAACGTGCCCTCATACACCTTCAGAGATCCAGTGTTCCACTGGCCAAAAATGTCCTGGCTCTTGCCGACAAGGAGGCAAGTTATCCCCCTGCCCCTCCTCTGGCTACACTCCTGCTCCTGAGTGTTTACAGGTAGTAAGTCTTTGAAGGGTCTATTTGCTCATCCAACTTTTGGCGGTGCTCTCAACCAAATCAGGGAACTCACAATTTGCCTTTTGCTGATGCTAACTTTGCAACTGTGCAGGGCTTATTACATAAAGGATAGCACAGTTGGGATTGCCCTAGCCATCGCACTCTGAGGTAAAGGACGTATAAACCTGCAGCGGCCCGGAGGGGGAGACACTCGCCCCGTGCCTGGAGGGGGACCCCCCCTGACCTGGTGTGGTGGGGTCCTGCACCCAGAGGTTGAGGGCGACCTGGTGCGCTACCAAGCGAGAAGAGGAGAGGCGCGACGGTCCTGAGTGCCTGCGACGCCGCCGGAGATCAGAGGTGCCCTGAATAGCTGGAGGTTGGGACAGGCGCATACCTGCCTTGGCACTAGGCAACATGGTGCGAGGCAGAAGGAAGAAGGGCTTCGAAGCACTGAAACTAGATGACCCAGGCCATCTCGTGGAGGAAGAGGCGCTGCCTACCGGCTCGGGGGGCCAGGCGTGCTCGCGTGATTCCCTCATTGAGTGACATTATGCAGGCGATTGTAGCGCCGCGGGAAGCTATTGAAAAGCGTATGGACACCATCGGTTCGGACCTGTCCCTCCTGAGAGACGACCATAGGAAGTTGAAGGAGCGGGTGACTTCCTCGGAGGCGACCCTGAAAGAACTGCCTGGCGACGTGACCACACTGAGGGCTTCGCTGGCGGAAGTGGCGCAGAGGGTCCGAGTACTAGAGCTCAGAGCTGAGGACAGCGAAGGACGCTCTAGACGCAATAACCTCCGCCTCGTGGGAGTGCCAGAAAAAGTGGAGGGACGGGACGTGGTCTCCTACTTGGAGGGATGGCTGCGAACTGAAGTGGCTCCAGACGGACTCTCCCCGTTCTTTGCCCTAGAACGCGCCCACAGAGTCCCAGCACGACCGCCTAAACCTGGTGGTCCGCTGCGCCCGATAGTGATGCGCCTCCTGCACTTCAGGGACCGGGACTCTATCCTCCAAAAGGCCAGGAACCTGCCGGACCTGCGGATTGACAACAGCAGGATTATGATTTTCCCGGACTTCACGAGAGATGTACAAAAGCAACGGGCCTCTTTCACGGCGGTCAAGCGAAAGTTGAGGTCTCTGCAGCTGCCATATGCTATGCTGTTCCCGGCCAGGCTTAGGGTGGTCGCTGGGGACCACACCCACTTCTTTCACACACCGCAGGAGGCCTGGAACTGGCTGGACACTAGAGAGGAGTCAAGCACGGATGCTCCCCTGATGACTTCGCCTAGGAGGCGCTCTGCGGAGATGACACCAACAAAGAGACCTGGATCCCCATCGGGATGGCAGCAGGAACGAGCTCAGGCGGTTCTGGCGGTCGCGGCCATCAGCCAGGGGGACGCCAGCCCTTCCAGCAGTGCATCGGAGCTGTCAAAGAACAGTGCACTTAGTCCTGGCTCCAGCAGTGCGCAGGACCTCTCGGAGGCAGACCTGCCGGTGGTGACTCCCCAAACAGCGGACGGAATCCTCAGCTGATGCGGCCTGGACGAGGCTGGTCATATCTATAAGGTACTGGGTTGTGAGTAGCGGATGCCCCCAGTAGCTGGACGCTGGGGTAACCACCCCTCCTGAGACTTCTCACTGCAATGCCGGGGGGGGGGGACGAGCCGTGGGGGGGGGGGGCATCCTGGAGGCTCCAGGGAGAGGGAGCGGGGGGCTTTGGACCTGTGGGGGTCGGCGTACTGGCCACCCTAACCCTCTACTGTTAAGATACACTAGCTTTACTAGAGTTTGGATGGGGTTTCCACGTTGGGGGTCTGTCCGTGGGAGTTTGTTTGGTTTGGCTGGGGGTGAACTGGGGGGGACCTGGGCGTGACAGAGAGGTCATCGCGAGGATGTGTGAAGCACGATGGGTACTGCAATGGGACCCGACCTAGACTACAAATGTCTCACGTGGAACGTCGGAGGTATGCACACTATGCACAGACGACACAAGATCCACTCCTATCTGGTTGGACGAGGTATTCACTTTGCCTTCCTCCAGGAAACACACCTGTTAGCTAAGGAAGGGAAGGCACTGCAAAGAAGGTGGCGAGGACAGGTCTTTCATACTGGTTACTCTGCATATGCCAGGGGGGTGGCTATCTGGGTGTGGGCGGGGGTTCCGTTCCACTGCACACAACAACTAACTGACCCAGAGGGGCGGTATGTCATGGTGAGAGGCAAGCTGGATGGGAGGGACCTGACATTGGGTTGTACATACGCCCCGAATGTGGACCAATTGGCCTTTCTTTCTCTGCTGTCCAACAGGCTGGCCCCTTTCCTGGTAGAACCCTTGCTCCTGGGAGGTGACTTTAATAGTGTTACTGACACTGCGCTGGACAGATCGCACCCACCTCTTCCGAATGCACCGACTGGCAGACTGGCGCTTGCGCGTTCCGCTTGGCAATCACAATGGAATCTGGTTGACTCGTGGAGAGCCGGCCATCCATCAGATCGGGACTACTCGTTCTTTTCCGCTCTTCATGAGCTGCACGTCCGCATTGATACCTTCCTGAGTTCCCGGGACGTGCATGCGGAGGTGTGCCACAGCGAGTATCTCACGCGCACGATCTCCGATCATAACCCGGTCCTGTTGCACTTGCGCTGGTCGCAGTGCCGCCCCGAGTTCCTGCCTGGAAGCTGCGCCTGGAAGCGCTGGATGACCAGCTTTTCCGTACCACGATAGCCTCGAACATCGAGGACTACTTCCAGGTCAACGCGGGCTCTGCGGGCTCAGCCAAAATTGAATGGGATGCCTTTAAGACGGTGGTACGGGGGCAATGCATCGCGACGGCGTCGGGCGTTCGGAAAACTCTGTTGGCCGACATTACGTGGGAGGACGAGAAACTCCGAGCTTTGGAACGAGTGCGACCTGAGCGTCCAGACACTCAGGAGGCTCTACTGCAGGCGCGGGAACTAGTGGTGGCGACGGTGGAGCGGCTGCGGTGCTTTGACTACAAGGCCTACCTCACTCGGGCGCACTCGGAGCGTGATAAGTCAGGAGATCTCTTGGCCTGGTTGGACAATCCAGCGCGACGAAGCTCGGTCATCCTCGAGCTCAGAGACCACTCGGGTGCGGCGCGCTTTGACCAGCAGGGGATTAATGGGATTTTCTATGACTACTACACAGAGCTCTACCGTAGCAGGATCCTACCACCGGAAGACGCTTTCCGGGGTTTCCTGGAGGGACTAGACTTGCCGGAGCTGGAGGAAGACGCTGCAAAACTGCTCGGGAGCAAAATTGAAGAGAGAGAAGTGAGGGTAGCCATTAAGAGTATGGCGAGAAATAAAACGCCGGGCTCTGATGGACTCCCCACTGAATTCTATCTCACCTACACTGATCTCCTTGCGCCCCGCTTAACATGGCTTTATAATGAGGCGAGGCGGCTGGGCAGCCTGCCGGTGACCACTGGGGAGGCGCTCATCGTCCCGCTCCTGAAACCGGGCAAACAACCGTGGGACAGGATGGCGTATCGGCCACTGTCCATGCACAACCTGGACTACAAGGTCCTGAGTATGATCCTAGCGACGCGGTTACTCCCTCATATGTCCACGCTGATCCACGCAGACCAGTCCGGGTTTATCCCGACCCGCAACACGGCGCTTAATATACGACGGCTCCTACATGTCTTGGAGGCCGACACTTACGACGTCGAGGAAGCGGCGGTGTTCGCGGTCGACATGGAGAAGGCCTTTGACAGCCTGGAATGGCCGTACCTTTTCCAGGTCATGCGCATGTTGGGCCTGAGCGAGGGTTTCGTGGACTGGACGTCGCTACGTTACCACAACGCCACAGCGAGGGTTAGAACTGGCAGGATAATCTCGGAGATGTGTGTGGTGGCAGGGGCACCCGCCAGGGATGCCCTCTCTCCCCCCTATTATTTGCCACAGCGGTCGAACCATTAGCGGCACGAGCCAGGCAGGGACAGGCATATCAGGGGCTGGATGTCTACGGACAAGTACACCACATCGCCTTATACGCCGATGATCTCCTGATGTTCTTGGCGGACTCGGCAGCATCCCTGCGCGGGGCTAAGTCCCTCCTGCAATCTCTGGGTAGGGTGTCTGGCCTCCGGGTAAATTGGACGAAGTCCTACCTGTTCCCGGCCCGCCCACGCGGCTTTGCTCCCAGACTACGGAAGGAGTGACGTGGGAGGAGAGGAGTCTACGCTACCTGGGCACCTCAATCTTTCATGATCAGGCAGACATCCTCGAGGGCAATATCGGGTCGGCAATACGGCTCACCAAGACGAACTTTGACTTCTGGGGCACGCTTCCACTCTCGCTGATGGGAAGAGTGGCGCTACTTAAAATGGTAACCGTGCCGCGGCTGCTTTATTTCTTTAGGACCCTCCCGATCTGGATCCCGGTGAGCTACTTCCGGAAACTGCGGTCGATGGTGATCGGCTTCCTATGGGGGGGCGGGCAGACGCAGGGTGGCACACAGCACACTTCTCCGTCCCAGAGCAGAGGGTGGACTAGCGGTGCCGGACTATGAACTATATTACCTTTTGGCCCAGCTCCAATGGCTGACACAGTGGGTCGCGAGAGCCAGGAGAGAGGGAGACGGATCGGGGGAGCCGGCGGGACCGGTTCAGGTGCTGGCCCGGATTGTCCTGGGACTCCCGCTGGGAGAATTTCACCTCACCCAGGAATTTGCGACGGCACGGAAATGCTGGAACAGATACTGATGGAGGGGTCGCATCAAGGTCCCATATGCGCCTGAGATCCCACAAACTATGTGGGGCACTCCCGCACGGGGGCTCATGGCGCCGACTGGAGAGCTGGGGGCAGCAGTGACTGGAGTCCATAGGGGACCTATATGAGAATGAGCGCTGCTGCCTTTTGACCTCTTGCGAGACCGCTTTGAACTGGCGGGGGGGATTTCCTCCTCCACGCGGCGCTGACGACGGCGATCCGCAAACACTGGGGGACGGGCATGTCAGAACCGCCGCTCTCGCTGGGCTGCCAATACATAGTGATGATGGCAGGGACAGTCAAAGTAGTCACATGCCTATATAGGCGCATGGTCTCGGAGACTATTGCCCCACTCCTATCTCTGAAAGCGAAGTGGGAGGCCGACTTCATGACGGACATACCTAGGAGGCATGGTCTAGCATAGTGGAACGGGCCCGGAACGGGCCCGGAACGGGACGCGCAACGCTAGGTTCCAGCTGGTGCACTTTTACGTCCTACACAGGGCATACCTGACCCCTGACAAACTGCATACTTATTTCCCGTCCCACCCGGCGAACTGTCCGCGATGTCCAGCGGACGTGGCTGACTTTCAGCACATGCTCTGGTCCTGTCCACAGCTAACCTCATTTTGGCGGGAGGTAGTGGATATTCTGGGGGAAATCACAGAGAGGGACTTGCAATTCACCATGGCACACTGCATCCTACACTGGTTCCCACACACGTCAAAGAACAAAATCACTAGTAAATTTCTGGACCTAGGCCTTCTCTTGGCGAAGCGAACCATCACATCCCAATGGAAATCAAGTAGGGGTCCCACTATAGAGAAATGGAAGGCTGAACTACACAAATGGGCCCGTTGTGAAGGGGAACTCTGTATGCAGACCGCGCTTAGAGCAGATAACGACATGGCACTGGAGAGGGCCAGGGTGTGGGAGAGGCTGGTCCTCGACCTCCAACTCCTAGACCTAGAGGATGAAGATACCCCAGCGCATAGCCCTGCTCCGGCAGAGTAGCTGTCTGAGGCGGTGTTGGCCTGACCTCCACCCCTTGCTCCCCTGATTCCTACGTGATGACCGTCAATCTTAGTTACTTGCTCCTGGCAATCTGCCTCAGGTTCGGGGTTACAGAAGAATATGCGGATCCGCATTGGTGGCACTCTGACACACCTGGGAGGGGTGGGGGGTTGGGGGAGGAGGGGAAGGAGGGGGGGGAGGGGCCGAGGAAGGAGAGAGGGGAGGGGGGGAGAGTGGGGGGGGATGCTGAAACAGAGGGGGAGTCTTGGGAGGGATGGGTAGGGGAGGGGGGTGAGTTTAGCGAGAGGGGTGATGTTTGGTTGGGACTGTTGCCAGTTACAAAAGTGGGGGGATTGTGGGGACCGAAAAGTGGCCTTGCCATCTACCAGACAACAAATTCCACCGATCCATGCGACACCCCCAGGATGGACCTTTCTCTACATTTGCGCCGCTCAACCTCCGGGGTGTGAGCTAAAAGGCTGTGTGAAGATTGAAATGGGGGTCTACATGCACGCGGATAAATGTCTGGAAGGGTGAACATAAACTGTCATAAATGCCTGTTTTTGCTGCAATAAAAATATATTTACCAAAAAAAAATAAAGGATAGCACAAGCAACTTTAACTTCTTCAGTAGCATCAACTGCACACCAAAGTCCAAACAATTGGCATTTACATACCCAGATTGTGCTCTCGAGACCCTTTATCTCGCCACATGTACTAGAAATCTAAACAGATATGCTAATCAGAAAAGAGTAAGAACAGGTTTCATCCCAAGGATATGGTTATTATTTTGTGAGTGAGTAGTATACATAATCCATGTTACAAGGGCATTTCTTTCATACTATACCCTCATGACCACACAGCGACAAGGAGACCTAACCAACCTATGATGTCCCCACAATAGAACATGATGCCACCTTGCACCGTGGGAGACAACTAAGGAAGGATAAAACTACTTTGAAGATCAAGAAGATCAAGAAGTTGGTTGCTTTCAGATCAAGGTAAAATATCAAAATCAAACCATCCTACTTTCTTGAACGACAATCTTGGATTTGTGGTACTGTGGAGCAAGAGGTCGAGCATCAAGACTAATGTTTAACTGGAAGTTCATATATAATTGAGTGGAGTTTTATAATAAACATCAAGAATATTACTGATTAACAATGGTAAAGCCGTGAAATAAAGTCTGAGATTAATACAGAACAGGAAATACTACTGTAAATGAAGACTAATTACTTGTCTGTCGTAGTAGGACTAGACAGACTAATACCCATGTATTGATTTACCCCCAGACTCTGCCCCATACACCAGGATACTGACAGGGGTGCCAGAGATTCGACAGGATAAATTAGAAACCCATAGAGAATTGAAAAATAAAGTCATCTACTGGCTTAATAGAAATAGATCATTTCCGGGCTATACAAACGCAGAAATTTTGCATGTTAGAAGGGTGAGCTGGTTGAGACGTAGACGCAAGGATCAGGAGGGGGATTGTATAATTGTGAACCAGTACTTCCGACCAACACGATAACTACATTATTTCTCCTGTCCAACAGAAGATCCGTTGATCCCTCTAATCACAATTCGGTTTATTTCTCATGGCAAACGGGAACATCTTTCTGTGCTGAATTAAGATCGGGCTGAAAAATAACTATGTTAAAGTGAATCTATTTCCCCCACACTACACACACTTCTCAGCCGAGCACATTGGCAGACTGGCGACTTTCCCAAGAGAGTCAACCTGGGCCCCTTAGAGGCTAGTCTCAGCTCCTGTACACCGGTTACATTCCACCAGGGTCACAAAAACGGAAAGTTACAAGAAAAATAGTTCAGCTCTTCGCAGTCTTAAAAAAAATGACTTCTGCCGGTCCTCCTTGTGAATATTTTGTTTCTCTTTGTTGTTGCTGCTTTGCAAGGGGGTCAGATGCGTTAGTAGAGCAGGAGGCTCTGTAGTCTGAGAAGGAGCAGTGTTTTGAAGGTAAGGTTTTACATTTAAGATGTTGTTTAAGATGATAACGTTTACTTTAAAGGTAGGAGAGCAGAGTTGGTCTATAGAGGCAGTTTTTGTAGTGTGTGGGTTTTGGTGATATAATGTGAGGGTAGGAGTAATTTAAAGGTTGGATAGTTTAAATATAGGATGGGTTAATATAAGGCAGAGGTAGTTGGAGTATGGAGTAGTTTGGGTGTTGAAGGGGTAATTATGTTTGTATGCATTTACTGATCTAGTACGTTATAAATGCAATACACTTGTGAGCAGATTTACAAAGATTCACACTATGCAACTATGTGCAATAGTCTCCCTTGCACAACCAAAATTAACATTGCATTGTATTTACTGCGCATTGTGTCACAATGATGGCATCCGCCACACACATGCAAATAACTCTGTTATTTGTGACAATAAATATGATTTTTCATTCATGCAAAGACAGATAAACAATACTTTGTAGTTTGTATGAGTTTTGTGATTTGAGTAAACCCTTGAATACAATTCTTTCATGCAGACAGCCTCCTAAGGGTAAATTTGACACTGTGTGTAATTTTAGCAAAAAACACCTAATATGCTTTGAAATATTTAGGAATTTCCCATTGTCTGTCTGTACTGGGCTACACTAGTTTGTATGGCTTTAGTTTAGTTGATATGGCTTTGCTTGGAGTTCTAGGCCTGTTGGTGTGGTTCCTACCCCATTACACCCACTTTGCAAGAAGTGGGTTTTGTGCTACGCAACTAGAGTTAGATTACTCAACATTATGTTGTTACATATATATTATAATTTATGGAGTAATAAAAAGTAAGATGAGAGAGGGTGAATTTCAATATTTGTAAATAAGACCATTTCTATAAATCCTTGGTATAGTCAAGAGGAAGGGGCATGGGGTATTGAGGCTGAAATTGTGACATCAAAGATTAGCTCAGGTAAAATGGGTCATGCTGAGTGTCCAGGGTAAGTTGATACTGGGTGACTGAGTATAGGAGTAGGAGGTGGGGACAGTTTGAACGTTGGAAGTATTTAGAGGTCAGGAGGGATGTGACAATATATAGGGTAGCTTCGGTGCTGTGGAGGGAGTTGGAATAGTTTACAACTGGAGGTAGTTTCAGTATTCGAAGGGTAGTTTGAAGGTGGAGTTCGCGTGAAGGTAGGGGTAGTTTGTTTGAAGGGGTGACTTTGTTATAGAAGGTAGTAAGTGGAGATACTAGACTGTAGGAAGAGTTCTTTGACAATAGGAAGTAGTTTGAGTGGGGGGGGTAGTCTAAAAGTATGGGGTAGCGATAAGATTGGGTAGTTTTAGTGTTGGAGAGGTTGTTTTCGTGCAGTTTGGGTGAAGGAGGTTAGGTTTAAAGGGGAGGGATCATTTGAGCATAGAAGTACTAGACTGAAGATAGATGGGGACAGTGAGAGGGAAGATTGGGATATCTGATGGTTGGAATAGTTTAAGGGGCAGTATCGGGTAAAAGTGCATTAGCCTTGGCTGTGTATTAGTGCCCTTTAAAATTTGTTTTAGCCACACTGCAAAGCATCTGCACTGCTGTACAGCATGGCTACAAAGCAATGGCTCTCATAAGCAAGACCCTTTGGCTTTGCCCGTGCTTGGTTTTTATTACAGCGTCAGCTCAGCAAAGTACGTCTGTGCTGAAATGGACATTTATAGCTGAAGAGTGAATGTGGCAAGCAACACCTGTATGTTCTTAGTAACACACACAAAAAGAGTGCAGGCGATATGAAGGTGCAGACACCTTGGCATTACTCATGTGCTAACAAGAGATGTTTGTGAGGACAGGCACATACCGTGATATCAGGACTCACATTCAATTACTTTGCTTTCTAAACAATCACGAATATTGAAACAAGGCACCTTGGGTGCAATTCATTTTAAAATTACATTGGGATACTGTTATTAGTATACATTGCCACGGTTCCTTCTGCAGATTCTGTGGGTTGTCCCCTCCTAGTATACCCTTCCCCCCCCCACAAAAATATTTCTGTAGATTTTCACATATTTTTTGCGGGCATGGGGCTGTCTCAAGTGACAGGTGCAGGGTCAGGGCTGTCTCAAGTGACAGGTGCAGGGTCAAGGCTGTCTCTACGATAAGCCACGGGTCAGACCCCTCTTCTGGCCTGGGTAGGTAAAAACTGCATTTTTCACATTCTACTGCATTCTCTGGCCTGACACTCCAGCTTATTGAAAGGCTTTCGGAGCACTGACAGTCTTCAAAAACTCACACTACTTTACTGGTGTGATCCTAGGCGACACGGAGTTGGTGTTGAATGCTCTCTGGTTGGCGGGAGGGAGGAGTAGAATGGTTACACCGCTCTCTCCTGGGATGGGGGGGCGGTCAGGGTATGTAGTTCTTCTGCGGCTGGGGCAGTGGGTGGCTCCACTGCTCTCTCCTGGGAGGGGCATGTGGGATGGCTTCTACTGAGCTCTCATGGGGGATTGGGTGGAGTGAAAAGGCTTCCACTGCAGGGCTGGTACTGCCCCAACTGAAGAACTCCAGTTAGTCTAGTGATCGGGTGCATTAGACTCACCTGTAGTATCCTGAAGGTGCTGCCAGGGGAATCGTGGTCAAACCCAGTGTGGTGGACCAGTCTGCAGACATTGCTGAGGTCATGGACGGGGCAGATAGGGGGCAGGGGACAAGGGTCCTGCACAAGCTGTGATGTTATGAGTGAGTTGTCACAAAAAGGGTAGGTAGAACTGATGTAAGTTTTGGGTTTCCTTCTGCTTTTCCTTCAGCGGCGTAGCTAGGTGGGGGCGGTCCGCCCCAGGCGGCACTATTTTGGAGACGGGGCTGTCTATCCCTGGACCGTGTCTTGTATGTGCATGTAACTTGCATGATCGAGGTAACTATTAGCAGCGATACTACGTGTCTCTCGGACCTCTTTCAGGTCCTCGCCGTCGTTTTTCCTCCAGCACCCCCCCAGGGGGGCGGCAATCCGAAGGATAGCCCCGGGCGCCACAAGCTCTAGCTACACCCCTGACCTCAGGGATCCCAGGGTGGTAAGGTTCATATGCGAGGGGGAAGTATATAACGGGGAGGGTGGGATCCAAACTTTTGATTTGAGCTATTTCTATCCACGCTCAATGTTTGGTACCCCACTCTTTTCCCGAAATCGGATAGATATGCCATTTAGACGACCAAACAGGGTACATAGGCCAGAGTTCTACCTTCCCTTATTCAATCGATTTGAGACACTGCATGGATTGGAGGGAGTCGATTGACTGGGTTGTACCATAACGGGCACGATTTCATATTTTTCCAAGGGTAATGATAGTATAAACCAAGATAAGGCAATCAACAGAGGCAGTAATAGTAGGGAGGATCTTGGAACAGATACAGAGGTCAACGACAAAGACTGTCCTGGAATCACGGTTTACAATGACAATAACCTTAGCATCTTGACAGCAGATAACCTAGGTACTCCTGACCCCATTGCCACGGAGGTAGCAATATTTACAGAGAGATCTTGGTCAATTCTGTTTTGGAATGTTAAACCTCAAAACGAAACTTTCTAATCTCATATGGCTGAATGTGATTAAAGACTACAATATTGTAAGTCTAGAAGAGACTTGTGTGATAGAAGCCACGCATATATGCGGTTTTAAAACTTTTCACTCACCAGCAATTCCCTCTCCTTATGGTAGGGCAAAAGGAGGTCAGTGTACCTATGTGTCTAACTTGTTAAGGTGCTGCAAGATTGAGATGGTTGTTAACAACCAATATTACCATATAATTAGGAGAAGTGTGGCTCACTAGTTAGAGGAGGCAGACCTGGAAGCAGAGGTCAGCCCGGGACCAGGGTTCAATTCCCGGCTCGGCTAGGTCTTGAGTCCTAAGAATGTCCATGGACTCGACAATTCTCGCTCCGGTGCCTACTCGATTCACGGGTTCACACTCTGCGACTCTGGGCAATAGCTTGCTTAATCTCCACTACGGCCCCTCGCGGCGGGATGCCTGGCTTTCACCTTGCGGATACCCTGCCGGGGTTATCTCACAGGGGAATACCAGGACGGGTTCCCTAAGCAAGCGCTTAGAAACTGCTCGGTGATTTGCGCTATATAAATTCCTGTACATTTACATTGTGGTAGAAAAAGATCTACATTTGGTCGTTGTAAATTTTTACAACAATGTGCTGGTGGCTGCCCTTGAACAAACGTTCTTAAGCCTGGGTAAAGACATTAGAAATCAGATGGAATGGAGGGTAAAAAAGTTTGTGTAATCTGGGGAGGAGATTTCAATTGTCCCGTATGTAAACATGGGGAAAAGGGCACTTGTGGTTTAATGCTAGATAGCCTAAGCCACTGCCTGCTGGAATTATTTAAATGAGATTATTTTCTCTTGTAAACTGGACGTTTAATGGCAGAGGTGCAAATTCCACCATAGATTTTTTATTGATGTTATTGTGATATGGTGGGGAGGTGCTAGAATTCAAAACTCCCTTGAGCGATCATTTCGCCCTAAGCCTGGAGATTGCCCAATTCGGTAAAGACCCCCCTAAAATAAGTGCCCCAAATAAGGAAGTTTGGGACATAGTTCTCAATCGGCAGAACGGATACACCCTTAAATAGAATAAAATAGTACCTGAAGACCTTTTGAATAAAGTGATTAAAGAATGTAATTTTAATATTTTAGCATGTCTGTAGTGTAGTTCCTACATTCCCAATAGGCTCTGCGCATTGGAATAACAAATGATCGTTTAGACGTAGGACTGAAGTCGACTAGGTCCCTATTGAATATGTTAGACTTAATTGTGAATGCCAGCTAGCTCAAAGGTCACTAGAAACTTTCTCGAATACACAAGAAGGGATTAGTTTCTGACAACCATATAACATGACAACTTTGTTCCCCAAGAATAAGGAATATACCTCCAGAGTCGCGGAAACAATAGATGGCTATTTCACTCAGTCAATCGTGCATGCCTTGTTTCACCAGAAGTGCAGAGAAATAGAGAGACGGGCGCTTTCAATAAAAAGGTTATTTATTGAGCAGTCTTCTTTCTCATGCAAGAGAAGTGAATTGTTACAATCGTAATACTTGCCATGAAGTAAAGTGCGTACAGTAAAAAGAGTATTATGAAAAAATAATGTAAAAGCATTTATATGATTTCTAAGCCATAAGATACTTAAAATAGATAAATACATACAATGATAAATAATAACTAAAATTACTCAACTGGTGCATCTAAAATATGCCTACCCCGGTGGACCTAACCTAACCCTAGTACAAGGGAAGAAGTAAGTGAGGTGTACCTTGAGTTAAATAGTTTCAGCCAAGAATCTATCCAAGAATTCTCTACGGGTCTAATCAGCTCCGTACCTTGGTTATAGAATGAAGGAGGTCTTGTATCTCTCTCTCTCTCAGGACTCGATCTCCCAGTAACCTGCAAGGGTAGCAGGGAAACACTGGAGCTGGATTTCTCAGCAGGAGAAAAGACAGCGTCTCTCTCAGTGAGTCAATAGGGAGGGTCGGCTTCCTTTGGCACTCGCATACAGCAGGGCGTCGGGCAAGTAGTTAGTTGATCTGCTCCAAAACCACAGTGTGTTTTGCTAGGGCAGATGTGGGCATATTTATACCTGGAAGGTGCAGAGTTTGACGTAAGGGTGGACATAATAACGTCACTAAGAACTCGAAGTTCTTTACACACTCCAGGGACAAATCAATACTGAAGTGAGGGGAAGTCCCGTACTGCTGAAGGCAGGTTGTCTTCAACAACTCGTTGTACTCTGGGAGCTTAGTGGAAGTAGCCATGCCATATTTGGACTGCATTGGCTGTGTCTAAATATGGTTATGATTCTTATGCCTATATAAGGATATGATAAGTTATATCTATATAAGGGCATGAATCGGGAAAATTACACTAGAGCCCTAGATATGTTACAAGAAGACAATGCAGATGATTCGGTTATAGTGTCCAATTTTAAAATTATAACTGGAAATATAATAAATGCCCTGTCGGTAGAGACTAAAAATCCCAAGGTTAAGCAATCGAGCTGGTTTGATACAGCTTTTACTAAGACTTGCTCCACACTGAAGCGCGCTTTGAATGCTCAGATTTGTGACACGGATCTTGTGAAAAAGCGAAGAAAGATGTACAAGAAAAATCTTAAATGAAGGCAAGACACTGTAAAAAAGGAAGCATGGGATGCACGGTGTGAGGCATCGCAGAATAAGGATTCTGCTGCTTTTTGGAAAGTGGTAAACGCTCCCCTTTTTGAAGACAATACAAAGGCTAGGCTCGAGATAGCTATCTCTGAAGCTGAGTGGGTCAAACACTACGAAGAACTTTATAGTGTTAAAACTAATCATGATCCAGCCCTTAACGATGATACCGAGAGGCCTGAGCTGCCACAGCGTAGGGTTAAGCTAGAACTAGGAATTGCACTGAGTGAAGTAAACTTGAGTATAAGAGACAGTGCTGGAGGTAAAGCGCCAGGCCCCGATGACGTTCCAGTTGACTTTTATAAAAGCAACATGGATCTTTGGGGCCCGTTGCTTACGCAACTTTTTAATGCATCCTGTTCCTATGGGCTATTATACTCGTGGTGCGAGTCAATAATAGTTCCTATTTTTAAAAAGGGCGATAGATTGAGCTGCCACTGTTACCGTCCCATTTCGCTTTTGGACTCTACCATCAAAATCTTGGGCAGGGTAATTTTAAATAGACTGCAATTATGGGCCGATGAACGGTCCGTAATAAGTGACCTTCAGTATGGTTTTAGGAAGGGGCTAGGTACCGTTGACAACTGTCTTAATCTGCATCTTTATTAGAAAAGTATGCAAAAGTAAAGGGTGGTTGAGTGTTTTTAACATTTGTTGACTTAAAATCAGCTTTTGACTTTGTCACCCATTCTGAGCTATGGTTGGTCCTTCGGAACCTAGGTGCGGAGGTAGACATTATTAATTTTCTCAGGGAACTTTACATGGGGGCTACAGCACGGGTCAGGTACGGAACGAGCAGAGAATGTACTGATCGATTCTCTATATCAAGAGGAGTGCGGCAAGGCTGCATCCTCGCTCAGTTTCTGTTTACAATCTATATCAATGGTCTTGAAAAAACCTTGTTGGAGGAATGCAGGGACATGCCTCTTGCTGGGAGAAGGTCTGTCCCAGTGCTCCTTTATGCTGACGATGCAGTTTTAATGGCCAGGACACCGTTGGCCATGCAAAAGGTGGTCAATTCTTTTACAGCTTTCATGACAAACTTAAACTTTAAAGATTAACTGCACCAAGACCATTAGTATGACATATGGCCCTAGAAAGTTTAAGAAGGATAAAACAATATTTGTCGGCTCCAAACGACTCAAACAGACACCAATGTTTCCATATCTTGGAGTGCTGTTTGATGAAACAGGCAGATGGAATGACGCACTACAATCCGGGAGATTACTGTTCATAAAATCTATTACAGCATTAAAAACATTTAGCAGAATGATGGGCAAAAATCCTGTCAGGTAGCTTTTAACTGTTTATAGAGCTACCTGCGTGGCAGTTGCTATATACGGTGCAGGGGTATGGGGTTATGTTAACACAAAAACGCTACAAGTAGTAGAGAATAACTTCTTTAAATCCCTATTAGCAGTACGTATAGTGTATCAACCTATGTCAGTCACGCTGAGTTAGGGGTACCGTATATAGAGGATATTATAAAGGTTGCCCCGGTATTATTGTGGCATAGGATTTGGTTAACTGAGGAATGTGTGTTCAATCGCTCTATTTTAAAGGATGTTATGGGTCTTGAGAATGCTGGGAGGGTAGCATGGTTAACCTATGTGAGAACTTTCCTTATTAAGATAGGGCATAGCGAATACTATGAGGATCCCCCATCTGTGGGTGAAATATCAAGGAAATTACTCAAAGACGTATGTATGAGTCATCTGTGCGACTCAAGACGTAAATCAGAAATGGTAAAGAAAACTGTAGTCACACATCAACTGATCATGATTTCCGATCACATGCAACCATACATTAAGTTAAAGATGAGAGATTTTGAAAGGGTTTTACTGACTCGTTTTAGACTAAATCTGTTACACCGTTCCCGTAGCTTCTCTGTAGTGAATATCTGGATTAAGCAATTGATCAAATGTCCTTGCGACGACTCCTCAGAGCAGTCAGATATACATATCCTTTTTTCTTGTAGACTCTATACTATCCCAAGGAAAAATTGATTGTGCTCCTGTTGAAAATCATGGAATGTACCCAGTGTCGCCCTGCATTTTTATTATTGCAAAAATCGGATAACATTTTTACTATTGCACACTTGTCTGCATTTTTTAAATCTGTTTTTGAATTTCGAAAGACAATTATTTAAATGAATTAATTAAGATGGGTTATTTTATGTCTTTGTTATGATCTATGTATGAATATTTGTTTTATGATTAATTTTATGCACTTTTATGGTTGTTCTTATCTGATAACCGAATAAAGTTAAACTTGACTTGACTCGAATACTGTTCAGGAAAATTACTAGTAACTTAAAGAAAGCAGTTCATATAGAGGATGTGATGTGTACTCCAAGTGCAAAATGGGATACTCCTAGCGCAAAATGGGATAGGAGTCATGCATTTGCAGCTTTGAAGGCAAGAAGAAATATAGCCAGAGTAACCGACATTTACAATTTAACTTGTGGCAATCATTTCAGAGACTTCTGAGCAGTGTACCCTATTGGCTTTCTTGTGTATGCACAGTATGATCTTCTACTTTGACATCTTCAGAGGATTTCCTCCCTGTGTCGTTACAGAGTGCTAACTTGTAGACTTAACGACCACCCGTAGTTCAATCTTAGGATAGGCTGCTCTGGAACTTCCCTTCAAGTCAGTGTGACTGCATTCAATCCTTTTTAGGAAATACAACTCGGTCTTATCTGAGTCCATGGGACATCATCGTAGACCAAGATTGCTATTCCAGAGTCATTTCAGAAGGACCATGTCTTACAGATCATAGAGTATTTCATAAAAGACATTGGTTACATTCACTGGTGTCTTGAAAAGATCATCTATTGTGCTATGTGACACAAGTCCAGACCTCGGTTATTTCTTAGCCTGTTACAACCTTATGCACTATCACAACTTTTTATTCTATTAGTGCCAGTCTTAAGAATCCTACAGCCAACGCGTTCATAATAGTGGCTTCAGGAAAGCTTTACAGAGAGAAGCAAGAGAGTGTAGAGCTTCTATTCCTACTTCGTGAACAGAAGGCTCAGTGGTAGCCTCAGAATTGTGTAATAAGTACCGTCTTCCCTCATCCTCTAACACCATTGCCAACATATAAAGTGGCCACAGGGAAGCAGGGAGATCAAAGCTTTTGGCGCTTCTAGCACTGTAAGGACAGTGAGTGATAGTTAAATCACCGTAGGAATCCACCGAATGTTGAGTAACATCTAAGCCCAGGGACAAAATAGAAGACATCGATGAAGTCATTCATGAATGAGGTTTGCTTGTATGAAACAAGAAAATACATGTGACAACAGATATGGAGGACCTCAAAACCCAAAGATACTGTTGTGGAACCTCTTTGCAATGGTCAACCTGGAAGTGCCTTGCAGGTCTCAAATGTAATGCTTGGAAGAAATTGCTTCACTTCTGCGGCTTCTGTTTTTGTGAACTTATGCATATAAGGAGGTCCAGAAGATGGAAGCGGTGGCAAACACTTGCAAAACAGTGGATGTGGAAAAGAAAAAAAAAACCTATTTAAAAAAGGGTGTAGGCAGGAAATTGTTTTGTGGCAGCAACAACATCAGCAACAAAAATCTTAATTCAACTATGCAAGTAGAGACAGAGGCAGACGGCCATCTTCCAGCAGCTGCAGAAAAACATCTAATAAAACCGCCACTCATTTTGTAAAGTACGCATGTGGGGGTAACTTTCGCTTCCACTATGAGAAGATGTAGCCAAAGGCAACTGGATGCTGAATATCGTAAAAAACAGTTGCTCTTCAATTCCAAAAGTGCTCTCTCTTGCATTCCAGGAGACAACCTAACACTATCTGCATCTGACAGATCAAGAGACACAGATATTGAAGCCAAAAACAATAGAATTAGAGCAAAGATATTTACTAATGTCATTTTCTTTTCCTAAAATAGGAGTCCAAAAGATTATTTCAGACCCATTCTAGGCATAACCACAAACACGTGAAAAAGGGAAGCTTAATGAGACTAACTGCTCAATAAACCTTTAACATGCACATCACATGCCTATTGTGATCGAGCACAGGATGGTCTTGAATTATTTAGTAACTCTCCCAATAAAACATTTCCACTTCACGCTATGATAAGCGCATGCTGTGTTCAATGCGTGGCAGTAGTAGCAGACCATCTGAGGAAGGTGGATCTTTATCATATCTGGAAAATCTTTGTGGGCTCCTGAAGTAAATTGTAGGAAAGGCTTAAACAATAAAATTGCGATTTCCAAAACAAATTAAAATGACAATCTTCCTTGGACATTTAAAAATGACACGCAGAGAACAAAATGAAAATGCAAGGCTTCAAAGGCCTTTAATCAGACATTTCTCCTATAATAAATCATGTTCTTTTCAAATGTTAAAACGTACAAGTATAATTCATAGTTAATGTGACTAGTTTATGTTTTATTTTTAACTATTGAATGCGTTTCTAACTTACAATAATTATCAAACGTGTGCAGTAGTAGTGTATTGTTTGTAATTAAATTAACTCTACATTTTGAAAACAAATTACACAAGAGCAGTGACAGCTAAATAGAATTAATGGCTTTCAGCTTGCTCAAAGAAGCTTCATTTGACCTTGCAGATAACAGTAGAAAAGTTCTGTGAAATAGAGATGCTCAGAATGATCTCAGAGCCTTACTCATATCATGTTAGTTGCTAGTAGAATGTTATTTTAAACAAGAGCTCTATTCAAGAACTTACTTAAAGCCTCATTTATATACTGTAGGAATGTAACACACAAGCATTTCAAAGTACATTGTCATAATATGTTCTAATGTTTCCCGTTTGAATAATTTTCTCATGTAGCTAATGTAATGTGTTTAGTCAGAATAACATGGTAAAGAAATGAAGTCATTTTGAATAAGTTTCAAATGTGCTGTGAGGACAAAGTGATCACTAGTGCCTGATGAATTACGTGTGGACAGGAAGACATTGTAAAAACAGTGTAAGTTCCAGACCTACCCCACTTCGAAAAGAAGATTCAAGTTGTAGGAGTTTTTAAAATTTCAGACAGCTGTAGGATTGTTTCCAGTAACGACAATTCAATAATTACTCTCTGATTTGAAAGAAACAGTGAACACAGAAGTATTGGACTTCACAGAGAAAGATATCAGATTAATAAAAAGTGCAGAACCAGTCCAAGTCACATTAGAACGAGTTGCAATGTTTTAAAGAACCCCATCATACAATTTGACACAAGAGATAGATGTAGGAATTACACCTGTAATTGAAAATAAGCTAAGCAAAGGATTTTTGAGGGAGTTGATTAGAAGTTTATGGAACTCTCTGATCATGGGTTTACATAAACCCAACAAGAGTATAAAATAGTACAGGACCTAAGAATAATTATTCTCTGTTGTATGTTACCGAATCATGACAACATACGTTTTCAAATTGTGTGTGCTGAAGGGGCTCCTGTAATTGATTTTTGTCATGTTCATTTCTCAGTGACACTACATGAGAATAGTAAGGAGTACTGCCAAAAAAAAGTTCAATATCTGGGACACATAACTGAATAACTGAAAAAGGAGCTAGAAAGGCGTCACCAGAGAGAGTGGGAGCAATTCGCATGATGAATCCACCTCAAACTCAGAGAGAAGTCAGGATGCCTTTGAGGATGGTTGGATGCTATAGACCGTGGATACCAAACCTTTCCCAAGTGGTTTTACTGAGGCTGACTGTTAGAAATGGGGTCTCTAGTTGGCAGAGGTAGGTACCTTAGCCTAAATAGGGACCCTTGCTTCTAGTCAAGGTAAGGGGGATACACATTTTAGATAACCCCTGCTCACCCCCTTGGTAGGTTGGTGCGAGAAAACAGGCTTATCCCAAAGGCAATATGTGAAGTATTTTTACCATAACACACAGTAACACAGTGAAGACACCACAAAAGGACACCACACCAGTTTAGATAAATAAAATATCTTTATCTAAACCAAACAAGACCAAAATGACAAAAATCCAACACACACAATGAAAAATATGACTTTCAATATGTTTCAAGAACTTGTACAATAGAAAACTATGGATGTGTGACTTTTCACCAAAGTACCTGTAGTTGCGTCAAAGTTCACCAAGCCAAACAGCCGCAACGTTGGAAAACCAAGAGATGCGACACTCCTGAGACCCTGAGGAGGTGATGCGACAGACCCACTGCACGAAGAGGAAGGGTTGCGTCGCTTTCGGTCTGTATGGGGAGTGTTGCGTAGATTCTTCGTGCTGGTTCTGGCCCGCAGGTGATGCTTTGGAAGAACTTGCAGCACAGGTACGAGGCGTGGAAATTCAGGATGCATTAACGATCGATGCAGTGGTGTTACGCGGCGCTGCGTCGGCCCTCTTCAGTTGCGATCCCTCGCTGCGTCGATTCTTGCAGCGACGACAGGCTCTGCGACGGATTTCACAAAGAAAGACCAAAGGGAATGATGGACGGAGAGTTGACATACAAACACTCAACCCAAGTCAACTGATCTGGGTTTAATCCATCACCATTCTTTAGCTCACTCCGCCACCCCAGTTCAGACATGGCCATATGCAAATCAGTCTGACCCTGTGCCTCATGGGAACAGTCCAGCCCGAACTCCCAAGCCATGTCTTCCCTGGAATGGAACCAACCTTCCCAGGACCGGTTTCTGGCATTACAGCCGTCTTCAGCCGGGCTTGCTTGAATCTAGTGGCAAAGTGAGCAAGGGACTCACGTCTGAGCATACCCTGCCAACTTAGGGCGAACAAAGAAAAACCAAAGGGAATGATGGACGGAGCGTTGACAATACAAACACTCACCCCCAGTCAACTGATCTGGGTTTAATCCATCACCGTTCTTTAGCTCACTCCGCCACCCCAGTTCAGACATGGCCATATGCAAATCAGTCTGACCCTGTGCCTCATAGGAACAGTCCAGCCCAAACTGCCAAGCCAGGTCTTCCCTGGACCGAAACCAAGCTTCCCAGGGACGGTTTCTGGCATTGCAGCCGTCTTCAGCCAGGCTTGCTTGAATTCAGTGGCAAAGTGAGCAAGGGACTCACGTCTGAGCATACCCTGCCAAATTAGGGTGAACAAAGTAAAACCAAAGGGATTGATGGACGGAGCATTGACAATACACTAACCCCCAGTCAACTGATCTGGGTTTAATCCATCACCGTTCTTTAGCTCACTCCGCCACCCCAGTTCAGACATGGCCATATGCAAATCAGTCCGACCCTGTGCCTCATGGGAACAGTCCAGCCCGAACTGCCAAGCCATATCTTCCATGGACCGGAACCAAGCTTCCCAGGACCGGTTTCTGGCATTACAGCCGTCTTCAGCCGGGCTTGCTTGAATCCAGTGGCAAAGTGAGCAAGGGACTCACGTCTGAGCATACCCTGCCAACTTAGGGCGAACAAAGAAAAACCAAAGGGAATGATGGACGGAGCGTTGACAAAACAAACACTCACCCCCAGTCAACTGATCTGGGTTTATTCCATCACCATTCTTTAGCTCACTCCGCCACCCCAGTTCAGACATGGCCATATGCAAATCAGTCTGACCCTGTGCCTCATGGGAACAGTCCAGCCCGAACTCCCAAGCCATGTCTTCCCTGGAATGGAACCAACCTTCCCAGGACCGGTTTCTGGCATTACAGCCGTCTTCAGCCGGGCTTGCTTGAATCTAGTGGCAAAGTGAGCAAGGGACTCACGTCTGAGCATACCCTGCCAACTTAGGGCGAACAAAGAAAAACCAAAGGGAATGATGGACGGAGCGTTGACAATACAAACACTCACCCCCAGTCAACTGATCTGGGTTTAATCCATCACCGTTCTTTAGCTCACTCCGCCACCCCAGTTCAGACATGGCCATATGCAAATCAGTCTGACCCTGTGCCTCATAGGAACAGTCCAGCCCAAACTGCCAAGCCAGGTCTTCCCTGGACCGAAACCAAGCTTCCCAGGGACGGTTTCTGGCATTGCAGCCGTCTTCAGCCAGGCTTGCTTGAATTCAGTGGCAAAGTGAGCAAGGGACTCACGTCTGAGCATACCCTGCCAAATTAGGGTGAACAAAGTAAAACCAAAGGGATTGATGGACGGAGCATTGACAATACACTAACCCCCAGTCAACTGATCTGGGTTTAATCCATCACCGTTCTTTAGCTCACTCCGCCACCCCAGTTCAGACATGGCCATATGCAAATCAGTCCGACCCTGTGCCTCATGGGAACAGTCCAGCCCGAACTGCCAAGCCATATCTTCCATGGACCGGAACCAAGCTTCCCAGGACCGGTTTCTGGCATTACAGCCGTCTTCAGCCGGGCTTGCTTGAATCCAGTGGCAAAGTGAGCAAGGGACTCACGTCTGAGCATACCCTGCCAACTTAGGGCGAACAAAGAAAAACCAAAGGGAATGATGGACGGAGCGTTGACAAAACAAACACTCACCCCCAGTCAACTGATCTGGGTTTATTCCATCACCGTTCTTTAGCTCACTCCGCCACCCCAATGCAGACATGGCCATATGCAAATCAGTCTGACACTGTGCCTCATGGGAACAGTCCAGCCCAAACTGCCAAGCCAGGTCTTCCCTGGCCATAGCGGCGCAGCAATACGTGAAAATTATTTTTGCGCCATTAATATGCATCAGAAAAACAGCCGCAAGAAGAGCAATGCGTCAATTTCTGTAGTGCTCTCAAACAGCAGCAACAACCTACAGAAGCCCAAAACTGGAATAGGCACCTCAGAACTCACAAGAGCAGAGTACAGGGGAGCTGGGAGTGAAGTCTTTCTGTCCCTGAAACTTCAGAACAGGAGGCCAGCTCACTTCAGGCCGTTGGAGATCTCCTTCAAGCAGGGGACACAGCAAAGGAACTCTCCTTTCCTTGGCAGAAACATCAACTGCAGGCCAACCCCAGACAAACAGCAAGGGAAATACATCTCCTCAGTCTCTCCCGCTCTTCTCCTTGGCAAAGGTTCCTCTTGAATTCCAGGAATTATCTAAAGTCTGGGGTTTTGGGTCTGATACTTATACCCCAAAATGTCTTTGTTCTCTTTGTGCAAGGGGCTCTGAGCCCAGTTCAAACCAGTTCTGGAGGGCACTGTGCAAGTGCACAACAATATCCATTGTCAGTGTGAGCCTTGGCTCTAGACACACTACAGGGGGCGGAGCCAACATCGGGGAAGGCAGGCACAGCCCTATTCAGGTACAGGTGCTACTCCTCCCTCCAATCCAAATGCAGATCAGGCCTATTCCGCCTAGTGCCGACTCATCCAGACTCATGGATCCACTGCACCTCCCCATCCCCTGTCACTCCAAAGCCAGACAGTCAAGCCACAACTAGGTAGAGTCACACAGAATGGGTGAACAAGAAAAAAGCCATTTTCTAAAAAGTGGTATTTTCAAACACACAATTTGAAAACCCTTTTTACTTAAAGATGTGTTATTAACTCCTGAGTTCAGGGATACTAAACTCAAATTTCTATCTTATCCCTATAGGAAGATATGCTTGTAAAATGTTACAAAGCATTCCCCATTCTGTCTTATGGGGCAAGTAAGCCTTTCAATACTGAAAAACATAACTGGCAGTATTTCACTATCAGGACATGTTACACACACCAGTACATGTCCTACCTTTCACATACACTGCACCTTGCCCAGGGGGTACCTTGGGCCTACCATAGGGGTGTCCAATGTGTAAGAGAAGGAAAGGGAGGGCCAGGCAAGTGGGTGCACTTGCCAAGTTGATATGGCAGTTAACAAACTGCAGTGGCAGGCCTGAGACATCTTTTTAGGGCTACTCATGTGGGTGGCACAATCAGTGCTGCAGGCCCACTAGTTATACATATGAACAATGGTCCTTAAATAGTTAGATATGAGCAGGATAAATATAGACTAGAATCAGCACTATATTTGGAGTGTCCAGGCGGACAATCAACTTAATAAGGCAATAAATCCCAAAAAACATATTTGTGAACAACACAACAATATAGTGTGACACAATCCTGTATCCTGCAAGGAACATGACATATACAGAACACAGAAGGATATTTCAGGCAAGAAAGGGTAGCTTGTCAAATGTAAATTCTATCAAGCTTACTACAAACAGCCAATGCACTTCTTTTAACACAATGGATTATTGTGCATGCTGTTTTACATGAGTCGTTGACGTTTCGATTCTTTCAACGAATAGCAGGATCATCATCAGGACAATGAATAGTGCAAGCCTGAGTTTATAGAAATTGCCTGTGAAAAGAGTGAAAGAAAGGGGGGAAGAATTAAGGAGGTCTAATACTAAATGTACTCCTCCAAACCAAAAACGTATCACTTGTCCAAGTCAATGTCAAGACTACAACAGACGCGTAAAATTGCGTGATATGGTGCTTGCATCCAGTGTATGATAAAAACCATGTCTAGGGCATGGATGGCTAGGCACGAGTGGTGGGAGGCAAAAGGTGGTGCATGTACCTACCGCAAACAACCGGCATACTTGTGTAGAAACACCGAGCATGCTGCAAGGAGTGACGACAAATTGCGGGCGTGAATTAGATGCAGCATAAAACATCAATCAATCAATGCATTTATATAGCGCGCTACTCACTCGGAGGGTCTCAAGGCGCTTGGGGAGGGGGGGGTCCGCTACTGCTCGAACAGCCAGGTCTTGAGCTGCTTCCTGAAGGCGAGGTGGTCCTGAGTCTGGCGGAGGTGGGTCGGGAGGGAGTTCCACGTCTTGGCGGCCAGGTAGGAGAAGGACCTTCCTCCTGTGGTGGCCCTTCGGATGCGGGGGACGGTGGCGAGGGCGTGGTTGGTCGAGCGGAGCTGGCGTGTGGGAGTGTAGAAGCTGAGGCGGCTGTTGAGGTATCTTGGGCCTTGGTTGTGTAGGGCCTTGTGTGCGTGGGTGAGGAGTCGGAACGTGATTCTCTTGTTGACCGGGAGCCAGTGCAGGTCTTTCAGGTGTCCGGAGATGTGGCTGTGTCGGGGGATGTCGAGGATGAGTCTTGATGAGGCGTTCTGGATCTGCTGGAGTCTCTTCTGGAGTTTGGCAGTGGTTCCGGCGTAGAGGGAGTTGCCGTAGTCCAGTCGGCTGGTGACGAGGGCCTGGGTGACCGTCTTCCTGGTCTCGGTGGGGATCCTCCGGAAGATCTTACGTAGCATGCGCAGGATGTTGAAGCATGACGAGGAGACGACGTTGACTTGTCTGGACATGGAGAGGGAGGAGTCCAGGATGAAGCCCAGGTTACGTGCGTGGTCTGTCGGTATGGGTGCGCTGCCCAGGGTGGGGGGCCACCAGGAGTCGGCCCAGGCGGAGGGTGACGAGCCCAGGATCAGGACTTCCGTCTTGTCTGAGTTCAGTTTCAGGCGGCTGTTCTTCATCCACTCGGCGACGTCTTTCATCCCTTCGTGTAGGTTGGCTCTGGCGGTGGCGGGGTCGTTGGTGAGGGAGAGGATCAGCTGGGTGTCGTCGGCGTAAGAGATGATGTTGAGGTTGTGTTGGCGTGCGGTGGCCGCGAGGGGGCTCATGTAGACATTGAAGAGGGTGGGGCTGAGCGAGGAGCCTTGAGGAACGCCGCAGATGACTTTGGTGGCTTCTAATCTGAACGGGGGAAGGCGGACTCTGTGTCCTTCCGGCGAGGAAGGAGATGATCCAATCAAGGGCCTTCTCTTGGATTCCGACGTTGCTGAGGCGCTGCACTAGGGTGCGGTGGCAGACAGTGTCGAACGCCGCGGAGAGGTCCAGGAGGATGAGGGGCCGCAGTCTCCCCGTTGTCGAGCAGGGCTCGGATGTCATTGATGGCTGCGATGAGAGCGGTCTCGGTGCTGTGGTTGGCCCTGAAGCCAGACTGCGAGAGGTCGAGGGATCCGTTCGTCTCGAGGAAGGCGGCCAGCTGCTTGTTGATGGTCTTCTCGATGACTTTGGCCGGAAACGGGAGGAGCGAGATGGGGCAGTAGTTTTTGAGGTCGGTGGGGTCTGCTGATGGTTTCTTCAGTAGAGCGCTGAGTTCGGCGTGCTTCCAGCTCTCCGGGAAGGTGGCGGTGTCGAAGGAGGTGTTGATGATGTCCCGCAGGTGGGGTGCGATGACGGCGTCGACTTTGTTGAAGACGTGGTGGGGGCAGGGGTCGGTAGGAGATCCGGAGTGGATGGAGTTCATTGTGAGTTGTGTTTCTTCGGTGTTGATCGGGGTCCAGACGCGGAGGGTGGTGGTGGGGGGTGCCGGTGCGGTCGTGGGGTGCGTCGGCTGTGTGCTGAAGCTGTTGTGTATGTCTGCGATCTTGTTGTGGAAGTAGGAGGCGAGGGAGTTGCAGAGGTCTTGTGATGGGGTGATGTCGTTGTTTCCGGCGTTAGGGTTGGAGAGCTCTTTGACGATGTTGAAGAGTTCCTTGCTGTTGTGTGCGTTGTTGTCCAGTCGTTCCTTGAATTAGGTTTTCTTGGTGGCGTGGATCAGTTGGTGGTGTTTTCGAGTGGCAAGCTTGAGGGTGGTCATGTTGTCTGGTGTTGGGTTTCTGCGCCAGGTTCTCTTGAGGTCATGCGGTCCAAGTAGCCGTTCCAAGTGGCCCCGATGGGGTTGAAAGATACCTTACATTTGTGCTACAAGTCGGCTATGCGTCAATTCCATGCAAGCTAACCTTATGACTAATGGGCGATTTTCCGTGTCACGCTCTTATCAAACGAACAAGTAGAAAAAGCCTCAAATTCATACAGGCTAATAGTATGCTTAATGAACTATTTGCTATGCACAACCTTACTAAACCAACCAACAAGGGGATCCGGTGGTCAGACTAACCTTGGATCTTTGAGAAAACCAATTCCTATGGTAGGGGCGGTCCAGGGTTACAAGAACCAAAATTGGATCTAGTGGGCGAAAGGTAAAGATTAGGCGGACCGTTCATTCTAAGGATAACAATTGTATGACACTAGTTTGTGGCAAGGCTCACCTTAATGAACGAATTTGAATCGGAAATCAGTTATGAATCAGAAAACAATTCGGAGTTCCAGCGGTGTGACAATGCACTGTGGGAAAATACAATTATAATTAATTCAATAGTGGCGTAGAGCTCAATGGGTAAATCACAAATGGAGTGTAAAGTTTAGGGGCATGCAGTATCTTACCAATAAGCTGCGTTGTCCAAGGGAGATTCCTTTAGAGTGACAGTCCGTACCTGCACTCCTTGTGATTAAAAGCCCACGAGCTACAACGTGCAAGGTGCGTGATATGCCGCCGTCTTAGGTGAGGGAATAGGCAATGTGGAAAGACTAATAATGAGCAGAATTGGTCTAGACCAACAAGGGAAGTGTGACCCGTCATGATAAGATCAAATTAGGAATTTACAAATTGAATGTATACTATTCGACATCATTTGTGTTATTGCTAAACTTGAATTAACCATAAAAATAAAACTTAAAAATAACATAAAAATAACATAGGTGACGAAAGTACGTCAACCATTACAGGTTGCTGCAAAGTCAAAAATCAATTACGCATGGAGTAATTGTGACCACCGTACATTTGGTATAATGGTGACAATTAAGCATAGAAGGGTGACAGATTGATAAAATTCTAAGGGAGACAGCGTGAGTATTTAAGACAATGGCATAACTAGACTTTACTAGAACCTTTCACCTTAAAAATGTGCAAACAGAAACAAGAGATGGCAGTAACCTTAACAGTACATTGTTTACAGTACAACAGCAATATTGTCTCTAAATCAGATTAGTTCAATCCTCATTCCGGTTCAAGCCATTTCTGATACTGTTGGTGCGGATAATCATTCTCAATTCTTCTTTGTTGAGGATCTTGCCTATGTCTCCACCTCTGGGGGTTGTTTCATAACCTTGATCACTGTCCATTTGATATCATGCTCATTATGGCCAACTACTGTGAAGTGCTCAACCAGAGGTGCATTCGGAGTTTTACAACGCACTCTGCTCCTGTGTTGACCGATCCGCAACTTCACCTTTCGTGTGTTCTGGCCAATGTAAATATTTGAGCAAGAGCATTCAATCACGTAAATAACATTACAGGTATTACAATTAGAGAAGGAATTCAATTTGATTGAGACGTTGTTAAATGTAAACTCTTTGCCTTCCATGGTTCTATCACAGACAGTACAATTACCGCATTTTGCATGCCCAATTAATGGTTCTAGGCTCCAATGGGCGTCAAGGGTGGCAGCGGGTCTTGGGGTTGGTAGTGCTGCCCGTACTAGGTGATCTTTAAGATTGCAGCTTTTTCGGAAAGCAAAAAGTGGCCGCTCAATAGTGAGATTACCAGCGTTCACAAGCCAGTGTTAGACCAAATGATGAACCCCTGATTGAGTCCGACCACAAGATGCAAAATCGATTGCCCTTACCATAGCATGCAGTCTAACTATTCATGGGACATGGAGATGCTAATTCAGTTGCCCAGTATAATGTTCTGTTAGCCTATACATATAATGGAATTTTCAGCTGTGAATTTGAGAAAGACACTGTGTATTCAATGTTGATGTCAATAATTTACACTTGGAAAGAGTTAAAAAGGGTACAAGAAAATTATTCAGAGAAAGAACAAGGTTGGATCACAGCTGATTTTGGGAAAAACATAAAATGCATCCAAATTTCAGATGATGGGAGCCAGTGTTGGTGGATCATTTGTTGTTTCCAATGACACAACACATGCATGGACACATACACTTATGAAGGAATTTCATGAAACATCACTTTAGACAGAATAAGTACCACCCAAAGCTTAGGAAGCTTGCAGAAGAAGAGAGTAATTGATATGTGACATGTCAACAAATTAATGCAGGGACAAGATTGCACGTTTCACTGAGTCACATAAGGAGATCAAAAGGTCCTTTCAATTGAATGCAAAAGAACATCATCAAAAATGCCTATATTGAGCTGAGCTATGTCCTGGTCATAGTGTGCATCTTCACAAGATGGGTCAAAGCATACTCAACCAGAAGAAATGACAACCCCATGGTAGAAAATGTATTATTGCAAACATTGATCCCTAGGTAGATTCCTAGTTTCTCTGCAATCAGTTCAAAAGACCTACTCTATCAATGAGCTCCTGAAAATGAAGAAACCGAATCAACTGGTAAAAGTGACACAGAGCAAGATCGACAGAACAGAGATCACAGAGACTAAGAGTGTCTTGTCAGAGGTATTTAGTACCCGAGTGGTGATATTGTGTGGACCAAGTACTGAACGTCACGTTAGATGAACTGTGTTATGTAAGATTTGAACTGTATGAGCCACCCTGATTTCAAGTTTGAGCAGAAAAGAATTGAGAAAAGCTTAATAAATACCTGAGAACTATCAAAATCTGCAAAGAAAACAATTGATTTAATAAAAAGAACTATCCTCTGAGACCAATATTATTTTAGTCAAATCAAAAAGTCTTTATTTCGATTTTTTCAATCATAAAAGACATTTACAACCTTAAACATTTCCAAAAGACATTTTTACAATTTAAAAAAAGAAGAAAACGTTTTTAAAATTACCCTTCCTTGACAACTAGTATAAACCTTGGCAGCTAGTGTAATCCACAATACATCACTTTGTCTCTCAATTTACAATTATAAATATTAATATTGGCCAACCACCAGTCATAAAATCCATGAATTACAATCAAATAAATTTGATTAAAAAGACAAGCATTTTAAAAAAATTTAAAAATTCATCACAAGGAACATTACTCACTATATACATTTTACAATTTCAAATATCATTAGGCCAAAATGACTGTAAGCTCATTTTACGGGCCTGAATTATCCACATCCAGTAAAGAAATTTAGCTAAGGCTATAACTACGGCTTGGGAGTTGTCAGTGCATAAAATCCTGACTGCCTCACAACCCGTTTTGAGACCTAACTGGACACAAATAGGTTTTAACCAAGATCTCCTAGGCACCTTGTATTCAGGACAGGCAAAGAGAACATGCCCAATGGCTTCTCGCTGATCAGGACAGAAGGGACAAGCTAATCTTTGTCGCCCTCGCCATTTTGCGGTAAAAGCTTTTAGAGGTAGTGTCCCCACCCTGAGCTGATGATATTTCTTCCTGTCCCCTGGGATGGTAATCCAATCCCAATATGCCTCTAAGGCCGGAGAATGCTTTAGTTCTAGAAAATCTGCCGTAAGAGATGGTTCGATACTACGGCTAAATCTCTTTGCATCAAGCATGTTCCAGTACAGGTCTCGGAATATTTTTATCTCTATTTCTATACATAGGACTTTGGTCATTTTGGCCTGGTTTTGTTCAGAATATATGTTTCTAAACCTGTGTAGAGTTGTGTTGTAGTGTATTCATTGTGTTACTATGTGTGTGTGTTGCACAAATACTTGACTCAATGCCTCTTTAGTTAAGCCTGACTGATTTGTGCCAAGGTACCGGAGAGTGAGCATATGTTATCTTTTACTGTGTATCTAGCTTACTCTTACTAGTATTGTGGTTTTTGCTTGGACAGGGTGAATACCTTTGCCAACCATCAAAGCAATGTCTAACAGTTATCCCAATGCTATCCTATGGTAGATATGGGCCTCGGAGTAGTAAAAAATTAATGTAAGAGTTGTTCACTACCAGGACATGTAAAACTTAAAAGTACAAGTCCTGTTTTTTAAATACACTGCACTCTGGACTGACCAGGCCTACTCGAAGGGTGACATATGTATTCAAAAGGAATATTTAGGCCAGGCAAAAGGTTTATTTTACCACGTTGAAATGGCAGTTTAAAACTGAACACACAGGCTCTGCAATGGCAGACTATGTTTGGAGGGCTATTTAGGTATGTGGCACAATCAGGGCTGCAGGCCCACCAGTAGCATTTAATTCACAGGCCCTGGGAGCATGTAGTGCACTTTACAAGGGCCTTATGAGTAAATTAAATATGCCAATTGGGTATGAGCCAATATTCCCATGTTTAGAGAAGAGAGCACATGCACTTTAGCACTGGTTACCAGTGGTAAAGTGGCAAGAGTCCTAAGGCTAGCAAAATCGAAGTCAGAAAAAAGTGGCGGTTGAAGGCAAAAAGTCAGGGGGAAGGCCATTCTAGACCGGACAGGTCTAACACAGACATTCACAGATGCACACAGCAAGCGCAAAGGCACACTACCCTCACCCATGTCACACTTGAAAATAATTGCAGGCATACAATCTCAGCAGGCTTGAACCTTTAGAACTTATGACTGGACTTTATTTTGAACTGAGGCAGGGGTCTCCATATGCTAGGTGGTCACTCTCAGCTCTCCGTTAGAGTTCATTAACAGAGTATTCTACCTCCGCCAACAAGTATATTCTCTATCTCTCCAAAGGGAACAGCCAATGCTTCTGCCTCTGATTCAAGCCTTCCTTTACATAATTGTACAGTGCTACTTAAACAGTGAGCCCTGGATAAGCCAAAGAGTTCAGCTTATAATCAGCACAATGTAGATTGGTCTCCAAGTAAATAGCCACTGAGATTATAATCAAGCCCCAAACTTTTAGGGGAGTGTATCAGGACAAGATGCCTTTTCTTCAGAAGTCACATAGCATGAATGCATTCAGCCACCCTGGGAACTGTCAGTCTGGTTTCCAACTTAAAACCTCAGAGTATCTCTGTCCAATCAGATCATGTTGCTGGATGTTCACTTGTCTTAGGAACAATACAGAGTATGATTGGCGTGGTAGGACACCAATCTCTTTGTTCAAGGTGTGAAGCTTTATTCATCTCCTAGGCCATAGGCTGACCTACTGGTACTGGACTGGTCCAAGGGAGTTTGATACAAAAAATCTCTTTGGTCTACTTATTGGATGAGATTTCAAAATCAGACTGTTATGTTAAGTGATTTATAAAGCGCTCAACTCACCCTGGGGCATCTCGGTGCTGACTAGAAGTATAGGATTCTGAGAAAGGAGCATTGGAGGATGGGAGTGAATTAAAACAAAAAGGTTTCAGTTTTCTAAAAATACCATAGCTGGGGATTTCTCATAGGGTTTGGGGGGAGCTGGTTCCAGTACTTTGGGGCAAGAAATGAGAACACTCTTCCGCTAGTCTGTGTAAGGTGAATTCGGGGGACTTGGAGGAGACCCAGAGAACTGGAACTAAGTCTCCTCGAGGGGCAGTATTTGAAGAGTTTGCTTTGTAGGTAGAGGGGGCCTCTGTTGCTCAAGGCATTGAAGGTTAAACAGAAGATTTTGAAAACAGATCTTTTTTTCACCGATAGCCAGTGTAATTCTCTGAGCAACGGAGTCGAGGGGGTACCCGCAGGGCGGTTTAGTATCATTCTAGCTGCTGTGTTTTGAACCACTTGTAGTTTGGCCAGGTGTGATTGTCCTACTTCTGCCAGCAGAGCATTGCCGTAATCCAGGCGACTAGTTACCATCGCCTGCACTAGTGTTCTTCTATGCCGGATAGGTATGAATGGAAGACTTTTTCGTAAGATTTGTATGCTTTAATAGCATGCGCTGGTCGTGGACGCAATTTGGTCCTTCATAGATAGCTGTCGATCTACTTTTATACCCAAATTTTTTACTGACAGTTTGGGGGTAGGAGCTAGGCCAAGTTGGATAGGCCACCATTCATCTGTCCAAATGTCTGAGGCTTTTCCCATCAACATGATCTCCGTTTTTCCTGGATTTAATTGAAGGCAGTTTTCAGTCATCCAGTCAGAGCTCGCCTTCATACCACTGTAAAAACTGATTTTTTCTAGTTCAGGCTTTTCCCCGATGGTGAACATGAGCTGCGTGTCATCTGCATAGGAGATGATCTCAAAACCCAACTGCTCCACTACCCTTGCCAGGGGGGCCATGTATATATTAAAAAGGGTGGGGCTCAGACAGGAGCCCTGAGGGACACCTTTCTCCAGGGACATTTTAACTGAGGAATAAGGACCAAGACTGACAGTTTGGGTTCTCTCAGACAGAAAGTGCTGTAACCACTTCAAGGCTGTCCCTCCAAGACCACAATCGGATAATCTCTCCGCAAGCTTTATATGACAGATGGTATCGAAAGCCACAGAGAGATCTAGGAAGATCAGTATCAATGAACCCCCTGCATCTATGGTCTGCCTGAGGGAATCTGTGATTGCCAGTATGGCAGTTTCCGTACTGAAAGCCGGACGGAAGCCCGATTGGGAAGGGTCCAGGATTTCACTTAGTTCCAAATAGGAGCTTAGTTGTCTGTTCATAATGCTTTCCAGCAATTTACCCAAGAGTGACAACAGGGAGATAGGCCGGTAGTTTCTAAGAGTGTGAGGGGTCGGCTGATGACTTCTTTAGTATAGGTCGCACAGACGCCTCTTTCCATGCACGGTGATTATGCCCGTTGTTATAGAGTTGTTAAAGATATCACAGATAGCAGGAGCACAGCTCGTAGCTAGGAGATCCATGATTTTTGGAGGGCACAAGTCTTTAGGCGACCCAGATGTTGCATTTGAGAGGCCTTTTAAGACTTCTTCGATGGAAGTTTGTTCAAAGCTCACCAAGGAGCTGTTTATTTCACTTCCCCTAACCTCAAGATTGGACAGAATTGCAGAGGCTGCGCGGGTTAACTGAGGGAAATTATCGTAGATTCTGGATATCTTGTCCTGGAAATAGATTGCCAGTGAATTGCATAGGTCCTGGGATTCAAGAGGAGATTGGTTACAGGCTTTAGGTGATGAAAAATATTTTACTATGCTGAACAGGGTTTTCGTTGACTTACTGGCTTGTTCTACCTGTTTGATGATAAAAGTGTGCCTTGCTACTTTCAGGTTCAGATGAGATCTGCCCATAGATTGTCTGTTGGATTTGAATTGGTTTCTACCTGGATGGGGAATGAAAGGAGCAATGCAGGGTGACCGGCATAAAAAAGGCTGACGGCAGCACTGACATTCACTACACCATATGGAGCACCCTAATAACTTAAAAGATACATAGGTACGGGGGACCCAAACCTAAGAGTATTCCACATCCCATGTACCTAAGCTCAACTCATTCACACAAAACACATTCGGGGGGGGGGGGGGGGGGGTTCAGGGGCCCCTTCATGACTCACTACAGGGAATTACACAAGGAATGTGGTAGGCATTTTTCTCACCGGAGAATATGTGAAAAGGCCTACACCCTACATCTATTAATCTGCTGGCCCCAACCATTAATCACACCATGGGGTGGCCATAGGGACTGAAGGCTCCTAAGTTAGAGGGAATACCACTTTGGGTGCATCCCCATCACTCAACATGGTCAAGTACTCTTTTGGTGAGCAACAGACAAAATCATTTAGAACACTGGTCAGGGAATTTTTGGTCTGTCTTTTTCTGTCTGCCTGGTTTCTGTTTATTGTACCTGTCTATCTGTTGCCTTTTTATTTTTTTTAAATCTATTGTGCCGCGTGTAATTTTTCGTATTGTGCCTTGTTTTGTCCTTTTTCTTGCTGTTTTTCCGCCGCTTCTGTCCCTGCAGTCCCTCCCCCCTTGCGGTTCCCTCTCTCGCCTCCCAGCTTTGCTCCCTCCCCCGTCCTCTACTTAACGCGGCCGCTGCGCGAACGAGTTGCGCAAGACCTCGGACCTCCTGGTCAGGGAACTCTGCTCTCCCCTCGTGCAGCTCTGTCATTGTTCCACTGCCTCCAGCACTTCTCTGTCGCAGGTAGGTGTTCGAGGCCCTGCTCCATCCGCAGGCTCATGTCTGCGTCTCATCCCTGGTGGTCCAGTGGAAGAGCCTTGCTCTTCTGCTGGTCCGCTCGGCCAGCCATTTCTGTTTTCTGTCTCTATTTGACTTTTTTGGTCTGTCTGGTTTCTGCTTATTGTCCCTGTCCATCTGTTGCCTTATTATTCTTTTTAATCTTTTTCAATCCATTGTGCCTTGTTGTGTCCTTTTTTGTACTCTGTCTTGTTGTATCCTTTTTCATGCAGTTTTCCCCGATGCTGCTGCCCCCTGGTCCGCCCCTCTCCACTGCCGGTTCCCGCCTCCCAGCTGCGCTCCCGCCCCGTTCCCTACTTAATGGCAGCCAATGTGTGGCCGCGTGCACCACCAGTGCCGGGGACACTGGTTCTCCGACTCCCCACCGCAACGACTCGGCTGCCCTTCACACACTCAACCCTGGAAGAAATAACAACTGCAAGCTGTCGACACTGGCCACCACCGATGGCCAGTTTTCCTGCTGACACTGCCGCTGAACCTTCACCAACCTCCGAACCCCCATGGCCTCCTTAACGTACGCTCCCTGCACAGACACGCAGTAGAAATCTGGGACCTCCTCGACACCCTTTCGCCAGACATCCACTTCCTCACGGAAATCTGGATAAACTCCACCTCTGCCCCCGGACATCGCTACCCCCATCCACCGACGGATACAAAATTCAGGGGAAGGACAGCCACAACCACTCAGGAGGAGGACTCGCCATCACGCACAAGAACTCCCTTGTACTCCCCATATCCAGCACGAATGACTCCTCGTCCCCCATTTCCAAATACAGACTAGCCCCAGAACGACCCTACACGGCACCCTCTCCTACAGACCTCCCAGACCACGTTCACCACAACCATCACTGACCTCATCACTCCCCACGCCATTGCCTCCATGGACTATATACTGCTCTGGGTCCTGAACTTCCACCTTGACAACCTCAGCGACCCAAACTCCACCGCCCTCCAGGACAATCTCGCCAACATCGGACTGAAACAGCCTGTCACCACCCTTACCCACAAGGCAGGACACACCCTCAACCCCATCTTCATAGGAGGGAACAACATCTACTTAAGCCACACCACGCAACCCCTATGGACGGACCACCACTGCGTACACTTCTCCTTCGATAAAACCACCGCTCACAAACCTACACCACGCCCTCCACGAAGGAATTGGCGCAAGGTCACTCCACCCTCAAACACAATCCCTCTTCCACCAAAACCAACGTCATCTCTGAAGCCAACATACAACACAGATGGATCACCGACTGTGCAGACAAGCTCTCCCCCTTCCGAAACTCCGATAGACAGCGCCCCATGAAAGCCACCTGGTTCACCACTGACCTCCGAGAATCCACGCGCACCTGCAGACGTCTCGAGAAAGTATGGAGAAACAGCAAAACCCCGGAAGCTCGGACCACCTACAAGAACTCCATGACAGAATACCACCAACGCATCAGATCCACCCAAAGGACCTTCATCCAAGACAAAATCCTCGCAAAGTCCAGCAACTTGAAGGAACTCTTCGGCATCATTCAGGATTTCACCAAACCCCCCCATCGAAGCCTCAGACATCACACCTTCCCAGGACCTTTGCAACAAACTTGACTCCTACTTCCATCTCAAGTCCTTCAAAGACAACTTCAAAGAATAGACACCGAAACCACACCTACCTCCAGCAACGCCAGCCAGCCTACCGTCTCCACCTGGACCCCGGTCACTACTGAAGGCACCTCCACCACCATGAAGAGCATTCACTCAGGAGACCCCACGGTCTCCTGCACACCACATATCTTCCACAGAGCCACCGCCACCATAGCACCCGAGCTATGCTGCACCATACACGCCACCTTTGAATCCATCTCATTCCCCGTTGACTAGAAATGCGCAGAAGCAAGCCCCTACTCAAGAAGCCCTTTCAGACCTGACGGACATCAAAAACTACAGACCCATCTCTCTTCTACCCTTCTTGGCTGAAGTCACAGAGCAGATCGTCAACATCCGCCTCACGAACTTCATCAAAGCCAACTCCATCCTGGACTCTTCCCAATCCAGATTCCGCAGCAACCACAGCACTGAGACTGCCATCCTCGCTGCCACAGACGACATCCGCACTCTACTTAACGAGGGCCACATGGCGGCCCTCATCTTACTAGACCTCTCTGCAGCCTTCAACACAGTCTCTCACCGCACTCTCACCACCAGACTCCAAGACGCTGGGATATAGGGAACCGCCCTCGACTGGATCCGCTCTTTCCTCACCGGTCAATCACAAAGAATCCGACTCCTGCCTTTCCTCTCCAAACCCCAAGAGATCAATTGCGGAGTACCCCAAGGATCATCGCTCAGCCCCATGCTCTTCAAGATCTACATGGCCCCCCTCGTCGCCACCCTCACAAAAGAACCCAACACCACCAGACTCAGCTTCCAGGAAGGAATGAAAGACGTCACATCCTGGATGAGCAGCAGTTGTCTGAAGGCCAACTCGGAGAAGACAGAAGTTCTCTGACCCACTCCCTCAGCATGGCACAACACCTGGTGGCCCACTGCCCTCAGCAACCCCCCCACATCCGGAACCTCTGCATCATAATCGACTCCTCCCTCACCGTGAGCCAACAGATCAACGCCATCTCCTCCACGTGCTTCAACACCTTCCACATCCTTCGCAAAACCTTCAAGTCGATCCCCACCAAATCCAGAAAGACTGTCACCCACGCACTCAAAACAAGCAGACTGGACAACGGAAACGCCCTCTATGCCGGAATCAACAAACCCCCGCTCCAAAAACTCCAGACCATCTAGAACCCTGCTGCCAGACTCTTCCTCGGCATACCATGACCTGACCACATCACCCGGCACCTACAAGACCTCCACTGGCTCCCCGTTGAGAAGAGAGTAACCTTCAGTCTATTCACACCTACAAATCCCTCCACAACACCGGACCCCAATACCTCAACGAAAGAGTTTCCTTCCATGTACCGAAGAGAAACCTCCGCTCCGCCTACCTCACCAAAACCCCGCACATCCGCAGAGCCAGAGCAGGAGGAAGAGGCTACTCCTACATCGCAGCAAAGACCTGGCACAAGCTCCCACTCAACATCAGATGTTCCCCCACTCTGCACACCTTCAGGAAGAGCCTGGCTGAATCAGAGCTGCACGCCCCCAACCTCCCCCCTTCCCCCCCCCCCCCCCCCCCCCCCCCCCCCCAAGAACCTTGAGGCCGTCACGGGTGAATAGCGCGCTTCACAAATCCCTGATTGATGAAAGTTCCGGCTTTTCTCAAAGGTAATCAACAGCAGATCCGTAATCCTGCTGATCAATTTCTAACTTTAAATGATTTTAGTCCTGTCAATTCTGATCACTTTATGCCTGTGGTCAGACATCTCTCTTTCAAGATTATCGTCATTGCACATCAATCAATCAATTCGTTGTGACTGGCCAATTTTTCTGCAATCCAATCTTCCCACATGCCAACATAGAAAGACCCTCAGATCAGAAACAGCTCCTCTTCTGGACATACCCAAGTTCAGAAAGTCCTGCATCTCTAGGGCCTCTTTTTTAGTAGACCCCTTAACTCTGTAAATCCTTACCAACAATTCCCAATAGCAATACAGACCTGGTTGTTCCCTCCTGCGATATGAACTTCACTTCATCATCTTGGAAAATAAGTGATCGCATACAAAGAAGGATCCATTAAGAGACCAGCGTTTGGTAAACTGACCATTAGCTGCTTATCCAATTGTATAACCGTGCACTACTCCATCAGTCCGAGACTCCACTGGGCCGCTGACAGGACTGTGCAGTGGACCATATCTGCCGCAACACGCCTAGGACACCCTTCTGCCCCTCACACACAACACTTGGGGCTTCCCACAGAGATCACCCTGTACATTTACGTACACTTTCGTCAGGCTTAAGGATGCTTGCTGCAAGGAAGATGCAGCCCTTGGGCGCCAAACCAGTACTTACAATGTTTCCGTAAGATTTGTATGCACTTTAACATACTCCGACAAGGGCCTGGATAATGTTAATATAAGAAACGTTTAATTTACATGCAACATTTCCGATACATCATGAAAACAACAATCACAGACACAATTTGATTTTTTTCTGCATTCAAATGGTCTTGAAAAACATGGAACCTTTATCTGGAATAGATAGATGTAACGTAAAACCATTTGTTTTTTGCAAGGACAATCTGATGTTTACACCCCCGAACCACCGGCAGCAGATGCCTTTTCACTCAAAGACACATTTGTGGACACTGAAAAACAAAGGAGTTCTGAAGAGGTCAGGATTCATTCATCTCAAAACAGAGATGCGAGATAAACCGCTGTATACTACAGAAATGCATCACATACCGCTGAAACTGTAAGTAATATGAAAGTAATTTTCCAGATGTATCGAGAAGCAGGTTGGAAGGGAAAGTTTGTGCTGCTAATAGAAATACAAACTAAAACAACATGTTATCAGTCTTGCGTTGTCATATACCCAACACTTAATTTTTTTATATAAATCTTGTACCGGTCCGGGGCCTCTACGTCGGCAAACCACGCATGGGAAGGTTGTCCCGCGAGAAGACTGATGCAATCATATGTATTTATTTTCTTTCCATTGTCTGGTTTAGCATTAGATCGTTTCTTTTTTATGCTGTTTCTTAAGTGGTACAAGTGTATATATTTTGGATTTCTCTTTAACACCTATGCAATTGTACTTCTTTGTAGTCGTCCCATACTTCTTTAATATATTTTTTATGTTGAAAAACTTTGTGGCTCTCCATAGACTTTACCTTCACCAGAACTTAACTTTTCATCTAAGAGCCACAGTCACGTGTGCTTTTTTGCATTCTTCCCACTTCCTAATGGTGGAAAAAAACCCTTTAAATAATTGTTTCACTGGTGTAATGTCTTACAGATGGAGCACACTTTGTATGCACTTTATAGGCTCATTCAAACGGTGATGCTGAAAAACAAAGCTTAACATTCAAACATTCAGTTTAGTAGCTCGCTAATGTAAACATATGGCAAAATATACATAGTTATTCAGTCTCGAGGTATTTGGAGACTTATTCAAATAAAACATTGCCACTTATATGATCGAGCCACCAAAATGAGAGGGGTAAAGGAAGTGACATAACATATCCTTTAAATCCCCGACATATAGGACATCACAGTTTTTATGTCTTGATCCATCTTCCACCCCACAGCAGTCTCCAGTTTGCTGCTAAGGGAAGGGCAGTGGAACCTACAGAAAGAAAACAGAGCTCTAGTTACCGGGTTGACTTTTTGTTCCTCCCTACTTGACGCCTGCAAACAGGGGCAGCATGGTGAGAGTCACCGTCATCAAAAAGCAAACCAAGCAGGTGCAACTTTTGGCCACTCCCAATGTATATAAGAAATCAATTGGTATCATTGTTTGTTGGCCTTTTGGATTCCTGCAACTGTCCAAAAACATCCAATGTGTCAGTGACCAAACCACCCAGCTTCTAGATAGCACCAGTGGGAACCATGTTGCGGAACCGAATAAACTATCAAATAATTAAATGCGTAACTGGAGTAGGTTCAAAAGTGTCTTTGAGTGTTGCCTGACATTGATCACTGCAAGCTAAACTGTGCAATGCTTGATGAGCAGTGAGGGCATGTCTCTTAGATTGGGGGATACGATGTTATGAAAACTGAGTGCCACCATAAGCACATAGAAGTGCTAGTGTGGCCCAAGGAGAAGGGTATCTCAGGGTGGGGATGATGCCATGCTAGTTTTCAAAATCAAAATTTGAAAGGAGTCACCATATCACCAGATAATGCAGAACCTCCCATCATCAAGGAAGGAAGCAGCTAAGGCAAACATTTATGTAGATGTGCAGGGTGCCAGATGATTGGAAACTCGGGTACCTATTCAAGGCAACTCAGCATTTTTAAAAGGACTTCGATTGTGTGGTATTTCATGATAAATGACCAAAGACACCCTGAAATGTACTGTTGATCATTTGGGGTCCAATTCACATACTTTCTAACCTGGGAAGTAAGAAATTAACAAAACATAGGTTTACACTCAGATTTTGCATACATTTCCAAGTTTTACTGAATTAACAGAGAAATCCGGGAGTAATGCTAGCTTTTATAAAGCTCTGGATACCTCGCTCCTGAAGCTTCTGTGTGCTGTAACTAACTTTGCATTACTTTATCCAAATTAGTGACAGTCAGACATTTCGAGCAGTATTGATGTGCATGACCATTCCTGACATATTGACATGTTTTTCCCTTTTTTTGTCTGTCCACAGGTAAAACGTTTTTCACACATGAGACTTTTGTGTTCTAGTGTTGCCACGCCTGTGACGTAACAAGCGTATTGCGTAACACCATGTGACCCTAGAGAATAAAGAGGGTCCACGCATGGACGTAAGCCAGTAGGGCGACGACGTGCTGACCAAATCATATCTACCCTGTGTCCGAGTGTTTCTTTGTAAGGCCCCTCACGTGTGTGATACCCAGGTCCCCCACCCACAACATACCTTGGCCCCCTAGCGACACAACAGCTGGCGATGAGGGTGGGCGTGCCCTCGCTGTGTGTGTCGGTACCATCGATATTGGGGCGGCCACGAGCTCTGCCATTGGCTCGCGGCGCTCGTACCCTGGTTGACCGCATGCTGTGCGGCATCACAATCGGGAGTCCTGCTGGGGGCCGCAGCGGCATCTGAGGTGAGCTGCATTGTATCCGCGACCTGCCGAGTCTGAACGCGCTACCCTTGTCTGCAGTGCACCTACCAGCACATCGCACAGGCACACAGCGCACGAACGCACACGAGGTACATCCTGCCCGGCAGACCGCTCGAGCTCCGAGCAGCGGCGGCACATTGGGGACTCGGTGTGCATACATCACACCTTCGGCGTAGCGCTTGGCCTGCAGAAGGGAGACGCGTGACCCATGGGCCTCTGACACGCCACCTGACACCACGTGCACTCCGAGAGGTGAAGAGAGGCCAAGGCAGCTGTCCCGGTGCCCCGGGGGCACTCAGCCACGTGGAAGCACACGTCTTTAGGCCCAGCAGCATCACTGCTCTGTCGAGGGGCAAGGAGCATTTCACACACCCCCATCTGCTGGGAGGAGGTGTAGAGACAGCCTCAGCAGCCCCTGAAGCTGGTGGAGAGCCCACACGACCTCACGGTGGAAACCAGATCTTCCAAAGGAAGGACATTTGCAAGTCACTACATGCAGGAGACACCCATAGTCAACAATCCTTGGCTAATACAAGCAAGCAACCAACAAGCAGTGGTTCAACTAAGCTGCAGGTCTGACCAAGGGAATAAGGAGCCTGTTACACGACCATAGTTGGGTGCAGTGAAGCAGCACGTTGTCACCGTGATCCTGGCCACCATACCCCCCATTGAACCATTCCTAGGGGGGCTCACCATCATCATTGGTACCGAAGTGGAAGGACAGGGTGGACCGCCTTTTGATATTCTTCAAAGCTACCAAAGTGCATAAGGATCAGAAACGCGCCATGGTCCTTGGAGGAAAAGATGTCCATAACATAGCCAAGACTCTAGTGGAAGTCCCACCGAAGAACCACCACTCACTCAAACGCCCTGAATGCGTACTTTGAGCCCATGGCTAATCAAGACTATGAGAGATTCATAGGCAATTGCCAGAAGAGTCGCTGGACACGTATTATGCCCGCCTGAAGGAACCTAGCCTCGACCTGTGGCTTCGCAGACACCACAGAAGAAATACGTGGTCAAATCATTCAAGGCTGCGCATCTGCCAAACTAAGGGAACGTATTCTCGAAGAATCCGGCAAACCGCTAGTGGACATCCTGACTCTAGGACGCACCAAAGAATTATCAAAGGCCCGAGCGGCCACATGGAAGCCGCCCTCCAAGCGCCGGTAAAGGCTGAGACCGTCAAGAAGGTGACCGTAAGATCCCCAACAAAATGGACCAAGAAAGGCACGGGAGCCGCTACCCGAATGTCGCCAAAGACCTGTGGATACTGCAGGGGACCAACCCATCCCGAACCGGAATGCCCTGCCAGAGGAAAGCGGTGCTCAGGGTGTGGGCGTTTCAACTACTTTGAGAAGGTGTGCCGCTCCAAGAAGTTTTGCAAGACCAGACAGGTGGTCAACACCGTACCAGAAGGGGACCCCGGCCAAAGTGACATGGATGATGATGAGGAGGAAGAAAGGACAGTGCACAAGGTACACATGATTGGCACCGCCACTCGAAGAACTAGGCGGCTACCTCAGTGTAGTATCCGGGTAGGCGCACAAGAAGTCATGGCCGTGGTTGACACAGGGGTGACCATACATCTCATGGCATCCACCCTACATCAAACGTTAGACCCATTACCAGTGCTGATCCCATCTGCCATCACTGTTTTCGCGTATGGACAAGACACACCTCTAAAGATGTGAGGAAAGTTTAAGACGTCCATCTCGCATGGAGATAATTCCATCACCACCAATGTCTTCGTATCTGAAGATGGGCAAGGCATGCTCTTAGGGTGCCGAGCAGCTGAGGACCTTGGAGTAGTTACGTTTGCCTTTGGGGTACACCAAGAGTTGATCCAACAACTGATAACGGAGTTTTCAGACGTCTTCAAAGGTATCGGAACGTTCACAGGAAAAAAAGGTACACCTCCACATTGATCAGACGGTTCAACCTGTAGCCCCGAGACATCGCCGAATTACATTCCACTTAAGGCCCTTGGTCGAAGAAGAGCTTAAACTGGAAGCGGCGGGAATAATAGAAAACATAACTGGCCCCACCCCCTGGGTCTTGCCCATAGTAGTCACGAGAAAGCCCAAGCAGCCCGGAGCAGTGCGCATCTGCATGGATATGCGACTCCCCAAAGCTGCCATCAAGCGAGAGTGCCACATAACACCACTATTGATGACCTCTTAGGGGAAATGGCAGGATCCAGCTGGTTCTCCAAACTAGACCTGCGGTCCGGCTACCATCAGTTGGTACTCGATGAAGAGTCTCGCAACATCACGACCTTCTCAACCCACATGGGACTCCGCTGATACACCCGTCTCAGTTTTGGAGTGTCCAGCGCGGCAGAAGTATTTCAAAATGTCATACAAGAACTTATTGCAGACATACCAGGGGTGATAAATGTCAGTGATGACATTATGATACATGCCAGGACAATCCCGGAGCACAACAGCCATCTAACACAGGTACTTCGGAGATTGAGTGACGCCGGTCTCACGCTGCATCGGGAGAAGTGCGAGTTCCTAAAGTGAAAGCTACAGTTCTTTGGATACACCTTCTCGATCGATGGTGTCACTGCGGATCCTGACAAGGTAAAGGACATCAAGGAAGCGGTGCCCCCCACCACGGTCACCAAAGTCCAGAGTTTCCTCAGAATGGTAAATTACTGTGGGAGATTCATCCAAGACCTAGCCAATCTAACGCTAACACTGAGAGAACTCACTAAAGATGCCGCGCCCTGGAAGTGGGGCCCCGAGCAAACCAAAGCTTTCCGGGAGATTAAAGGAGCCCTCTCCGTAACCACCACTTTGGCCTTCTTTGACCCCAGGAAATTGGCACTTGTAGCCGTAGATGCTGGTCCCGTGGGGCTAGGAGCCGTGCTGATGCAAAGACACCCGGTCACATGACTTGTATTAAAACCATTCATGTGACCGGCATAACAAACGCTCGAGCAGCAAACTGGTAGAAGCAAGTGGCTATACCGGGAGGATACACGAATGATACAGGTAATGACTCACCCGAAGCTGAGATAGAAATTAATATACCCCGCTCCGCGGTAATTAAGTTCTCTGACTCGTTCGTTTTTATTAAATTCCACAGTGCATGTGGCAAAAAAGATCAAAAGAAAAGGAGACGCCCTCCATTAAACGAGAGTTCGGAGTTCCGCAAGCAAACGGAAATCTCTAAGTAAGTAATAGCCACTCTTAGTAAAAACCTTTGCAGGTTCTAATAAACAACTAGATTCACCAATTTAAACCCGCTCTGGTTTAATGTTTCAGAACTCGGTGAGCCACTTCGCACAGAGACGCAAAAGCGTAGATCAGATGACATGTAGCAACTGTAACCATAAAAAACGTACGTTATACTGTGGGCGATCCTCAAACAAACCCTTGTGATACAATGTCACCATCACAGAAAATAGATACAATTTCTGTATTCTATCTCACAGAACACAGCAAAACGCCAGTCAAGAGTCTGAATACCCTTGAACAGAGTTGTCTACACAACGCAGGAAGGTAATAAAAAAATTATGAACAACCTCCTTCCAGCGACGGAATATTTGAAGGCCCCACACTAAAGTATCCCCCCTATTTTTACACAGGTACCCAACTATAAGCCCTGAAGAAAAGCCAGTTAAATGAAACACAGGCTTGGAAACGCGTTGGCTTTGGCACATTTGTCGTAAACACGAATGCACTCTGCGCAAAGGCTTTAGAAAATTCTTTTGAATACAAAGGAATGAAGAATGTATTGAAGGACTGGGTTCTTTAAGACCCAGCGGTGCCAGGGCACAACACCTGAAACCTTCGTGGGTAACCTGCTCCGGCGTACGAATCACAGAGACACGGGACACTTCCTTCGACGTCAAAGATTCAAGGTTTATTTGCTGCAGGGAACACAGAGATCACGACAAGTACACCACGTGCAACTTGGGGAGACTGCTTCAAATTGGTTCTGTGGATCGCTCCTTTTATACAGTTTTTACTCATAGGATAACATTGAACACAAAAGTTTACAACCCGGTTCCCATCATTAGCCCCCAGAGGGGTCGCTTTGGTCACTTTGAAACACATGAGGTCCGGAACATAAGTGCGGAAACATTTGGCGGTTCCCAACTGTAAAAACCATCTTCCCACCATTAGCGAATTCCAATCAGCAGTAAAACAGATCGAAATAGGAACAAGGACAGGTGTAGAGGAAGACGGAGACAGTGGGGAGATCGAAAAAGGGTGTAAAAGGGGAGGTATCGGGAAACACGAGATACAGGCATCAAAGGGACGTGCCTAATGAGATGCACGGCTGAGACAATAAGTCCGTGCGGCAAGATGAGCCTCGAGCGGCGCCATCTGCCTTACAGTAGCAACCCCCTCATCATAAAGACACTCACAAAGAACATGTGTCTTCCGCAGATATCTTGGGAGTCCCAGGGTCGCGAAGCGGACAACGTCCGTTCGCTGGCTACTTGAGGGCAAGAGACAAAATGGATGCCGTATCTAAGATGGAACCCGTGGGTACTGATGAAAAACCCACATAACAAAACGAACGGTTTAAGTTAGCACAGCGAAACTGCGCACACTTACTAAACTCGTCATTTGTGGTTCATAGATACCAGACTCGACCATTTTCGTGCGAGTCGAAAAACACCACTTACAATTGTTACGGAACCCCAGTATACTAAGTTTAGTCCTTTGAGATACCAGGCTTAAATCAGATGAAATCAGGTTTATGTAGGCTTGGTAGTAGAATCAGTTGGTAGGGTACAACCTTAGAGCTTAATATAAATGTAGTTTTGTGGTAAATGTTTTTGAATTAACGGACTAATTTAATTCAATTGTGTATGTATTGTAAAAAGTGTTTTCAGTAAATGTGTAAATCTATGTTTTGTTGTATGGCAGCGAACAAACCTCAGACTGTTTTTGAAAAATCCCAGAAAAAAAGTGTTGCAAATTGCATTCTTCAATAAAAAAAGTACATATATAACCTAAGGATTAAATACCTCAAGATTGGGCCCCGGTAGCGTTTGCCAGCCGATCCCTAACAGACTGAACAGAGGTACTCCCAAATAGCACCAGGCACCGCAGCTCCCATATGTGGTTCTCTGGTGATCTCAAGCTTCTGAAACTAAAAACACGTCAGTCAGAAGCACCTGGAGACGCGACTACTCCGGCCTAGCTTGACAGACCTACCTGGCTGCGCGTAAAAAATATAAAGCTGCCATTAGCCTAGCGAAAATGGAACATTTCTCAACCAGGATCTCGTCGGCAGCCGACAAATCTAAGGAGGTGTTCAGAGTCATGGACGAACTCACTACGGATGACAGAACCCTCCCAGCCCAGACCCCCACTCAAGAGGCTTGTGATACCCTCAACTCCTTCTTTTTAGACAAAATCACGAAAATTTAAAACTCTATTCCCCCCTCTCCCCAGTTACTTCCACCGGTTTCCTATACCAACAATCGTTTGACTTTCTCCTCTTTCCCGGTCCTAGACCCCACTTCTCTAGCGGAACTAGCAACCCGGGTAAAATCTGGTTCCCCGAACGATTGCTGTCCGCCATCTGTCCTGCGAAGTATATGTCTGAACCTGCCAGACTGCATTCTACCTCTACTCAACGGGGCACTCAGCAGCGGCATCGTCCCGACTTCTTTCAAGGAGGCTATTTTAGTGCCCCTCCTTAAAAAACCCGGCGCCAACCCCGCAGAGCCTTCAAACTACCGCTCCATCTCCCTCCTCCCGTACTTTTCAAAATTGATGGAGGCCCACGTCACCTGGTGCCTGTCAAATTTTATCAAATCTTCCAACCATCTTGAGCCGAATCAAGCCGGTTTCAGACCTGCCCACTCTACTGAGCATGACATTTTGGCAGTTCTAGATACACTCAGGAACAATGCGGATGCTGGGTCCCCCCAAGCCCTCGTCCTCCTGGATTTGTCAGCCGCGTTCGACACGGTGGATCATAACATCCTTCTCCACCGTGTCGGGCAGGCTGGCATCCAGGGCACCGCTCTTGACTGGGTTAAGTCCTTCCTTACTGGAAGAACACAGGCGGTCCGCCTGGGGTCCTACACTGCCACTAAAACCCCCACGCACTGTGGAGTCCCCCAGGGCTCCTCTTTGTCGCCGCTGTTGTTTAACCTATACCTTCGGCCTCTGATTCAATCTCTCCAGAAATGGGATATCGTCGTATACAATTACGCTGACGACTTACAGATCATCCTTCCTCTCACCTCACCTCATGCCATCAATACGTTTCACGCAGTCATGATCCACATCCAATGTTGGATGAACCAGAACCAATTGAAACTCAACCCCGGGAAAACTGAGCTCCTCCTCCCGGGACTCAGTCACGCTCACTGGGGGCCGCAGTTCTGGCCTCCGGAGCTAGGCTCCCCCCCAATCCCTGTGAAAGCAGTAAAGAGTCTGGGAGTGATCATTGACGCTGAACTCTCTCTCAGAGCACAGGTGGGAGCGGTAATATCTTCCTACATGTACCAGCTCCGGAAGATCCGCAAAGTCCGCCACCTACTTCCCCCCGCTGCACTTACCCAAGTCGTTATCTCACTTGTGCTCTCCCGTCTGGACTTCTCTAACTCCATCTACCTCGGCCTCCCATCTTCCCTGACGCACCGCCTTCAAGTTGTCCAGAACCAAGCGGCCCGCCTTATCCATAACACCCCCAGATGGCAGTCAGCCAAACCCCTACTCCACAGTCTTCATTGGCTCCCAATAGACCAAAGGGCAGCCTTCAAGGTGGCATGTCTTACTTTCAAAACCCTCCACTGTTCCGGCCCCGCGTTTGTAAAATCTCTTATCCGCCCCTACTGTCCACAGCATGACCTCCTATCTGCTCACCGTCACCTGCTAGCCACCCCTAAAATCAGAACCAAGAAACTCGGTGGCCGCCGTTTCTCCTATCTGGCCCCAGGACTCTGGAACCCCCTCCCTCTCTCCATCAAATCTTCCTCCTCTCTCCTGAACTTCAGAAAACTACTTAAAACCCATCTTTTCCTTCAGCTAGAATCCCGCTACTTTCGTTTCCCTCTCAATCACTCTGTCTCTCAGCGCCAGGAAACCTCGGCGTCAGTGCGCTTTACAAATGGCACCTAAGATAAGATAAGAGAAAGAGGCGATAGCCATCCATTGGGGTTGCTGGCACTTCCACCTATATGTATATGGAAAACCCTTCGTGGTTGCCACCGACCACAAACCATTGGTTGCCCTCTTCTCGGGAACCTCCACGAAGCCCCGGCCACGCATCGAGAAGTGGATGCTCCAACTCCAAGACCACAATTGCCGAGTGGAGTACCAGCCTGGGTCTAAAAATCCGGTGGACTACTTATCACGACACCCCCGAGCAGCCACCCGGGAAGAAATGGAGGACGCAGCTGATACCGAGGAATTCGTGAGATGTGTTACCGCCAGATCATGTCCGATACCCATATCTCTGGAAAGCATTGCAGAAGCAACCCGGAATGATGAATGCCTACAATGGGCTGGGCGGCTCTTCAGAATGGAAATTGGCATAGGGCCAAAGAAGAATGGAAAATATTGACCCTTGAGGCTCAACGCATCTTGGACAGCCTACACCATGTGCGAGAAGAACTTAACGAAGATGACACCGTATACCTACTACGAGGACACCGGCTGGTGATACCGACATCCCTGAAAGCTCAAGTAGTGCAACTGGCCCATGTGAGCCATCAAGGAATGGTCAAAACAAAATCCAGACTACGACCAATGTCTGGTTCCCCTTAATGGACGACCTAGTGGAAGCCACGGTGAGGTCGTGTGCAGCATGTCAGGTGACGGAGAAGGGCAGTGAGCGGCACGGATCAGAGTGGAACCCTGGCCGAAATCTCCCTGGGAGTGCGTCAGCCTGGACTTCGGCAGCCTCCCAGACGGCAGGCATACCAGCCATGGACGACCACTCCAAATACCCTGAGGTTGAGATCATATCCACAACAAGCACCACTGAGGTAATTCTTAAACTGGAGAAGATCATGGCTACACATGGGCTGATGCGAGAGCTCAGGACAGACAACGGTCCCCCCCTTTCAAGGTCAAGAACTAGTCAATTACCTCAGCGCTTTGGGTATTCAGCATCGCAGAACAACCCCCAGGTGGCCACAAGCCACCTGGGGGCTAATTTTTGCAAATACATTCATTAAACTGAATTGTTTGTCCAAAGTGTTTTCAAATTATGGCTAAGTAGAAAATATTAGTGGAATCAAGATGGCTTGATGTTTGTTTACAACAAAACAATTGTATTAATGTTAGCACTTTTTTCTTGTATTCCACTTTTTAAACTGAAGGCTGTTGTATCTGGTCACTAGTTCTATATGTTTTGCGTTTTCTTGGTGGCTATCCTCTGAAAAAATGATTGCATTTTCTATTTATTTGTTAATTTGATTTTTTTGTGTTTTATATAGCTCAAACAAGTCTAAGAGGAGTCTGAGCACTCTAAAACTAATGAAACAAAAAAAGAGGCATGACATTACAAACATTTAACCAGGCTTAGAATGGCCTATAGGGAAATCAGGCAGTGCCTGATGGGCAGGGCTTACAGATCAGTGTGTGGGCCGGTGTTTAAGCCATTTGTGGGCTTCATTTATGGCCAGGTTGGCCGTTTTTTCTGTTGAATTCACTGATATTTGCTGTGAGCATTGCTTGAAGCAAACACAAAAGCATGCAGTCTCCCATCCCATGCAAAATGCCCTTACAGCGTGCCTTTACATGTTCAAAACTGGCTTAATTTGCATTTGTGGGCTACTTTTTCAGGTATCTTGGTCGCTAATGGGGCCAACTTTCATTTTGGTACCACAGCCTATTTTCTGTCCCAGTCCAAGCCTGCATTCAGCTATTCATGGAACTCAGAGGTAATTATGCATAGTTAATGAAAGGGATACTGAGACATTTGTAGAAAGAGTGTATGTATTGTTGGTAAGTCAATAAGAAGAGGCGTAGGTAGAGACAGAGAAGGTGTTTACAGTAGGAATTAATTTACAGAGCTCAGAAGTGAGCCAATTAAGATTATAAACAAGCGTGCCCCTAAATTGGGGAACGTCCCCAGGTCACTGCGTGATCCCCTCCAGGGGTTGAGAACGTATTCAAAAAAACGTTTAAAAAAAAAAAAACTTTGCTGGAATTCTTGAATATAATGTTTATTCTTTCCAATTCAGATTTGTAATTCACTCAAAATCTCATTTGTTCACAATTTCCAATATGCATAATGGTAGCAACTCCAATGCATTTCGGCTATATCGTAGCCTTCATCAGGGAGCATGAATCTGAAAACGAATGTTCGCTATAAGTACATGAGGACAAAATCAAGAGAAATGTATGTGACTAGTTTCATAGTAGAATAAAGACTGGTGCTCGATGAGGTGACAATGTGAAGAAAACGGTGTGATAAACAATCCGGCTGTTACTCAACCCCCTGGCTGCAGCCGGAATTCTGCCCCTGTGCGGCACATTCCAATCGCGGGCGTGGTCATGACGGCTCCCGGCCGTCATCACACACCCACCGTAACTGATGCGACCGGGAGCCGTCATCAGCTCCGAAGGGGTTAAAGAGATATGCAAAGTGAGAAAGGTACTCGATCTACCAACTGACTCGTGCAAATGATCCGCTAATAATACGGAACATGTGAAACTTCAGACGCAATACAAACAATGTCCGATTGAGAGGAGTGCACTTGTAAATGATGCTTCGGCATTCTACGGTATGAGTTAGTAGAATCTGCGATGGTTAAAACAGTCAAGTGAATATAAACATGTGTACGTGTAGTACATAGTGAAAACCAACCTCCAAAATGGTTTCATGCTTAGAGACGTAAGCGATAGCTGAAATCAATCAGTGCATTGTTTAACGTGTACGCGAGTAACTATACACATGCGCTACGTAACAAGTCAAAAATCCAAACGGCCCTCAAAAGAGGTTAAACTAAAAGTGACCGATTAGTCTGCAAAAAGTGAATCAATAGGTCATACTCAACTTACTTGGGAAGCGAACTAACGCGCACTAACCTGTCCTCTTCGTTGCTCAAAGGTTCCTAATTCCCCCGAAATGGTGAATGGACTATAAAGGGACGTGTGCTGGATATGGGGGCCATTTTGAAGTGCGCAAAAAGATGGGTGAATAAATGGTGAACAAAGATGAAGGACAAATCACCAAAGGTACACCAAAACACTCACAAGAACAGTGGAAAAAGACTGATTCCTGGATTATGTCCAGGGTCAATGTATATATGAAACATCACAATGCATCAATCACATTTTTTTTAAAAACAAAATCGGTAGAAGAACAGTCATAAAATAAATATTTGGTGATCATGTGGGAAATCACACAGGGGTGCCATGATCAGACAGACTCAAAAGATCAATGAAGTTATAAGTAACAACTATGTTCCACCCTATCATTCATCCCTGTAGGTTTCCGGGTGTCTAATTTATAAATCCAATAGTTTACTCTTTGCAACAAAAAATTGTTATTGTCCACTCCTTCTCTTTTTTTGACCGTTTCCAAAATAGTGTATCTTAATTGAATGTCGCTGTGGGTAGCATCAGAAAAACTTGTTGCGAATGTTAGATTTATATTCGTTCAACCTGGTTTTAATTTTCCCTTCAGTCCTTCCACATATTCTAATCCACAGGGACATTTCAGTAAGTAAATCACATTCATGGAGTCGTATGAGGCAGAAACTTAAAGCTTAATCTAGTAACCCTTACTGGGATGGGTAATTGTGGTACCTTTAATGATGTTATTACAATGTCCACAATTATGGCAAGGCACAGTGCCCCGATATGAATCTCCTGTTTCAGGTTTCTTAGGTTTGAGTATCTCCCCCAAGTTCTTTGCTCTTTGATAGGCGAAAATCGGTACTTCTTTGAAGAAGTTATTTAACTCCTGCTCCTGAGATAGGATAGATCAATGTTTTTTGATGATGTTTTTGAAGTTTTTGAAGTACTATTGGAAAAAAACGCCAAATCTGCAGAGGCTGCGGATTTGGTGTTTTTTTCCAATAGTATGGGAGTTATTGCTGGATAGACGGACCTATACTTAAGGCTTTATATATATATGCAGGGTCCGGGTCCGGGTCCGGGAGCGAATATAGACTACTTCTTTGATTGAGTCTTCAGAATTTATTTTTGTGAAGAAGATTGTCGTTTTTTGTGAAAAACAGATAAATTGAAAAGGAAAACGGGATTGGATTGAACTTTTTAGAATATTACGACAGGGACCATATGAAACATGGGATCCAATTTGCGATTTGAAGAGGAAGTAAATATAACTGTATGACCGTACCTGCGGCAAAGAACATTATATGCCCTGAAGAAGTTCTGGTTTAAGAACAAAACACGTTGGCTGTGATTGATCAAATAAAAGAAGAATATACAAAAAAAATCCCAAGAGGAGGAATTGCATTTATTGGATAGACTGTACACAATTGTGCTTAATACATATACTATATTGTGAGGTGGTGCAACTTTAATACATGTTCTAAAGTGTTCGTTTGACCCTGTGGTAAGGGTGGTGCTCTTGAACAGAGAGCACTGTTAAAGGTTTGCCCACAGGATTGTTTGGTTTATGTTAAGATTTGGTAAATATTTCTGTTTGGTGCCTCGTGAGAAATCGATCCACTGTCCAGTTCTTTGTGTTTAAAGATATGCCATCTACCAAGCATTGCCTGGCAGCTATAGCCGACCTGTAGACATTCACTGTTCTGTAGGACATACCGGAACCAAACAACTGTTAGATTATTATTATTATTATTATATTTCTTATATAGCGCCAGAATCGACCCCGAAGGGGTATCTCCGCGCTTGCCCTGGGAACCCGTCCTGGTTTTTCCCTGTGAGATAGCCCCTACAGGGCACCCCCAAGGTGAAAGCCAGGCATCCCGCCGCGGGGGGGCCGTTGTGGAGATTAAGCAAGCTTAATGCCCAGAGTTGCAGTGTGTGAACCCATGATTAGGTCAGGCACCGAAGTGAGATTTATCGAGTCCGTGGACATTTGAGCTCATTACCCTGCCGCGTCGGGAATCGAACCCTGCTCCCGGGTCTGACCTCTGCTTCAGGGTCTGCCTGCTCTAACCAGTGAGCCACACTTCTCCACAGTTAGTGATAGTTTATCACATGTACTAAAACAGTTGAAACAGAATCATAATCCCGATCAACACCAACAAACCCATTTCTTCCAAGCCAGCCGATATGCTTTTCTCGTTCCAGATGCTCATGACTCTAGTGCGAGTCAGAAAGCATCTGCCCAGAGCTCTGGGATTTTCCATGGTCTCCTAAAATCCTCCAAGCCATCAGAATGAAGAGACCCTGCTCCACTAGAGTATGAAATTCTCCTCCAGATGCAAGGAATACATCCCTGAATGTTCTGTTCTTCTCTCATACTCTTTCAAGCATTTAGCCATGCAAAGTATTTAAATCTTAAAGTAAGGAAAGAAAACAGTGGTAGACAAAGTCTTTGTCTTTCTTTTAATATAAAAACAAATTCCCTAAGGCCCTACTAGTGACATCTAAGGCCCTACTAGTGACATCTAAGGCCTTGCGCCAGAAGTTCGCCTAAACAACATCAGACAAAGAAACTGTCAGTTTGTAAGAGATATGTTTTAACAACAGTTTAGCGTTATCACCCCATACAACTTCAACTAGTAAGACATGACTAACATACCACAAGGAAGCGTACCTCACTGTAGGTTGGTTCAGCACTTGCATGCGATTAATAATTTCCTTAATAAATTCTGACAGACATGCATTCTGATGTGTAGACATTCACTGTTCTGCATGATAGTCCAGATCCAAACAATTTCGTTAAGTAGTCATTCACATGTACTAAATCAGTTGAAACGAGATAGCAATTCTGGTGAATGCACCAAAAGCCTATTTCTTCCAAGCAAATCAATATGCTTTTCTCATTCCTGATACCCAGGACTCTGACAGGAGTCAAAAAGCATATGCTGAAAGCCCTGGAATTTCTCACTGTTTCCTGAAATCTTCCAAACTATCAAAACTAGGAGACCCTGTTACACTAATGTATGAAATTATCCCCCCTGGTCCTAGAATTATGTCACTGAATGTCAGTATCAGGATAGGGAAGTCAACTGTCATTTACAACATGACTGGAGGCCTCTGACCTCCAAACTGGGGTTACCACTAGTGCAGTTTACCTGCATCTGCGTACTTGCAGAAGTACTCTGGGCAGCATAGCAAATGGAGGGAAAGCATAAGGTACCAAACCCCACCAATCCTGCAGGAAGGCATCTGCTCCACAGCTCTGCGGATCTTGTCAGTGGAAGGGCCTTGTCAGTTGCATGTTCAATCTCTCTGCAAAGAGGTCCACTCCGAAGGAGCCCCATCTCTCCTGAATGCTCAAAAACTGATAACATGGGTGCTAAGTTAAGGTGGTCAGCTTAGATGGCTGTGACAACAGCTCTGTGACTAACAGTCACTGGAAGTAGGGGTGCTGCAGCACCCCCAAAATATATTCATGCTGAGGTTCAGGAGGTGAATCAGCAATAAATATGTATTTTTATCTTGTCCTATTTCCTGTGCTTTCAAAGATCGAGGTCAAACTTCAGGCAACGTATTCTGGCACCTTGCTCCTAATTTCATAACATGGAGATTGGTGTATACCTTTCTTTGCCTGACTCCAAATTTAAAGGTGTTTGTTAACTGAACTATATGACGATCTTGCTGGGATACAGGGAGCATAAACGGATTGTAGGAAGTCATTTTTTTTTAACATACAACAAAATGTAAGTATCTTTAAATGAACTAGCCACATATTTCAAAATATATTAGCTGTTAGGAAAGTACAAATGAGGCAATTTTTTTGTGATTCTGCAGTTTGATAGAAACAGATTTTAATAGGATCAAGTCCAGACACTTTAGTTGATGATTCACAAATAAATATTTGCTGAACCCCAATTTCCACACATTATCTTTTGTGCCATGTATAGTTTTATCACTACAACTATGTTTGTGAAAATGTAGTTGTCATTTCAATGGAAAATATGCTGCATTTAAATGAAAGTGCACTTCCACGCCATGCGTTAGTAATATGTTTGCAACAGTGTGCTCCAAAATGTATTTCCGGCTACATACTACACCCATACTACTCTCCTACTGAATTGGCATGGCTCATTTGCTACTATTCTTCTTTGTGTGGCACTTAGATTTTTCATAATTTCTATGACCATTGATGGCAGAACCCCACTCTGAAATGTGTTCCAGTACCACTGGTGACTACGTATTTTGTTCATCACTGATGGATACCATAACACCAAAGTCTTTTAGATTAGACTTTGTCTAACATTGGGATAGTAATGCTATAACCATGTGAAGTGCTGCACTATGGACAGTGCCAGAACAAAAAGTCCCAAATTAATAGATCCATTCTTATCATAGGTTTCTCATATAATAACTATTAAGTTTGAAAAAGTTGTTTTCATGAGAAGGTGAACAATTACCATCTTAAAAAAAAAAAATCAGGTGAGCCTACAGATCTGAGGTGTATACTACTGTAAATAGAATATCTAGAGCGAATAGTTTGCCAATATACTTTGAATTGAATTGTCAGCAAAGCAGAGTATAAAAAAAATCTTTACTGCTGCTAATCAGACTAAGTGTGAGAACAAAATTGAAAGGAATTTAACATCTAGTTGGTCGCCCTTGTCAGTGTTGGTGCATACTAGTCTACAACTATAAATCCATTTGAATTAAGTATTTTATTGTTACTCTAATAATCGGACAATGTATATACATCTGTTCATATACTATACATATACTCATTGAACCTACATGGTCTTTAAAGTATTTGCCTAATACTAGGCAAGCCGATTTATTAGGATGTCCTCTCCATCTGAGTTTAACGGACTATTAACGATCATGAACTGTAATGCAGTCTGTGCCCACAATGTGCTGTTTCTATGCAACCATCAAAGATTATGAATTGCAAGATCCCATCTACATGCAAGCCATGGACTGCCCCCTACCGCGCCAATTTGATACCAATTAGTGGTCTATTATGTATCGCAGACAACTAGATCAGTAAAAATGCAATGGATTGAGTATAAATCAACTGTGCTTACTAAAAAAGATTACCATTAGCACACTGCTTTAATGAATTTGGTCATTTACATAGACAAATGTCATTTCAAATTTGAAAAGCCAAGCTATTGTATAGATGACAAGGTAGTAAACGCATATGAAGGTAGAAAAAGATGCTAGGGAGAAACATCCTGGATTTGATGATAGCAAGAGTGTTAAATGACCTGGAAGATATGATGTGCTTTTTGCAATTGAAAGACGACTATTTGCTCCATCAGCCATTATGACGTTTAGAAAAGTAAGCTAGCGAAAAAAGGATAATCAATTTAGTGCAGAAAAAGTGCTTTTTGCAATAGAGAGGAGCATTCTGGTAGTGCTGTGATACACACAGGAAAGATCTAAAAAGGACAACTTCAGAGTAACGGTATGGAACTGGTTGATGCTGTTAAACCAGTAAGAGCACTTACATTACTAAATGGCAGAATTGTGAATAAGACACTCAAGACCACACAAGACGTGCTGATAAAAGATCCAAGGTCAGCCTCTCAGGAAATATATAATACATCCAAGCATGTTGAAATGTTGTCTGCAGTTTTTATCTAAAGTGTCTGAAAAAACAGCAATACAGCCGATCACTCAGTAAATTAAGGTCTGGAACAGACGACCCACCATTTTTAAGAAAATATGGCAGATGTGTGAAAGAACTATATTATTACATGGATATTTATTCACCACTTCCTGCAGAACGCAGTACAATTGTAACTTGCTGGAGAAACAGTTTTGATGAAGGAGTTTGAATGATCTGAAATGCATTGACAAATATGTTTACCTAAATAATTACATGAATTAATAACTGAATAAAAACAAAATGGGGTCTCAAAAGGTGAATCAATTGAAGATATATAAAGTGAAATTTGAGTTACTAATGAAATACTAAAACCAGTTATAAATGCATCTCAGAGAAATGTTTGAAATCCATGTACACCCATATGAGTGTATAGTCTATTGCAGTACTAAATACCAAGGATTATTATTTACAACAAAATATACATTTTTATTGACATGAGGGCTGGTGATCGAGCACTGGTATGGTAATAACAGTAGAAAAATAATGAATAATGCTGTATTAAAAAAGTAGTGTAATATAATAAAAGGGGGTATCCCTAATACTCCGAACGCATCTGGGCAAATATAAACTCGTAGAAACAAAAAGAAAATGCGCCAGAATCAATACGAAAATCACCAATACATGGATAGGAAAATATTAGTTATTCCTTCCACAGAGCCAACTTCTCAATTGTACTCAGCGGGTCGGTACTGCAGGACAGGGCCCTTAGGGTTTGGCTCTCAGTCACTGCGTACTGGTCTGGTCACCTACCCATCGCCGCCGACCCGCTGAGTATTGATGTGGCCTTTAGTCCCTGATTATTAGGTATAGGACAAAGCTACAGAGGTAACTTTTTAGCATCCCACAATTGCGGCATTAGGCACATGACACTTGCATGTTGTTTATAGTTTGTAGACCTTACTCTTACCCACTTGAGGTCCTGATGAATCGCGGGCACTTCTCCCATGCGAGAAACATGTTGACCAGTCCGTTGCAAATCTAATCTAGGGCCACTGCACTTAACCTGTTGGCACCTAGCCTATTGGATTCACGTTTTTAATTGCAGTAGGGGACCCCCTGAATAAAATAGTCTCCGGTACCCTCTACTCCATTTTAATCACCACCTAGGCTACATTCCTAACTACCCACACACCCGCACTTCACCAAAAGGCAGTTGGATTTAAAAGATCTCTGCCAAAGAGCCCCTCTCTGAGGTGAGCCCGTCGGGGATTGCACCACCTCCCCGTCAAGGAGCAACGCCGATGATGAAGCATGACACCTGCATGGGTGTGTGAGGCAAATATTTCCAACAAAATGGATGCCCTAAGGTGTTATACTTTCACCTTTGGTTACGCCAGTCACGCACACTTTCTAATCTAAGGAACAGTCCAGCAACCCCATTTGCTGACTAATCCTATGGATGGCCACAAATCCCTCAATTACTCTATTCACTAACACAGATGCTACTCATATGTACTCTAAAGCATTCTGTTTTGAGATCACCCTTTTTACACCAGGGAGCACAACAATGGACAACACATTCTAAGTCCTTCTCTAATCAAATGTACTCTCACACTTTTTTTTATAGTCCTTTCAATTTGTATAGGGCTTCTCCAGAAAAGGTTGACCCGTTTCAGCCTGACATATCTTGGGCCTCATCAGGACTGGGATAAAAAAAAACTGATACCTTTAAGTTGTTTCTACACTTCAAAATTGGAAACACTTTCTGTCAGGCGCTAGCCATTGCGCCTACCGAACCATTTTGTACCAGACACTACTGTAGCGTAGTTCCTATTTTCCCAATAGGCCCTGCGCATTGGAATAACATGAACAGTAGTATCGACGTAGAAGTGCGGATCTTCCAGGCCTCCACTGACTATGCTAAACTTAATTGGGTTTGTTACCAACAAGCTCAGAGGTCACTGGAAACTTTCTTGACTGAAATAGGAAGTGATCAGCTTCCCTGGCACAGACAAGAAGGGATTCAGTTTTCCAACAACCGTGCAACATGACAACTTTGCTCCTCAAATCAAGAGTCAATCTCTAGGGTCGTGTGAAACAATAGACAGTTATTTTACTCAGTCAGGTTGGTGCAGTTTACATTCACAATATGTAGAGAATAGAGAGACGGACGTTTGTCAATGAAAGGTAACATTTATTGAACAGTCTTTCTTCTCGTACAAGAGAAATGAATTGCCACAATTGCAAGACTTATTATAAAAAGTACGTACAGTAAGATAAGTATTGCGAAATAATACTGTAAAAGCATTGATATGGTTTCTTAGCCATACAATGGTTTAAAAGTAATAAAACATATATACATTCATATATACATTAGGCTAAAATACTCAACTGGTGCTTCTAACTACGCCTACCCCAGTGTACCTGACCTAAGCCTAATACTTGGGAGGGGAGTAAGTAGCTTTAGTTTAAGTTGGTTTTGCCAAGGTTTGCTTCAAGAATTCTCTCTCAAGGGTTTAGTCAACACCATACCTCTGGAATAGAATGATGGAGGTCTGGTATCTCCCTCAGGGCTCAATATCCCAGTCACCCGCAAGGGTAGACTAGAAACGCCGGAGCTGGATTTCTCGGCAGGAGAAAGACAGCGTCTCTTCTTCAGCGCGTCGAGGAGGGGCAGCGTCCGCGGGCAGCTTGCATCTGCTGGGCTCTTGCAGAGGACGGCTGTTCAGCTCCTAAGTTCACCACACCATTGTTCGCTAGTTAGCAGCGATAGCAGTAATGGTATCATCAGCATGACAGCTTCTTCAGCAGCAGCGAGATAGCTGGCAGCAAACAGCGAACACAACAGCAGCGTTTGCTTAAGGCAACGTTGGTAATATTTATACCTGAAAGGTGCCTTGTTTGCTGTAAGTTTGCTGGACATAAGACGTCAATAAAGATGTCACTAGGAAGTGATCGTCTATCAGTGCTCATTAGAGTTCTATTACTAATCAAAACACAGCAAGCGGGGATTTCCAGGTTTGCTGAGTTTTTATCTTGTTGAAGAACTCGGAGTGTTAATCTAGGAATCTCAGATAGTAACTTCTGCTCTGTCATTGCACTAATTGGTTGCAAAGGAAGTGGCAGAGAAAGCTATTCTGGAATGTGGCTCTGTTCGTGTGAGGCCAGAGACGAGTTTCGGAATATTGCACTTGACCGGTTATGCCAATATAGGGAATAAATGGATTTATAGCCGAATAGGGGCATAAGGTTACAGTATTGATCAGGATCCTAGATTAGAACGCTACACCCACTCCACGAATTCATGTCCATCAAATTACTAGAGCAATAAGATGCATGTGTAACATTGCCCACCCCAAAATACATATATGCATTTGAAATAGGCGTATATTGTAATACGTGAAAATGTAGGTACTGTACGTTTTTGAAGCATAGAAATCATTCAAAAATTATAGCATATGAAATCAATGAACGATTATGCAAAAAGAATTACACATGAAATATCTCTGAAACAGAAGAAGGGCGAGAATTTCATCACATATAAATGCGTTGCAATAAATGTGCTAGAGGCTGGTGTAAAGTTATTATGTCTCTAGATGTGTTTAGAAATAGAAGTTGAAGCTTCTGTTCTCTATGAATAGTTTTTACTTTAAGCAAAGAATTTTTCGTGCCAAAAAAGGGTGAATATTAAAAAGTGTTCAATTCAAAAGAATTATTGCTTGAACGGGGAAAATAGAGTTCCAACGCTTTTAGCAGTTTTTGTTGTTCAAAACTGAAGGCCGAATTCAGAGTTCATGGGAACGCTGTGTGTCGGAATGCTTCTCCAAAGTTATTATTTCTGTTCGGGTGAGAACATCATATCAGACAGGCTCTCAAAGAATTGGTCTACAATTTCAGGTGACAGTTCGACCAAATTCGATAGTGCTGTAACTTGGCAAGTGTGAGAATGATTGCTGTCATCATAGTCGGGATCAGCAATGCTCACAGAAGGTCGTACCTGGGTGATGTTGCTTTTGTCACTCGCTCCACTGTTACCACCTAGTCGTAGCACAGGAGTCTCAACGAATGCCGTCATCAGGATTGGTAGCCGCTGGGGACAACACAATGCGTGAGCCGTTATCGAACTTAGCAAAGTATCGATATCCATTGGTACTGCTGATGGAAGTGAAAGACAGATGTCCAACACGCACTCATCTCCGCATAGCATACATCGTAGTACAGGTAAGATGCAGGATTGCCATATCGGTCTGAATGAAAGGAACCAGGTCATGTTTAGATCTCTCAGCCTGGCCAATCCAAGGACTCTAGTTATTCTGTCCCAGTAGCGCATTGCTAGGATTGTCTCTTCCATTCCCATAGGAGTCATGTCTGTGCTGTGGCTTGCCATAACGAAGCAGGAGGGTCAAAAATAAAATCCCTGCTACAAGTCCCAAAAATAGGGGTATGCCGCCAAAAACAGAGTGGACAAAATTTGGAACGATTCCCAGAATTGCTTGAAATGGTGTTAGCAGTCTCGTAAAAATCGTCTTAAATATGCCTGGGATGCCTGTGGCACTAGACATGTTAAGGAGTTGGCTAAGCATTTCTACGAAATGCACGGGGCAATTTGTTGATAAAAGATCATGAACCTCCGTAGCTGTCCTTGCAACTAGAAGATCATACGTCTCTTTTGATGACGTTATGGGCACTGTTGTCTGTAAAAGCACAGACTTCATTTTGCTTAAAGTATCAATTCGTATAGAATAGAAATGCAGACGAGGCCAGATGGGAGTCTTTGTGTCTACAGGCCCGCTCGGGAACAATGCTTGCATACAGCATTTGACCGTGGATGTTACGCTTACGAGATAACTTTTCCCTGGAACAAGGCCACAACATCTGTGATCCGTTCTTAGAATGTAACTCCCATTCGAAAGTTGCATAAAGAAGGGCTCCATCTGCGTTGCAGGTGTGACAAGCTGGTGGCATGAAAGGTTGTTAGAATTACCTTCACAGGCTCCGTGTAAATTAATACCCTGGCACAAAAGTATACCACTTAGTGAACGTTTACAGTTTTCACCACTAAGAAATACATTTTTGTCGCTGTCACTATAGCATGAATGTGTGTATGGTAATTTCCATTCTGATTTTACATATCCTTTACCCAATCGTTCATACTGGCCAGTAGGTATGTATTCAAGGCACTTTTTAAATCGGAAAGTTGTTATCGGAATAGTGATAATTCCGTGTATTATCCATTCAATGAGAGGACTCTCTGACATTGTCAATGGTAATCTCTCAAGTTTTTCGATGCTTAGGATTGTATAGTCTGCTCCTTTCTGTGCCAAACTGATTTGTTTATCAGTAAGGTTAAAAATGGAAAATGACGTTGTGTTGATTAAACGCCAAGGCACATAGCCTGAACGAAGATTTTGCAGCATCCAGCCTAATTGTACAATAGAACGTAATTGTGACTGGCCATGCTGTAACATTAGCAAGTCTCTGTCTATTATGTCAAAGGCAGAAGATACAATATTGTCCAACGAATATATTCTGGAGGACAGAGTCATTAACCCATTGTCCACTACAGAAAGTGATTTTTCCAAATTAATACGATCAATTTCTCGTATTTTTTCAGCTGTTTCAATTTGTGTGACTTTCCAAGCCTCGTTGTACGCAGCATAGATGCTGGCCGCTATGAAACGTTTTTGACGCTGTTTGCGTGGTCCAAGAATGAAATCGCGCAAATCAGCACCATCTTTTAGTAAAGACAAGTGTTGCTTAATTTCAGCCAGTGTGGGTGTTCCTAGCCATTCGAGGCAGAGTTTCCCTACACTGTATGTTGTTACTATCCCTGGATGTTGTCTCTGGGAGTATCTAGGGTCTTGTCTGGTAATTTTTAACCTCTGTGTTTTGTTCAGGAATCTATCTTGACAGTTGTTTGTGTCTGTAGGCCAGATTAACCACTTTTTCCAATCAGGATGTTTTCTGTTAAAATGTAAAATTTTAGTTACGTCTATCTCAATTTCTGTTGTTGCATTATCAGGTATTGGCTTCGGAATAGACGGTCTGTTAAGGTCTTTGATCTTAGCTAGGCCAAGGCAAGATGTTTGGTGAATTGTGTCATTTAAAAACATCATTTGTTCTGGTATCATGCAGGTTCTGAATAGTGCTTCAAGGCCTTGTACCTGCCAATCTTTTGTACCCCAAATGGTTTTTGTTTCAATGTTATTTTTCCAATAATCAAAACCAAATGTCATCATTTTTTCATAAAATGCTTCTGAATATATTAATTTAGTGTTTGTCAGCATTGTTTTCATTCCTGTTTTATCTAACAGTTTGTAATAAAACGTTTCTGCATCACTGGTGTTAAACCCTGAGAAGTACTTGAATTTCTCAAAAAATGTTCTAGAACTGCTTTTCGGTGGTGTAGCACAATGTTCCCATTGATTATACTTAAAAACATTTCTAGGCTGTGCAGATTTATGCAAATAATGATCGCCATAATGTGTGTAGCAGAATAACTGTTCATAACTAGACGAACCTTGTATGTAGTCATGTTCTGTGAATCTAGCTGACATTACTAAATCAGACATCATGTCATTAATACTGTTAAAGTCCCAATCATCAGAGAATGTACTAGCTTTTACAAAGTCACTTAAGGAAACCTTCAGTTGATAAGGATACTTCAGGATCTCGACCGGACCATAGATCTCATAGTCCGCTTTCTCCCATACTACCCCACCGGGTATTGGAATGGCTGTGACATTTATTGTTGACAGTTCTCTTTTCTTCACGTGGGATGATCTGTGTGGTTTGAGGACTAGGTTGATGTTCTGACTTGCTGTGTCCATTGTACTATATTTTCCCTCAATGAATTTTCCCAAACAAAGTACCATGATGAGCCAAAGCAGGAGGAAAAATACACCTAGACCGAACCAGAACTCTAACCAAGGGGAAATAAGGTAGATTTCCTTCAGTTGATGAGAGTTCCGTTGCTTTTTCTTTAAAAGTCATTTTTGTTTCTGGCATCACTTCGGGGTCGTTTTGATCTTCAGAGAAGTTGTCGAAGTTGATGAAATAACCAGAGGCAGTTCTGTCAATTGTTGGGATTGTTCTTTCAATCTGTCTCTCGGTAGCACTTTCTGATGCCACATTATTGTAGACTGGTGTTTCTTGACGAACTGTTTCAATCTGTGTCTCAAAAGGCACGAGTTGCATGGCATTATTGCATAGTCCTTCTCTGTGCACTGTAGGCTGATCGAATGTGATTAGTCTTTCAGTTTGAACCTCTTGGATTGTTGCAAGTTTGGGTATTCTGTTGTTTCTTGGGAGTCCACTGGGCCTATTGTTGATTATAGGCCACATGGTTGTGGTTTTACCAGGTCGATAGACACGACTCTGTTCTCCTTTTTACCAGCAAGGGGCGGTAGTACTACTGATCTTGTTCCGGTGACTGCCAAGACAGGTACTGCTTTTCTGTAAGAAGGCCCAAATTCCTTCTTCACCGCGTTCTCTGACTAGATCCCCAATCTTTGGAATCCAGACAGGCCTTGCTGGGGCTGTTGCTTGTGGTGCCTCGTCAGTGGTATCTGGCTGTTGCTTTAACTTTATGTTGCTTAAGGATTTTCTTGTTTCATTCAGTTCCTGTAAAACAGCAAAACGATCTTTGATGTCAAAGTCTGTTTTCTTATCTTGTACCACTGACACCCGACTATCTAAGTCCTGAATTCTCATTCTAATTCCGAACAATAGCTCGTATGGGCTGAAACCTTTTAGAGATTTTCTTGGCAAATTGTTAAGACTGGTTTGGACACTTATTAAATGTTTGACCCACCCAGCGCCTGAACCGAATACCTTCGCTGTTATAGATCGCTTTATGTCTCGGTTTTTTCTTTGTACCACACTATTCCCTTCGGGGTGCGACGGACAAGAATACCGCAACCCAATTCCCATGCTGGCCACGGCCTCCTTATAAGCTCGAGAGCTGAAAGCAGGACCCTGGTCAGAATGGAACGTGATAATTGCGTATGTGCCGATAAAGACTCGCAGATCTTTTATAACCATTCTAGCGTCAGCCGAGCGCTGGAGGCCACATCTTTTAAGTGTGTTCAGCCTTAAAAATTAATAGGACGCAGGATGGGGTGTAGACAGCGTTACGCTGTTTCTGATTGGTAGCCGGTAGCATAGTTCACTACTGCGATCCCTGTTACAGTTTTCACAATTGTTTGCATATATTTGGTGTTGTACACTCATTCCCGGCCACCAGTATACTGATTGTAATTCAGTCAGGGATTCCTTGATCTTTCTGTGCCTAGGACCCAAACCCATGTGTGCGTCTGCTATTAAAAATATTCTCCTGTTCGTGTTTGGAATTACCCTATCCCCCACTCCAGGGATTCGAGCAAAAGGAACTGAGTTTGCATCGATTATGTATGCATAAATGAGTGGATAGTTCACGGGTAGTGCTGCACAGTCGCCTTTTACGGTCGTTTTTACTGCCAGCATTGTTTCCCCGTCTATGTATTTTTCTGTACGCTTTTTTGTGGCTACGGAAGCCGGTTTAGTTGCTTCCGCTATGGCTGTGTTAGCCAATGAATTCCCTGCAACGTGAATGCCATCACATTGAAGACTCTATGCGTGTATCACGTGAGCCTTTTGTAGTTCTTTCTGTAAAAGAGCTACCTGTTTCCAGAGCAATTTATGCTTTATTGTGGCACCTGTGTCATCTTTGTAATCGTTTTCAATCCAACTCTGCAGTTTATTATTGTAAGAGTTGACGCATAAATGAGAATCGCACACGATAAGTGTCGGGAATTCACGTTCTGCATTTTCGAGCGCCATCTTTAAACATCTGATTTCAGCTCTCTGAGCCGAACAGTTTCTTACTGATTCAGTTTTTGTTACTTCTGGTCTGAATTTACCCCACAGCCAACGACCTTTAACAATCGCACAGGCTGCATCGTAGGATTTGCTCTCTACGTTGAAATGCTGTACAAATCTATCTGTATAGATTATACAGGTGTATTGTGGGAGAGGCAGAATTTCGATTGGCAGAGGATGTTCTTCTTCATATTCTAAATCATTCAGTTCTTCGAATTGCGGGGCGAAATAGTATTTCACATCTTTCGCTCCTAGAGAATCTACACACTGTATCCATTTCGGATCCAGTGACACTGTAGGCAGGTTTACTGGGCTGAATAGCGCCTCGAAGGCGGATTCCGCTGTGAGGATATTAATCCGTTTGCCGTGTGCTAGTTCTCGTTCATTTGCTAATGCAATTTGCACTGCTTTCACAGTTCTTTCTGTGTGACTGAATGTTTTTTCTACTTGTGTGTACAAGTGAGAATTAATTGAAATTGGTACCTTTTCTCCCTCATTAGAGGTTAGGTACGTGAATCCGCATCTTCCTGGGATGACTCGGATTACAAGATCGCGTGTGTTGTCACGTGTATCTAATTTTGTTTTAGCTAACATGTCTGTTTGCAGTGATCTCAAAATTTCTGTGTGTTTTTGAGTCCAATTGATTTGTTTAAAATCAGGTTTAATTAGTTCGTAGAGAAGTTTAACCCTTTCTGTGTAATTTAGAATGTATGTTCTTCCGAAATTCAGAAAACCTAGTATGGATTGTAAATTCTTCAGCGTTTTTGGAGCTTGGAGTACAGCGCACTTCTCTAAGAAGTTGTCCGCTAGGCTTTTTCCTTCACTTGATAATTCGTATCCTAAGAATAGTACTGTCAGATGGGCAATTCGAGACTTTTTAAAGTTGAATATGTAACCCTCTGCTGCGAACCCAAGTATATTGGTGTTCACTCTTTTCAAGTGAGTATCCAAGTCGTCGTCTGTGAGATAGATATCATCTACGTAAGATAATGCCTCATCATCATGTATTTGTAGTAACTCTGTTACTCTAGCTGAGAATAGTCCTGGGCTGTTCTTGAACCCCTGTGGGAGTCGACAGAATTTATTCTGCGACCCAAATGCTGAGAAAGCGGTCAAGTATCTGCTTTCTGGTGCAATGTTTTGACAAAAGAAACCATTCGATATGTCTAATGTCGTTTTATATTTTTTCCTAACTATGTTATTCATTAGGGCTGCACTATGCGAGTTTTGTACTGCAAACGTTTTGCAACATACATTAAGGTGTCTGTAGTCCAAAACTAGACGATATGAATTGTCTGGCTTGGAGACAGGAAACAAAGGATTGTTCATTTGAGAGGTGCATGTTTCAATCACCCCCTGGTATTCAAGTTGATCTAAGATCTCCCTGACTTGTTTTTTAGCTTCTTGCTTAATGGGATACTGCCGTTGGGCAGTTGGTTCACTTTTTAATTGGATTTTGTGAGGAGGTGAGTCCTCATCCCATCCTACATGGTTTTTATATAATGCCGGTACCTGGGCTACTGCCCACTTCCTTGCATATGTATATTTTTTGTGAATCGGAATGTGATTCGAGAAGGCAGGCATAATCATTTCTTCGCCACAAGGGCACTCCCTGACAAACTCTGGGGGCCAATCTTTTTCAGCTAACCGAATATCATAGCCTTTTGAGAGTTTATCCCAAAATAGACCCTTTATTTTCCTAGTCTTATCACCCTCTATACGCAATGTTATTTCGTATATTTTATGGGGCTCGCTAAGTCTGGTGTCGGCAGTTTCAACCTGAATGTATTCATTCATGTCCACTGTCTCCAGATGACTCATCAAGATCTTGCGTGCTATACTGATTTCTGCTGCACTGTCCAACATTGTCAATGCCCACTCCCCGTTTTTCAACTGTGTCCTCAGTATTCTCTGCATTGTTGATTACTCTAATACTGACTACCTTCTTTTTTGCAAATTGAGATTTTTTACTCTGAACAGGTTCCTTGTCTTTGGATTTGGTGTGCTCTCCTGGGTCTGACCGTCCTCTTTCAGATTTCTGCGAAAAAGATCGAGAGGGACGTGTATCAATACTTTGATATCTATCAGGTTTTTTCAAATTATCCCTATTTCTAAGGTTATATCTTTTCTCAGAGGGCTCCCTCTGGGGAGACTGGTGTTCTCGAGTCGGAGTTCTTTCCCTCCGTCGAGGAGACCTTCCTCTGGACTGGAAAACTTTTTCCTTGGGAGTGGATTGTTTATTTCCATCCCAGCTCTTTTTAGGAGTGTTTGAATTATTTTTAATAAATAATTTTTCAGGATTTTCGAGCAGTTGGGGCTTTACTGGTTTCCCACCCAAGCTGTCTCTACCTAATTCTTCATAGCACTTTTCTATGATTCTGGCAAGCTCAACTGGCTGATCTGTTATATCTGTTTCCTTCAACTTCTGGCGGATCGCCACAGATGCTGCTTCTCCTTTTATATTGGCTAATAATATAGCCGAGACCTGCTTGAAGTCTTTCTGTAATTTCATACCAAGAGTTAAAGCGGGCTCTGGACCGTATTCATTTTGAATCTGTTTTAGCACTTCTGGTATTACCGCCATAGACGGAACACCGTGTGTTTTTGTGTAAATGGAAGCAAAGACTGTACCCCAAGTGTCGCAGTCCTCCACGTGTGGTGCGATTCCCATAGGAAGGCAGATGGTCAAGATTCTGTGTTTCTCAATAGGGGTAGTATCTGGAAATACTGCCTCTATTTGAGTGATTTTCTGTGCTAACTAGAATGGAATTTGTTCCCGTTTTACGGGTGTTTTACCAAGACATGACTGTATGTTCTGTGGTGTAATTTTATTAGTATTCCCCTGATGAGGGGTCAGCTGTGGTACATTAACAGCTGGTTGGACTGTTGCAGTCCGCATTACATATTGGACTAATTGCCTATGTATTTTAATTTAATGTTTTTAGCTGTACTAACAGCTCTTCCTTTGACATTTTTGCAATGTCCGGATGTGGTGTGTAGCTGGCTAGAACCGGCCACGTTGCTCCTGGTCTACCTAGTGGACCGAGCCTGGTAATATGATCATTATGTTTTAGGGCGCCATAAAACCAGAGCAGGTGCTCTTGGAATTTTAGTGGGATTTCAGTCTCCTCGAAAGGAGCGTACTCATCCGGTGGTTTCTCTATTTTGTAATAGTGAAACTCTTTTGTTCTAGCGTTTGCCGCTGGAAAGTTTATCCATGAATAGAATACCTCTGTCTGTCGATATTCGTGTGCCTCTATCACGAAAATTACTGTACCACCTTGTGGTATCAGTCCGTTTTCTATAAGTTTTAAAGTTATAGACTTTCTTAAATGTACCGGGATGATAATTGCATCCGGATAAGTATTGTCGGGACCCTGCTGAGTCGCATCTGCTGCGCCCCCAGTGGTTTCGTTTTCTAAGTCTGACATTTTATTGTCAGAAATTTTTTTGCAGAGTAGGTCTCCAAGGAGACAAAGATTAGGTGCACAATATTTTGTAACACTGTATCCTTCAACGTTGAATAAACCAGAGCTTTACATAGGAATCTCTTCCTACTGAGTTCGGGCGGATTTTAACCTTTCACCCACTCCAGACGTCTATTGGAGTATTTACCGGAGAAAGGGGTCTGTGTGAAATATGCACGACTGAGTTACTCTAACGTCTTGCGTTAGTTTATCGCCTTACCAAACGTTGGGCGCCATGTAGCGTAGTTCCTATTTTCCCAATAGGCCCTGCGCATTGGAATAACAAACAGTAGGATCGACGTAGAAGTGCGGATCTTCCAGGCCTCCACTGACTATGCTAAACTTAATTGGGTTTGTTACCAACTAGCTCAGAGGTCACTGGAAACTTTCTTGACTGAAATAGGAAGTGATCAGCTTCCCTGGCACAGACAAGAAGGGATTCAGTTTTCCAACAACCGTGCAACATGACAACTTTGCTCCTCAGATCAAGAGTCAATCTCTAGGGTCGTGTGAAACAATAGACAGTTATTTTACTCAGTCAGGTTGGTGCAGTTTACTTTCACAATATGTAGAGAATAGAGAGATGGGCGTTTGTCAATAAAAGGTAACATTTATTGAACAGTCTTTCTTCTCGTACAAGAGAAATGAATTGCCACAATTGCAAGACTTGTTATTATAAAAAGTACGTACAGTAAGATAAGTATTGCGAAATAATACTGTAAAAGCATTGATATGGTTTCTTAGCCATACAATGGTTTAAAAGTAATAAAACATATATACATTCATATGTACATTAGGCTAAAATACTCAACTAGTGCTTCTAACTACGCCTACTCCAGTGTACCTGACCTAAGCCTAATACTTGGGAGGGGAGTAAGTAAGTAGCTTTAGTTTAGGTTGGTTTTGCCAAGGTTTGCTTCAAGAATTCTCTCTCAAGGGTTTAGTCAACACCATACCTCTGGAATAGAATGATGGAGGTCTGGTATCTCCCTCAGGGCTCGATATCCCAGTCACCCGCAAGGGTAGACTAGAAACGCCGGAGCTGGATTTCTCGGCAGGAGAAAGACAGCGTCTCTTCTTCAGCGCGTCGAGGAGCAGGAGGGGCAGCGTCCGCGGGCAGCTTGCATCTGCTGGGCTCTTGCAGAGGATGGCTGTTCAGCTCCTAAGTTCACCACACCATCGTTCGCTAGTTAGCAGCGATAGCAGTAGCGATAGCAGCTATGGTATCATCAGCATGACAGCTTCTTCAGCAGCAGCGAGATAGCTGGCAGCAAACAGCGAACACAACAGCAGCGTTTGCTTAAGGCAACATTGGTAATATTTATACCTGAAAGGTGCCTTGTTTGACGTAAGTTTGCTGGACATAAGATGTCAATAAAGATGTCACTAGGAAGTGATTGTCTATCAGTGCTCATTAGAGTTCTATTACTAATCAAAACACAGCAAGCGGGGATTTCCAGGTTTGCTGAGTTTTTATCTTGTTGAAGAACTCGGAGTGTTAATCTAGGAATCTCAGATAGTAACTTCTGCTCTGTCATTGCACTAATTGGTTGCAAAGGAAGTGGCAGAGAAAGCTATTCTGGAATGTGGCTCTGTTCGTGTGAGGCCAGAGACGAGTTTCTGAATATTGCACTTGACCGGTTATGCCAATATAGGGAATATATGGATTTATAGCCGAATAGGGGCATAAGGTTACAGTATCGATCAGGATCCTAGATTAGAACGCTACACTACAACTTACAGAAGCCTTAGATAGTGGGAGGAGCTAACATTATATCACCCAGAACAATGCCACAGGAAGTGCGCGTAATCCTGTTTGTTTAGCTGTTTGACACGGATTAGGTCATCGGAGTTCCTGTTTTGGATTATCTGTCCCTGAGGTGCGAATTGAGGAACTCGTTTTTCTTACGGACAAGGAAGCGCGGGACTAAGCGCTGTTAAACCCGGTATCGCGCTGAAGGCAAACGCGGATACCAGATCTGTTTTGTTGTGACTGTTTCTGGAGGTGCAGGTTACGGAGGAGATGCTCTGGGAAAAGCGCAGTGCGTTTTGAAGCCGCGTTTTAGTTTCAGCGGTTTTCGGAGACTTGCATGGATGCCGGTCACCTGTTTCAAAAAACTATAGGGGAGAGTACCTGACTGGGACACGGTTTCATGGATGTTTTATAATCGTACGGCCACGCTGAAGATAAGCGCGTTTACTGGATTGACATCTGCCTGGAAGTTGATAGCGCTAAAGAATTCTACGCTTCTCTGGAGTAAGAGAGCTTATTGATGAATTCCTACAGCAAACTCTGTTCATACTTGCCTGTAGGGGAGGAAGCCCAGATTGCATTTGTTAGAATCCCCAGTATGTATGGTTCTGTGTAACATAATTGCGAGCTGGTTCTGGTGAGAATGGCTGTATAACATTTCCTGATTTCTTGTTGTAGGCATGCATCTTGCTTAAGAGAGGAGTATCTCTAGAATTGGTGTATGAGAATTCCGGCTCTCCCTCTGAACAGTTGTCAAGTACTAGCTAGGGCTAGTGAGATAATAGGAGAGTAGCGTTTGTGTATCCCTGGTGTTAACTCTGTATTCTTTTGTTACAGGTCTCCCGCTCCCCGCTGTTCCTTCCCTAATTCCCTTTTCCCTCACCTGACTGCCTTATTACTCTGTGTAGTGTTATCCAGAGTTAGGGACGTCTGGAGGTGGACCCCTTTTGAGCATCATTCGGAACCTAAGGAGTGGACGTGAAGCTGACAGAATTATGCGCCCAAGAAATAGCACTCCTTCCGTTTCGTATGGTGCGCAAACATGGCGACCCTAGACGATGTATTACAAGTCCAGCAGGAACTGGAGGCATCTAAAGCTGAAACAGCCGCTCTTAGAGAAAGAGTAGATCATCAAGCTAGGACCCCTTTGATGCCTCGCGGGTTTCGTTTCAAATCCAAGTCAATGTCCCTCCTCCTATTCCATTGGCTAGTCCAGAGCGTTTTTCGGGCAATCCATTGAAATTACAGATTTTTCTCACACAGATAATGTTACATTTATCATGTAAACCTGCCTCTTTCCCCACAAATCATTCCAGAGTGGCTTTTGCTATCTCGTACATGACTGGAGAAGTGGCAATTGGGCAATTCCTTTGGTCAAGTACGATGATTCTCTTCTATCTGATTGGGATTCACTTCGTAGAGAATTTGAAAGGGTTTTCGACAGACGAGCTACAACCTTTTCAGCTGACAGAGAGCTGTTAGAATTAAGACAAGGAAAGAATGATTTGGTATCCTATTTAACTAAGTTCAACCGGTGGATTGCAGAAACAGCATGGCCAGAGGAAAAAAGAATGTTGTTGTATTACAAGGGTTTAAGGGACAACATGAAAGACGTTCTTGCTCAGATTGATCCTCAGCCCACAACGTATACTGATTTAATGAACCTTCCGTTGCGGTTGGATCATAGGTTAGCTGAAAGATGGGGCGAAAGGGTGTATGATCAGGTAGAGAAATCAGAGAAGGGAAATAGAACTTCTCTGTCCTTGTCAGACCTACCTTCTGAGCCTATGGAAGTGGGAGCGGTAAGAGCTCTGTTGACTAGAGCAGAAAGGGAAAACCGCAGAATGCTTGGTTTGTGTATGTACCGCGGGAAGAAGGGCCATTTTGTAAGAGAATGCCCGGATAAACTTAAAACATCGGGCAGGTTCTATACCAATAAGAAAGTTGCGGTCACTTCTGTGCCCCTTTCATTCCCCCCAGAACCAGTTATTGCAAAGAAAACTGAACTCACATTGTCACAAGCATTGCAGTTACCCTCATTGGCTGGATCTGAGATAGTTACCTCTGTTTCCCATATCACTTTGTTCATGACTCTTGCGGATAGTTTGAGAAAGCATCAAATAGAGGTTATGGTAGATTCAGGGGCTACTGGGAATTTCATAGATAGCGGGCTGGTTCAGAGATTAGTGCTACAGCGTGTACCCAGAGACATCCCAGAGACAGTATTGGCCGTAGACGGGAAGCCTTTGAAGTCTGGTCCAATCACTGAAGTCACCAAAGAATTAGAATTGGTCAATAAGGGGGATAATGTTTTGCATAGAGAGAGGATAACATTTAATATCATTGAGGCACCTCAATATGAGGTGATTCTCGGTATGCCTTTGTTATGGCTGCATAATCCCACAATCGACTGGTCGAAGAAGACAGTGATTTTTGAATCAGAACAGTGTAGAGCTAACTGTGTTCATCCTTATCAACCACATGTAGCAGCTTTGCCACAGGGATATCAAATAGCTACAGCCGCTGAGCAAGAAACAGTTCTTCCTGTTGAATATGACAAGTTTCGAGATGTATTTAGCGAAACTAAAGCTGAAGTATTACCCACGCATCGGGGTTATGATTGTCAAATCGATTTAACACCCGGGGCTATGTTGCCTTCATGCCGGGTCTATGCCTTATCTGAACCTGAGACTCGGTATCTGCGAGAGTATTTGGATCACTACATCGAAATTGGGTTTGTAAGACAATCTCGCTCCCCAGCAGCTTCACCTTTGTTTTTCATTAAAAAAGCGAATGGCGAGTTGAGGCCTTGCATTGATTTCAGGGTGTTGAATAAAAACACTGTTCGGAATAGGTACCCTCTTCCACTGATCTCAATTTTGTTGGACCAGGTGAGGGAGGCCGTTGTCTACACTCGACTAGATCTGCGAGGGGCCTATCACCTGGTTCGCATCCGGGAGGGAGATGAGTGGAAGACGGCTTTTAAAACACGATACGGTTTGTTAGAGTATCTTGTTATACCGTTTGGGCTTTGTAATGCCCCTGAGGCATTTAAATTTTTTCTGAATGACACACTGAAAGACTATGTAGACAATTTTGTGGTTGTCTACATAAATGACATTCTGATATACTCACAGAATCAAGACATTCATGTTAGTCATGTGTCACAGGCGCTGCAGAGACTGCTCGAAAACGGATTGTATTGTAAATTGAGTAAATGCATGTTTCACGTGAGCGAGGTAGAGTTTCTAGGGGTGATACTGAGTCCATCGTGGTTAAGCATGGATGAACGGAAGGTGTTGGCTGTGCAAGAATGGCCCATTCCAAAGAATGTTAGATGTGCAGGGTTTTCTGGGCTTCTCCAATTATTGCAGGAGGTTTATATCACACTTCTCCCAGTTGGTATCGCCCCTGACACGCCTTCTGAGAAAGAGGATTCCTTTTTGCTGGACTGAAAAAGCCATGGCCGCATTTACTTTCCTGAAGAAGGCATTCACCTCGGCACCTATTTTGCAACATCCCCAGATCGAGGTGCCTTTCGTGGTGGAGGCGGATACCTCCGACATCGCAGTAGGGGCTGTTCTGTCTCAACGCAATCGTCACACAGGACAGTTACATCCAGTTGCATTCTTGTCCAAAACACTGAGTCCAGCTGAACTCAATTATACCATCGCCGAAAAGGAATTGTTGGCAATCAAGAAGGCATTCCAAGAGTGGAGACATTATCTGTGGGGGGTTAACCATCCAGTTACGGTGTACACTGACCATAGAAACCTGCAATACTTGAAAACCGCCAGGCATCTCATGCAAAGAAATGCGATGGATGCTGTTTTTCGCCGAATTCGATTTTGTTGTTACGTTTCGGCCAGGGTCAGAAAACAAAAAAGCTGATTCATTATCTAGACAAGAAGACGTGCTTGAATCACAAACAGTAGTTCCGGAGGGTATCATTGCTCCAGACAAGGTACTGTGCTCTATCACGTTGGAGACCTTTCTTGACGAAGTAAAGACTCACCAAACCGAGGAGTGGTGGAAGAAATGGGCTAGGCAGATTCCACAAAGAACCCTGAAGCTTGGACTGCCCTTCTACAAGAACAGTCTATACTAACCCTCCCTGGCACTCAGACTAAAAGCGTTAAATTGGTGTCACGATTCAGTAGTCGCTGGTCATTCCGGTTGTAACAAGACACTACATCTGATGCAGAGACAGTTTTGGTGGGAGAACAGTAAATCTGGTATCTGTCTTTGGATCAAGCAATGCGACATCTGTGCTCGAGCTAAAGGAGAAAACTGCAAATTCAAAGGCAAGTTAGTTCCAATGCCTACACCCTCTCAACCTTGGCACACCATAAGTCTGGATTTTGTTTTAGGTTTACTGTTGGATTAGGGTTGTGATGCCATCATGGTGGCAGTGGACAGTCTAACCAAAATGGGACACTTTATTCCTTGCAGGAATTTACCCACCGCCGGTCAAACAGCTCAACTGCTACTTTCTCATGTGGTAAAGATACATGGACTGCCCAGAGTGATTGTCTCAGATAGGGGCCCGCAATTCATTGCACGATTCTGGAAAATGTGGTGTAAGGCCCTGAGGATTGAAGCAGCCACGTCAACGAGTTTCCATCCCCAGACGGATGGTCAAACAGAGCGGTTGAATCAGACTCTCAAGACCTATCTCCGGTGTTATGCCAAAGAAGCCAGCGATTCCTAGGTTGCCATGCTATGGTTGGCGGAACTGTCGTATAATAACTCCTGGCACAGTTCCATCAAAGAGACTCCATTCAAGGCCAACCATGGCTTTCATGCTCAGGTTCTTCCTCTGTCAGTACCCTGTGATATCACGGACCAACCTGCAGTGGCAACTCAGGTGGAGAGACTGTTGCTTTTACATGGCAAGATACGCCGTACTCTAGATCGGGCGAAGAGACTGTACGTGGGCGGATCGTCGACGACAGGTGGGTCCTGTTTACAGAGTGGGGGGATCGGGTGTGGTTGTCCACCAAGAACATTCGCTTCAAGTATCGCAGCATCTTCCATCCTAAGTTCATTGGTCCCTATACTGTTGTGAGGTCAGTTGGCTTTGTGGCATACAAGTTGAAGCTCCCGGCCTCCTTACGCATTGATCCGGTTTTCCACTGCAGCGTGTTGAAACCTGCGGTGGGTGCTGGGCGTCGGGTGGTGCCGCCTGTGATCCGGGATGGACAGCTGGAGTATGAAGTACGGAAGGTGTTGGATTCCAAGTATCGACGTGGTTGTCTATGGTACCTCATCGCATGGAATGGGTATGGTGCGGAGGACGATTCCTGGAAACCTTCCTCGAATGTCCATGCTCCCAGGGCCGTGAGGGCGTTCTATCAGCGTTGTCCGGATAAGCCAGGTACTAGGAGGCACTTGGGAGGAGGGAATACTATCAGGCACTAGCCATTGCGCCTACCGAACCATTTTGTACCAGACACTACAACTCCCAGAAGCCTTAGACAGTGGGAGGAGCCAACATTAAATCACCCAGAACAATGCCACAGGAAGTGAGCGTAATCCTGTTTGTTTAGCTGTTTGACACGGATTAGGTCGTCGGAGTTCTTGTTTTGGATTATATGTCCCTGAGTTGCGAATTGAGAAACTCGTTTTTCTTACGGACATGGAAGCGCGGGACTAAGCGCTGTTAAACCCGGTATCGCGCTGAAGGCAAGCGCGGATAACAGATCTGTTGTTTTGATGTGACTGTTTCTGAAGGCGCAGGTTACGGAGGAGACGCGCTGGGAAAAGCGCAGTGTGTTTTGAAGCCGCGTTTTAGTTGCAGCGGTTTTCGGAGATGTGCATGGTTGCCGGTCACCTGTTTAAAAAAACTATAGCGGAGAGTTCCTGACTGGGACACGGTTTCATGGATGTTTTATAATCGTACCGCCGCAGTGGAGATAAGCGCGTTTACTGGATTGACATTATCTGCCTGGAAGTTGATAGCGCTGAAGAATTCTACGCTTCTCTGGAGTAAGAGAGCTTATTGATGAATTCCTACAGCAAACTTTGTTCATACTTGCCTGTAGGGGGGAAGCCCAGATTGCATGTTAGATTCCCCAGTATGTATGGTTCTGTGTAACATAATAATTGCGAGCTGGTTCTGGTGAGAATGGCTGTATAACATTTCCTGATTTCTTGTTGTAGGCATGCATCTTGCTTAAGAGAGGAGTATCTCTAAGAATTGGTGTATGAGAATTCCGGCTCTTCCTCTGAACAGTTGTCAGGTACTAGCTTGGGCTAGTGAGATAATATGAGAGTAGCGTTTGTGTATCCCTGGTGTTCACTCTGTATTCTTTTGTTACAGGTCTCCCGCTCCCCGCTGTTCCTTCCCCAATTCCTTTTTCCCTCACCTGACTGCCTTATTACTCTGTGTAGTGTTATCCAGAGTTAGGGACGTCTGGAGGTGGACCCCTTTTTTTTATTTATTTTTTATAAACTTTATTTTTGTTGCAAAGCTAGACATTATACATCTTTTCAGTCTGAATTATCCGCTAGTGCATACAGCGATATGTTTCATTTTCAATATAACATAAGTATAGCACAGCCATTTAGCCCACAACCCGGAGGTCGGGCGGCGTTATTAACCATTACCGTGATCCGCAGTTGTGCGGAAAACCCTAGTCTCTGCTTTTCGAAACGTCTAGCATCTGCTTTCTTTTTTTTTTTAACATATTTTGTTGGCTTTCACTTGTGACGCACAACACGACCTTTCGGTTGAAATATAGGATACTTACAGATATTCTTTGCAATGTACATCTCTCTTTCATACATCAGGCCGACTTAAGTTGTCCTTTGATCACAGCTAGAGAGACATCAACACATCGGTCCATGGGTGCTCCCGAAAATCAACCTCAAGGAAGAGGGATAACTTTGTCATTTACATTTTTTCCGTCCCCATCATACCAGTTGATAGCTATATATGGTCCACAGCCCTCCCTTCGGCACAAATCCCCCTGGGTCGATGTATCATTGTTACTTCAGGGTATCCCCTTCATGGGCTACTTTCAATATCAGACATTTCTTGTGGTGGGTCGCACAGCTGGCCCCTGTATTCGTTCCATTTACCCCATATCCTAGTACATTTTTTGGGGCAACCTCTATGAACATATACCGCCTTTTCTGCCGACATGGCCATGTCCATATCTTTCCCCCACTGTGTGCAGGTGGGTGCCACACCCGAGCCCCAGTTCCTGGCAATGTTCAATTTAGCAAGGGCTAGACCCAAAGTTGCCCATGTCTGCATTCCACGATTCATGTCCGTGGGCGACCAAATATTCAATAAACAACATCTAGGTTCTCTTAATAGTTCAACACCACTTGCTTCTGATATTTCGGAGAGTATTCGGCCCCAATATGATTGGATCCTGGGACAGTCCCATATAATATGAAAGAATGTGCCTGGAAGGCCGCATCCGCGCAAGCAGATAGGTTCCAGGATGCAGCCCAGCCGGTGTAGGAGTGTGCGGGAGTAGTATATTCTGTGTAATATTTTCAATTGCACTAACTTGAGACGTGATGGGATGGAGGCCTCCCTGGCAGATGCCAGACCGTACAGACAATCCTCATCCTCTATGTCCCCTAGTTCTATTTCCCATTTGCTCCGAAGGACAGCCGTGGGGTCGGGCATGTTATTGATCAGTTTGCTATATGTGAGGGAGATCGCTTTTTTCTCTAGGCATTCAGTAAGGAGTCTGTCCTCCAGAGGGGAGCATTCAGCCAGTTGTGTGCCTGTCGGAATTGCCCCTTGTAGTGCATTTTTGATTTGTGCAGATCGATAGTGTTCGGTGTCTGCCATCCCGTATTTTTCTTTAAGGGCTGGGAAAGTGATTACTTCACCTCTTTTCCATAAGTCCCCGATTTTGGATATACCAATTAAGTCCCACTGCCAGAAGCCCTTTGTGTTCGCCAGTGTCCCCAAACGCTGCGTGTCCCAAAGTGGCGTGGCGAGCGTGAGCACTCCCTCCCATCCCAGGGCTCTCTGTGCTACGTGCCAGATCTTGATCGTGTGGGCTGTTGGGCCTGTAAAGGTGTGGCGTCGTTTGTTTGTGTATAGTGCCCGCAGGAGTTGGTCAGGTGGTAGTACCGTTCGGTCGAGGCGGAAGGCTGGGTCCAGTTGTGGGGCTTGCAACCATTGATTAACCACTATTAATTGTGCCGCCCAGTAATACAATTTAACACTAGGTAGGGCGATCCCGCCGTCATACCAGGACCGGATCAATTTGGAGTGTGCTATACGGGCCGGCTTTCCATCCCACAGGAGTGCTGAGATTTCTGTGTCTATGGACTTAAAATAGGTGAGAGGGACTGGAAAGGGTGTGCTTTGCAATGCATAAAGAAATCTAGGGAGTGATAGCATCTTAAATAATGCGGCCCTCCCCAGCAATGTAAGCGGCAGAGAGCGCCAGTGTGTGCCGTCGGATTTTAGCCTCAGTAGGGGTTTCATCAAGTTTTCTTCCACGAATAAGGATCCCTGTGGCGTGACAAAGATTCCCAGGTATTTGAATCCCCTGGTGACCGTCTATAGGGTGCAGTCAGGGGGCAGCGTCGGTGTGTGGCCTCTCAAGACATAAAGAAGTGATTTGGTCCAATTAATGGTATAACCTGACACCTCGCCGTATGCACTGAGCAGGTCCATCAACGCCGCCAGGGACTGGGTGGGGGACATCAGATAAATCAAGACATCGTCCGCGTAGAGAGAGATGCGATCTTCCCATCCTGTCCCCCATGTGATTCCTCTAATTACGGAGTCTACTCGCACCTGCACCGCCAGGGGTTCTAGAATAAGAGCGAAGAGAAGCGGGGATAGAGGGCATCCCTGCCTCGTTCCTCGTCTCAGTGTGAATGTGCGGGAAGTGTGGCCATTGGCAAATACCTGCGCTGTCGGCTCGGTGTAGAGAAGTTTGACCCAACTGCAAAATTTAGGGCCGAAGCCCATTTTTCTGAGGACTGCGAATAGGAATGGCCATTTGACCAGGTCGAAGGCCATTGTGGCGTCAAGAGAGAGGATGGCCACGTCTTCCCGTAGCTGGGGAACACGATGTAGGACTCCATTGACGCGCCGTAGATTAAGTGAGGTATTCCTACCAGGCATAAAGCCCGATTGGTCTGGGTGTATTAAGTCTGTAAGGTGGGGCTGTAGTCTTAGCGCCAGAGTTTTTGCCCGAACTTTAGCATCCACATTCATTAGGGAGATCGGCCTATCGGAAGATGGCTGGTCAGGTGGTTTGCCGGGTTTGTGTATCACGACTACTGTGGCCCGCCGTTGGTCAGCCGTGAGCTCACCTCTCGACAGGCAGTCTTTATACATCGGGAGCATGTGGGGGATCAACTGTCGTGATAGTGTTTTGTAGATTTCAACTGGTAGGCCATTGGGCCCCATCGCTTTCCCAGTGTGTAGTGCTGCTATTGCCTTCCCCAATTCTTCCCCTGTAAAGTCTTCCTCAAGTGTCTGTGCATCCTCTTGCGGTAGTGTGGGCAGGGGTAAGTCCTGCAGGTATCGCGAGCAGTCTTCCTCCGTCTTCCCACCCCGTGCAGTGTATACGGTCTCATAATATGTGGCCAGTTCTTCTACAATTTCCGGGGGAGCGGTCGTGCGCATGCCATCTAAGCGTTCTAATGTGGCAATCCACCTATTGGCCCTTTCCTTACGTTCAATCCATGCAAGCATCTTTCCAGTCTTGTCACCAAACTCGTAGACCCTATGCTGTGTGTCAGTCAGTTTTGTCTTGGTTATGTCCTCTACGTATGCCTTGTATTCCTGTGACGCTAATGTTAATGTGTGCGCTGTGTCCTCCGTGTTAAATGAGGCATGGGCCAATTCCGCTGTTTGGACTGCTGTTTCCAGTGCTTCCACCGCCGCCCGTTCTTTTTTGTGCCTGGCAGTGGTGGAAATAGCCTGTCCTCTGAGGACTACCTTGAATGCCTCCCATAGAACTGAGGGCTAGTCTACTGAGTCAGCGTTTTCCTCAAAGTAGTGCGTGGTGGAGGTTTTTAGTGCTTTCAAAATAGCTCTGTTTTTAAGATAACCAGGGTAAATCAGAAATATTCTTTGTCGTCTGGTGGGTTGTGTCGTGTAGGTGAGGTGCATTGGGGAGTGGTCTGATATCCCTCTGGGGAGGAGCTCTAGGGCCGTGATCTTTTCTGGGGGAATCGCCATACAGCTAGTATGTAGTCTATTCTAGAGAGACTGTTGTGGGCCCCTGAGTGGAACGTGTAGTGACGGTCATGGGGATGTTTAAGTCTCCACATATCCACCAATCCCATTGCTTTTAGGAAGTCGGTAAACAGTTGGTCAGCTCTAGTGGATCCACGAGGGGGTTGCCGGTCAATTGCCGTGTTTGATACTGCATTGAAGTCGCCTCCAATGATCAGTTCCCCTTCTGGGAGTTCAAGCAGGAATTTACCCAGGTCTTGGAATGCCCCTCGGTGTAGCGTGGGGGGAATGTATACTGAGAGTATATTATATGGTTTTCCCTCTTATTGACAATGTATCGCCACAAACCGCCCTCGGTCATCCGCCGATGTGCGTTGGATAAGGAGTGGGGCGTTTTTTTGGGCCAGAATTCCAACCCCACGGGAACCCGCCGAGAATTCTGAGTGTGCGACCATCTTGAAGCCCCAGCGATTGAGGGCCTTGGAGGTAGTCCCTACCAAATGTGTCTCCTGTAGCAGAGCTAGTGTGGGTGCCTTTCTCTTGAGATATTGGAGGGTCCAGGCCTCTTTTAATCTTGTGGCCTAGGACATTGACATTCCACGATATTACTGTGAGCGTGGGGGCAACTAGTGGTTGTGATGGGGGGCTCGGTGTGGAGACCTCATGATCAGCCATGATCATCGGTAAGCAAGTGCATTAGTGTCATCGGATTCTGGATTCGGACCGAGGTCCGAGATGTGTGGGAGTGTAGAACATACTCCCGTGTGTCTAGCGGTGTGTCTGTGAGGTGGGTGTCATGTTGACGGGATCGTGACCGGAGGCTCCCGGAGGTCGCTCCTGCCAGGCCCTCGAGCCTAAGTGCATGAAGAGGAAACTGTGTCTGTGTTGCGCGTATCTGTAATTAGCCAACCATTTTAAATAGAGACTATGGAAACAAAAACTAAACCATGTGAAAACGTAAAGAACCCCTACCCCCCTCCCTGCCTCCCTGCCCGGCGGACAATGAACCTTCCACCTCCCCAACTGAGCAGAGTGCTTACAGACCCAACACATGAACTTTGCTCGTGGGGGTGAGACTTCTGTGTCCGTTGCCGTTTCCCCCTCTTTGTAGATACTCGTGCAGTGCTAGTCTTAACCGTATAGTCCTACCTACATGGGTCTTGCCCTGTCGAATCATAGTCTTACCGTAAATGGTCCTCCGTAAGTGGCCCTCCGCCTCACCCTCTCTCTGCATGTCCGGCAACCACCAACAAGTTGGTGAGGGGATTGACGTCTGGTTTGGGAATCAAAGATTGAAAGATTGTGGTGACCATGATGGAGATTGTAATGCGACGATCCCTGTTCATTCTGCGTCGTTGTTAGGTTGAGGGCTCCTTTCTCCGGGTTTGCGTTGCGGATTCTGGTCTTTCGGATTTCTCGCTGGTCTCCATCCCTGAGTCGCTTGTGGCGTGTCGAAGAACCACGTTTTTGCCTTCGGATTCCACACGCAGATTCGCTGGGAAAATCATCGAGTAGTTAAGTTCTCGAGCACGCAGTTCTTTCTTTACCTCCGTGAAACTACAGCGTTGTTGAGCCACAGCCGCTGTGTAATCCGGGTAGAAGTGAATCTCTGAGTTGTCAATTTGGATAGGAGGTCGAGTGCGCGCTGCCTGTAAAATGGCGTCTCGGTCCCTGAAGTTGAAAATTCGTGCCAGGATAGGTCGAGGTGAGGCCCCGGGCTTTGGCTGACCTCCAGGGACTCGATGGGCACATTCCACCGAGAAATACTTCGAGAGTCCTTTGGGTTGGAGCTGCTTAGTTACAAGGTCCTCGATGTAGAGGTCCAGGGCTAGGCCGCGTTCTGATTCTGGAACGCCAATCAGGCGTACATTATTTTGCCTCGAGCTGCCTTCCTGGTCATCCAGTTTTGCTTTTAGCATGAGATTGTCGTCTTCCAACCGTTGGACTTTGCGCTTTAATGCCAACGTGTCTCCCACAAGGTCTGTAGTTGTCTTCTCGACCGACTCCAGGCGGTCAGACATTTTTCGCGAAGTCGGCGAGAATCAGGGAGATGTCCGTTGAGATGGTGCTCATTGAGGATTGCATGGTCTTCAGGGTCGCCATGACGTCGTGGAGAGTGATCTTTTCTGTATTGTTCCCCTCCACCCCGGATTGGGGTGGCGTCCGAGCGGGGTCTCCCTTCGCAGCGTCCGGCGGGTCCCTATTATAGGCGTATTTTTCCAGTTTCGAGGTCTGCTGACCCCTTGTTCCCCTGCCACTCATTGCCGCCAATGTCGTTTGTGGTGCGCAAGAAGTTGCTTGGGGTGAATAGCGGAGTGCGCCCTTAAGTGGTTCTGGCGGACTATTGTGCTTTCTGCCTTGGTGCGTGGTCTCCTCGCTGCCTCTGCCTGCTTGCAGCTTCCGTCCCCCAACTAGGCCGGTGTTGCGGTGGCAGTGAGTACCCGGGGCTAACGAGGGCCGCTGTGGATGCCTCGAAACCAGATCTCTGCCTCGCCACGGCCAGTGGGGACCCCAGGATCGATCTGCTGGCGTGGGCCGGCCGAGTCGTATTAGGGCCCTCTCTCACCCCTGCCCTCGTCGTTCTGTTCAGCCTCGGAGTGTCTTTGCAAGTGGCCCGCGAGATGCGTGAGCAATGGCAGGCTGGCTGTCAATTACCAGCGCGAGTGCGAGCCGCTTAACCCCCAGTGAGCCGCCGGAGCAGGAGCTTACCGCGGCAAGGCAGTGGGGCTTTTCGCGCTGTGTGGCGTTGTGTCGGCGGGGCTTGATGAGGCTCCTCCACTCCCCTGTCCTTCCTGTCGGCAACGGCCACCGCCCGCAGCTCAGCAGAGTCCCTGGGCCAACGTGGGGGACAGGTGTCACTCGGGACGTTGGCAGGTCCCGTAGGTGGGGCGGAAGCGCGTCTGGTCTTCCGATACTGTTTTGGACTACAAGCAGGGTGCGGCAGGCGTTGCAGTGCGCAGGCCACCTCGGGTCCGGTCCTTACGCAAGACCCCGGTTCTTGGTGCCAGAGCAGGCCGCAGTCTTCAACACGGCACAGTCGCTCCGGGGAACCTCGGATTTGGACACTGGTAGATTCCGCCTGCACCGGAGGACAAGGGACCCACAATCCTGCAGTGCAGCAGCTGCTAAAGGTACTGATGATTTAGCGGATTGCAAGAGGAGGGATCGTCAGTCACAGAGCTCTCAGAATGCGGCCATCTTGGCTGGTGTTCAGCCACGCCCCCGGTGGACCCCTTTTGAGCATCATTCGGAACCTAAGGAGTGGACGTGAAGCTGACACTTTCACGCGTTTGTCGCGGATGGGAAATACAACCAGATGTTTAAAATCCACGGGTTTCGCAGTCGATAATAGTGACTTGGTTTCAATATACAATTCTTGCAGTCTTTATATGTGGCTCTGGTATACAATTCTATATATGTAAATAAAAACCCAGGCAAATTCATACAACCTACTAGCACATGACTGGTGATGAACACCACATAAATAATAATCAAACACTGTTTTTACACATAGAATACAATTTAATTCTTCATAAAAAATATTTTTTGATAAAATCAATACATGATTGTTGACAGATAGTAAAGCATTTAGCATTATATCATATGCATTCTTTCATATACATAACACTTTTTAAATATAAAAACTCTTTGATGGTTTCCTGTGTACGCGTTTCGACACCTAGCCGTGTCTTCCTCAGGATTGTACCATCGTAGTGCTGTAAAAAAATATATATTTTGTGCAAAAACAGTTAATACTCTAAACATGATAATGTGTGCTAGGTAATGGTTCTAAACATACAATGATGATACCGCCTTGAACATTATTATAGCTTTTCAACATCTTCACACCAGAGGAAATGAAACCCAATTATGTTACAGTGTATATTTACATGGTGGGCATATTCCCAACATAACCATAGATATATGCTGGAAATATTTCTAACATGCGCATAGATATATACATCTAGTAATACCATGTGATACATAGTGTACATACATGTCAGACATTTTCCTAGCGTGAGCATGGACATGTATATATAATGATGCCATTTGATATGGTCTACTATTTACGATTAAACAATTTTTCTGGATGTACAATTCACCTTGTGATAGTACCATACATACATTCATATAGGTTTCAACACAATCAGTAGAAAGATAAGAAAAAGATAAGAAAAAGAAACAGTGAAAAAAAGCAAGAGAAGGATTTAGTCTAGTAAGCCTAAATTGTTACATCAAGAAGAGAGAACATGTTTTCACTCTTTACTGTGGCTCGCCCTTACCGGTTTGTTATAAATCTTTTAAAGGGGGGATATTCTAAATCTTTGGAATGTCCCTTCACTTTAGGTTCAGCATATAGTCACTGTTGAAATATTTCGAGACAAATGATCATCTGCAATGAGATAATGTAGCTAAGTTTATTTTATTATATTAGTACATTTATTGGTTATGTTGGGAATATGCCCACCATGTAAATATACACTAACATAATTGGGTTTCATTTCCTCTGGTGTGAAGATGTTGAAAAGCTATAATAATTTTCAAGGCGGTATCATCATTGTATGTTTAGAACCATTACCTAGCACACATTGTCATGTTTAGAGTATTAACTGTTTTTGCACTAAAACACTTTATTATAAAGAAATTTTTAAATTTAAAATATATTTTTTTACAGCACTACGATGGTACAGTCCTGAGGAAGACACGGCTAGGTGTCGAAACGCGTAGACAGGAAACCATCAAAGAGTTTTTATATTTAAAAAGTGTTATGTATATGAAAGAATGCATATGATATAATGCTAAATGCTTTACTATCTGTCAACAATCATGTATTGATTTTATCAAAAAATATTTTTTATGAAGAACTAAATTGTATTCTATGTGTAAAAACAGTGTTTGATTATTATTTATGTGGTGTTCATCACCAGTCATGTGCTAGTAGGTTGTCTGAATTTTTCCTGGGTTTTTATTTACATATATTGTTTACCCTGACCCAGGAAGTCTATTCTTACCAGGGGGTCCTTGTTTCTCTACATATTTCTGCTATACAATTCTAGCAGTCTTTATATGCTGCTCCGAGTATATTTTAAATTCCGGGCCGCGTGTTTAATATAGGTTATCCTATTTCCGTCTCTTTCTTTTCCTTAGTGTTATCCCGCGTGGCTCATGGCAGCCATGGTGTTCCCCTTTGTGAGCCGGAATCGGGGAACACCATGGCTGCCATGAGCCATGCAGGATATTTTTGTTTCTACCAGTATTCAAAAAGTAGAACTGGGTTCTTCTCCTTCCCCCCCCCCAGGAACGTAAATCCAGTAATCATGCCTTCTTCCCACAACCAAAGGTAAGGTGGAAATTACAGTGAGAGAGAAGTAAAAGCCTAAGGCACGCTGCTTTAGCACAACTATGCCTAGCACTTTGGTGGCACATTGAAATAACAAATTCAAGCTGAAGAACTTGATTTTCAGGCAATCTTTTGAGCAGCGTTTATTTGTCCTCACTTCTCTGTGATCATGCCCCACACAGAAAAGTAGGTTCATAAACACCAAGAAAGGAACCCAATCGGCAATGAGTAAGACATGACATGCCTACCAAGGTCATCAATTTGACAGTGCCAATTCAAAAGACTTAACAGTTCGTTTGCTGTTCTGTGCTGAACAAAATATTCAATTGTTTTGTCAACAGCAACTGCTGACACACAAATGTGAGTAACATAGGCATAATAAGATTATTTGTGAAGAAATATACTGTTTACAAACATAAGCCAATATTATTTCAATGAATGCATACATTTGTAAATCAAAAGGAATGTGTAGAGTTATAAGTGAAACAGGTTCTCTAAAGACATCAGTACTGTACTAGGAACATTGTATTCGCTGTCTAGCCTACGCACTTACCATGTTTTAGCCCCACATGGCTAATAATCTACCAACTGGACTGTTATAAGGACATAAAAATAAACAGTTTCCTATAGTATATTTGACAATGGATAAGCACAATTGAATTTGTACTTGCCCGTTTTTTTTACATGTGCTTTTGTGATTAATTGTAATCACCTCATGTTTAAGAGAGGGTTTCAGCATTAACTCTAAGAGCATCACCTGTCTCATTCAAGCAGAAAGAAACATTTTTTATTTGTAACTATTTTAATTTGCAGGTATGAGTGGGAGCCGAAACGTTCTGAATGCAGCTGAAGAAGGATTGTTAAGATTGTGATATTATTGATAACAGTGAAGCGCTCTCTAATATTTTATCAAACAATGTTATAAGCACTTCTGAATGAGACCCATAATGCACACCAGTAAAGGTCACAAGAAAGTGTGTTTATTTTTAGGTCCTGATGAATGCCTTGATGGTACATTGTGACTTGCTTCAGGCGGAAACATGTTGACCAGATAATCGCGTCAACGTGTTCTGTCCATCCATCAACTAGGAAACAATCCAGGAACTCAAATTGCCTTAAGTGAAAAGAAAGGAGACTGACACTGCAAACTAACAAACTATTATAAAGGACAAGCAGGGAAATGCCTGTGCAAGATAGCTTTAGGAGCCCGAAGAAGGAACCACTGAACTAGACATAATAGGCCAGAACCGATTTTAATGTAATTAAAATCCATTATACAGATCTGTGTAATTATTTCAAAGGAGCAATTGCTGATATAAGAAAGAACAGGGTTGCAACTGTATTTTACAGTATGCACTCGAGGCAGTAAGCAATCACAGGCGACAGCAGCTGCACTTCCGGTAGAAATAAATGTCAAGCTCAAACAAAGTCTAAGGGAGAAGCAGAACCATTGATGTGTTGTGCACCTTAGCTTGAATGGTTTCAGGGATAAAGCAGGCTCATAACGCAGCAGTTTGATGTAGGAGATGTTGGAAACACAGCCATCTGCTAATTTTCATCAGACTAGAGTGGACCGGATAAGCGTCGCTCAGGAGCAAACACAGGCGCTCATCTGCATCTCGTTCAAATACAGATGGCTTGCAACGCGATGCAATGCAGTACCACACAAGTAGAAACACTAACTTGGTCGCAAACAGGATGTGGCTATACGAGAGCTTGCACAGGGTCAGACCTCCGTTCATTTTATGACCTTGGAGTATGTGTAAAGTGTGTGTTGCTGGAGATTTTAACAGTTGTCGTTCTAAGGTGAAAAACTCTGAAGAGGGATGCTAAAGTAAAATATGAACAAAAGTTACTTACCTGTAAACTGTGGTTCTCCAGTATTGGTGTCTTTCATAGATTCACATGCTTAAATATTCCCCGTGGTCGAAGTGGAAGTCCCACGGTACATAAATAGCAGTAATATATATGCATGTATACATGAGAAATATCATAAATAAAATATACATACATATAATGCAATAGAAATGTAAACTTGAAAAAGTACCATAGAACAGAATAGGCCCATTGAAAAGCCCAAGGGAGAATTCACTTTAGTAACATATTAGAGTCATTATGTGTTGGTCCACATTCCAGCCAATCAGGCTGTAGCCTCCTCTAGAACCTTCTCCTCAGAAGCCCAAGTCCTCAGATTTTCGTAGCACAAGTAAGTATAAATGCTTGAGGAGAAGAGAGCCTCTGAGGGGAGGATGGGAGGGTCGCATGTGAATCTATGAAAGACACCAATACTGGAGAACCACAGTTTACAGGTAAGTAACTTTTGTTCTTCTCCAGTATTAGGAGTGTCTTTCATAGATTCACATGCTTGAATAAGAGTAGAAAGCAGTAAATCATACATTAGTCATAAAGGAAGTATACAATTTAAGTCTTGGCAAAACATATACTTAATAAGTAATAAATACCAAAATCATGACAAAAAAAAAACCTTTATGACTGGAGGCGGGTAGCAAACAAAGGCTCACCTTTATCGGAAAAGATTCCGCAGCACCGCTTGACCTACTGCCGCATCCGCGGCATCTGTTGATTGCAGGCAGTAGTGCTTCGTGAAAGTATGGCTTCTAGACCAAGTAGCAGCTCTGCAGATGTGTCTCAGAGGTACCCCCGCAAAGAGGGCAGCAGAAGTCGACACAGCTCTCGTGGAATGAGCTCGAGCCGGAGCAGGAAGGGGCTTGCCAGCCCGTTGATGACAGTAGGATATGGCAGACGATATCCATCTGGTGATAGTCTGTTTGGTTACAGATTGTCCTTTGCACACTGGGCCATATGCTACAAATAATTGATTAGTCTTTCTAAATGTAGCTGTGCGTTGAATGTAAAACTTGAGGCAGCGCTTCACATCCAGAGTGTGCAAAGAGCGTTCCGCTGCAGATTGAGGTGTAGGAAAGAAAGTCTTAAGAGCAATTGGTTCATTGAGATGGAAGTCACTGGGAACCTTAGGAATAAAACTGGGATTTGTTCTAAAAGTAACAGCCTCGTTGGAGAACTGTAGAAACGGTGGCTGTATAGTAAAGGCTTGGATGTCGCTGACGCGCCTGGATGAAGTCAGAGCAAGCAAAAGAGCCACTTTCCAAGTGAGGAATTTTAGATTGGAAGAATGGATGGGCTCGAATGGAGGCAAAAGTAGTTGAGACAAAACTAAGTTCAGTCGCCAAGAAGGTGGGGGCCGACGGATTGGTGGGAACATCCGAAAGAGGCCCTTGAAGAATTGTCTGATTATTCTTGAGGAGTACAAAGATGTTACGCCATCATGGCGAAAACGAGAAATTGCAGCTAGAAACACCTTTAGAGTGGAGTGTGATAGTCCTGATCTTGCTAATGACAAAAAGAACGGCAAGATCTGCTCAGGCTGAGCACACATGGGATCCAGGGTTTTAGTCGAACACCAAGTACAGAAACGCTTCCACTTTAGCTGGTAAGTTTTGATGGTAGATGGAGCGCGAGCACTTGCTAGCACCGCCCTACAATCCTTGTCGATATTCATGTGTGCAAATTCATTGTACTCGGGTTCCAAGCATGAAGTTGGAGATATGCTGGGTCCGGATGGCATATCTGACCTTGCTGCATCGTGAGAAGATGTGACAGAGGATGCAATTGTATCGGATTTGTCAGAGAGAACAGAAGAAGATCTGAAAACCAAGGACGTCTCGGCCATTTGGGTGCGATCAGGATTATTCGACACGGTTGGAACCTCATTCTGTGCAACAGGCGAGGAATGAGAGGAAGTGGAGGGAATGCATAGATGAAGTCGTTCGACCAGTCTATTGAAAAGGCATTCCCGCTCGACTCCTTGTGTGGATGCCGGCTCGCAAACCGCTGACACTTCTTGTTGAGAGCAGTTGCAAAGAGATCCAACTGTGGTCAGCCCCACTGTCGGAAGACGAAATCCAACGTTGGTCGATTGATTTCCCATTCGTGGTTGTCCGAGAGGGCTCTGCTGAGCGAGTCCGCCAGAACATTGGCCACTCCTGGCACATGGACAGCTGTGAGATGTATTTGCCGATGGATAGCCCAATCCCATATTTCCTGTGCTAGTTGTGATAGCACGAGAGACCTTGTGCTGCCCTGTTTGTTGATGTAGTGCATGCTGGTGGTGGTGTTGTCCGTTCTCACCAGCAATGTTTGTCCCTGCACTACTCTCTGAAAGGACTTCAAGGCCAAGAAAATCGCCAGTAGCTCCAAGCGATTTATGTGCCAAGTGCGCTGAGACGCCGTCCATTTTCCCTTCACGGACATCCCGTCGAGATGTGCCCCCCAACCTTCTAGGGAAGCGTCTGTTGTCAGTGTAAGTGTTGGTGGTTCGTCTTTGAATGAACGACCTGTCGCTATGTTTGGAGGATGAGCCCACCACTCCAAAGCGCTTCGAATGCGGGGCATCAGTTGGATCTTGTCTTCGAACGACCCCGATATCTGCTTCCACTGCTTGTCTAGTTCCTCCTGTAGAACTTGCATGTGCAGTCTGCAGTTGGGAATCAGCTGAATGCATGAAGAAGCCATGCCAAGGAATGATTTGTACATCCGGACAGAAAGGTACTGCCTTGACCGTAGGAATTGTACTTTCTTTATCATTCGATCTTGTCTCTTCTGTGAAACGAACACTTGCCCCAGCCGAGAATCGAGCGAGGCTCCTAGAAAATCTCGCTGTTGAGATGGTTGAAAGTGTGACTTTAGGCAATTGATGGACAATCCCAATGTTTCGAAGAGGGATGTGCAGACTTGAGTGTGCTGTTCCGTTAACTGAAAAGTCCTGGCCTTTATTAGGCAGTCGTCCAGATACGGATAGAACTGGATGCCCTGTAGACGCAGGTAGGCAGCCACCGGGGCTAGAATCTTGGTAAATACCCTCGGTGCTGATCGAAGGCCGAATGGCAGGACCTTGAATTGATAATGAAATTGGCCGACTGTAAAACGGAGATATTTCCTGTGCCTGGGGTGAATAGGTACACGGAAATATGCATCTTGAAGGTCTATTGTTGAAAAGAACTCGCCTGGAATGAGGAAATTCAAGATTTGAAGTAGGGTTAGCATCTGAAAAGTCTTTGATGCGATGAACTTGTTTAGAGCTCTCAAATCTAAGATGGGGCGCCACTCTCCTGATTTTTTCCTTACTAGAAAGAAACGGGAATAAAACCCCCTGCCACGTTGACCTTGTGGTACCAATTCTATGGCTCCTTTCTTGATCATAAGCTTCACCTGGGCCAACAGTTCCTTGAAGTGGGGAGAAGGTGGACCCGAAGGTGGACGAGTGGGGGGGGATTTACGTGAATTCCAGGGTATGTCCTTTTAAAACAACGTCCAAGACCCATTGGTCGTTGGTAATGTTTGACCAATTGTAGAAGAACTTTGAGATTTGACCTCCAAGATGCACAGTCGCCAGAGGATAAAGTTTGGATTTGTCACTGTTTTTTGTTGTTGTTCGCACCACCTCTGTAATTGGACTTACGCTGGTATGGTCTGGAGGTGGATGAACGACCCTGGGACTGATAGGAGCCCCTCTGTCTGTTATCATTGTAGTTGCATGATCGATATTGGCCTGTTCCACGAAAAGTAAAGGTTCCTCCTCCTCTACCGCGTGCCCCACGAAATGGCCTTTTCCGATATTGTAGAGTTGTCAAGGACCTTGCTGTGTCTGTGTCCTTCTTTATAAGTTCCAAAGCATCATCAACATGCTTACCGAATAAAGATTCACCGTCGTAAGGTAAATCCAAAACTCTGGACTGGACCTCCGGACGGAAGGTGGTCGATTTTAGCCAGCCTTGACGGCGCAAGACTGCAGCACCCGCTAGTTGCCGGAAACCAGTGGAGGATATATCGACGGCACCGTTGATTATTTCTGCTGAAATCTTTTCTCCTTCGAGAATGATGGCCTGCGCTTCTTCCCGGATGGAGTCGGGCATCTGAGGGATCAGACCAGCGATCTCAGACCACATTTGACGGTCGTAGCGACCTAGAATAGCTAAGGCGTTGGACGCTCTCACAGTTGTCGCTGCCATAGTGGTAATTTTTGTTGCCAATTGAGTCTAATTTACGGCCATCCTGATCAGGCGGATATGTCAGAGGTATGGCTGGATTTCAAGATCTTTTTTGTGCCGCCTGAGTGATAACAGAATCCGCCTTAGGTTGTGAAACCAAACAGGCCGGAGAAGTAGGTGGTGCTTTATATTTTTTGTCCAATCTGAGCAGAACAGCTGGTATGGAATTAGGATGTTCCATCAACCTTAGACCTTCTTCCCATATGTGGTCTATTATAGGAATGGTATGCGTTTGCCATTGAGGTAAGTCCTTAAAATCATATAAAAAACAATCAGTTTGTTGCGCCTCGATTGTTAAGTGGAACCTTTTCGCAGCACGAACCATAAGGTTATGGAAACTCGCGATATCCACTGGCAGTGAAGCTCTTGGTGATGCCGGTGGAGTAGAAGGTGTCTGTGCCCTATAATTGTCCCAATCTTGCATGTCATCATCGGTGTCGTTATCCCCAGCGTTATGAGGAGTTTGGTTCTCATTATCGGTATCAGGGCAAGCACCCGAAGGAGACGTATGTGCGACAGGCGCCGGAGCTTGAGGCCGAGGTGCTGGAGACGGAGGTTGAGGTGCTGGAGACGGAGGTCGAGGAGCTGGAGACTGAGGTCGTGGCGCTGGAGACTGAGGTCGTGGCGCTGGAGACTGAGGTCGTGGCGCTGGAGACTGAGACCGGGGCACTTGAGGTGCCGGAGAAGTAGGCAACAACGGTGGAAACCTACGATTGTAGTCGTCCAGCATATGTTGCAGGTTTTGCACCAATGACAAAGGAATTTGCGTAACCTGTTCGTAAGTAGTTGGTTCTGCCGTATCGATTGGAAAAAGTACATTCCCATCTTCGACGTTATCCACATCCTCATCTCTATACTCCTGACACTTAATGTGTAATTCAGAAGGACTGGATGCTGGCTCATAAGTTTGATCCATTTCAGAGTCATTTCCGGATTCCTCTTCTCCAGACTGAAATAATTTCTCCGGAGGCTGAGATCCACTACTTACTGGACTTAACTGAATGAGTGGAACAGTCTTGAGAGACGAGGCAGTAACCACTTTGAAGGTGGTAGTAGTCTGTAGGGGTTGGTGCTTCGTCAACGAGCCAGTCGATGAGATTTCCACAGTCTTAGCACCACCCGGTTGTTCTTGCGCCGTCGCCGCAGAAACAGGCGTATGAATTGGCAGCTTACTCTTAGTCGACGATGATTTTTTGGTCGTCGACGAGGTCGTCGACGAGGTTGCAGTCTTCGCCGTCGACGAAGATGCTTTCGGCGATGAGAAAGTAGCCGTCGACGGACCAGTCGTCGACGGAGTGGCCACCGTCGACGAAGATGTTATCGTCGACGAGGCAGTCAACGAGGAAGATCCGGTCGTCGCAGCAGTCATCAACGACGATGGCTTGTTCTTCGTCGACAGAGGAGCAGTCGACGGGAGGAGCGTCGACGATGATTTCTTCGTCGACGGTTTGATCGTCGACGAGATCTTAATAATAGACGAGATGAGTCTCACCTGTTGGCTGCTAGTCGACGAGATGGTCGTCGTCGTTGCAGAGCTGGTTGACAGGGAAGAAGTGGTAGTCGACGTAGAAACCGCCATAACTGACTTTGTAGTCGCTGAAGACGTTGACGGACGCGTCGACGAGCCATTGCCCGTTTTTGAAGAGGAGGGCAAGGTCTTGGGTCTAGACGCCAGAGAGCCAGGTCCCGTAGGCACGCCCTGAAGCAAGTCTTGTGGGGAGACATCCTTGAAGGAACCCAACATTTTACTCTTCTTAAGAAAAGGAGAGGGAACTTCAGTCTCAGACCCACGCTTCTGAGAGGATTTTGAAAATCCAGATGACAGACTCTCAGCATCAGAAACCACATTCTCAGATGTTTTCAACTTCTGTAGCCACAGAAGGAGACGGGCCTCTCTATCCCTCAATGTTTTAGGGGGAAAAGTGCGACAGAACTTGCAGGTAGAGGCATTATGATCCGGGTAAAGACAGTAAATACACTTACTGTGAGGGTCCTCATGAAAAAGGCGCAATTTACCACAGGATGGACAAGCCTTGAACAAGGTTTTCTTAGTAGAAGACATTTCTGAAGAGAAAAACAGCTAGAACTGGTGAAAAACTGAGCAGAGCTCAGGGAGACTCCCTTCACACGACGTGCGGTAGAAAATCGGAGGACTTGGGCTTCTGAGGAGAAGGTTCTAGAGGAGGCTACAGCCTGATTGGCTGGAATGTGGACCAACACATAATGACTAATGTTACTAAAGTGAATTCTCCCTTGGCCTTTTCAATGGGCCTATTCTGTTCTGTGGTACTTTTTCAAGTTTACATTTCTATTGCATTATATGTATGTATATTTTATTTATGATATTTCTCATGTATACATGCATATATATTACTGCTATTTATGTACCGTGGGACTTCCACTTCGACGACGGGGAATATTCAAGCATGTGAATCTATGAAAGACACCCCTAATACTGGAGATATATATATATATATATATGTATTTTGAGGAAGATAATAAGGCTTATGATGATCACAATGGCACGGAGTGCTGTACAGAGAACTACAAAAAGGCCCACTTCCCAGCAGGAGATCTGATTCGGTTTTCCTGACAGCATCCGAGGATGCTAAACATTGCAAGGTAATGGACAAGCATCTGTGGGTGGACACGCCTGCCTGATTCTGTAGATTTGGGTTCCCGAATGAGAAAGGTGTTATCTGTTTGAGAGTCGCACCACATGTGCTCCCTGTCAGTTATGTGTCTTACAGGCTAACACTGGAAAAACACAGCACTGGCATCAATGTCTCCACGACAAAGGTTATGCACTTTCAGCAATAAAAAACAAAACCCGAATAGCATTGTTTGGACATACGCCTGTTATTCATAAATATCGAACATCGAGGCTTACATTAAAAATGATACATAGGAAATGTTACAGAAAGAAACAACTAGTTTGTCCTGACTTACAAACATTGTATGATTTTTCTCTACAGTAAACAACCACTGAAATAAGTAAGGAACACTTGTTTTCAATGCTTTCCTTTTTTCTTTTTTACTAATCCTTTTACAGGATAATAATGTTCGATTAAGGGAGAGCTTCATTTAGCAGCAGCACAACAATTATCAGACTAATATTACATTTGCCTCAGTTGCCTTCTACTTCTTCCACTCATTTAAACACTGGCCTTGAAAATGAGGAATACCACTTTATTTTTTTTTCCACTGCTCCGGATTTGTCAAGACTATGTCCCATATGTAATTCAATCTTTACATACCCTTAACTAAATCATTGACTAAACTCTTTGCATTAAATTTGAATTCGAAGTCCTGTGAGCTTTTGCATTCGATTCAGACATTGGAGTTGAAAATGATGAATGAAACACAAATGGCTGTGTTATTGCCACGATTTCACTGTTTTGTGCCAAGTTTTACCATTACCTGGCAACCAATGTGAACATGAGCACAATATCCGAATGAGAGCAAAGCCGGATTCATTATATCTGTTTTTCAACAGGCACCACTAGACCCTGTTATTAGTACACTAAGAGCGGGCATGGTTATTTATACCGCCGACTGTGATAGATTGTCAAAATAAACCCAATTTCTTCATCCGGCACGATCTTTTCCCCCGAATTGGTGATTTTAAATATCTATTTCAATTTAGGCAGCCTTTTTTTCCTGCAAATGGGAATTTGGTAAGGGACAGTCTACAGCAATAAACATGTATCCGTCGGATTGACCAACAGTAGTTTCTTCACAGTGCTGCAGCCAAACCTGTAAACATTATTTTAAAAATACATTTGGCACAAAAAAATATATAGTTTACCAAAATAAATGCGGAGGGATGACTTGCAGATTCTGGTGGTTTTCGAAGTGAGCATGGTATTAAAATACTAGTATGTAGAGGTAAACGTTCTCGGTTATATTTTTATTAAGGATTAAGCTATATCTTTTTAAACTCTTAAAAACGTTCCGCATCACATTGAAAAGGTGATACCCATTGAGAACAGCAATACAAATCAGACGCAAGGTGCAATTTGTTACCCTGTATTCTCGTTTTTAAGCCACATATTATGCATGAAATACATATGTTTTATATGTTATAGAGCAGGCAAGCCTGAATAAATCTTCCAACAGGAAATATATTAATAGAATAATTCTGTAACATGACTGACTTATTTTTTTAACCTTAGATTAAAATATTTACAACTAGAGTGTCTTTGACGTGCATACTGTTCTACAGGCACCAATGAAGAGGGTGAAATATTTTCTTTTGAGAATACCTCGGAGGCGAATTCCCATGCTTATTTGCGACTACAGGTTTGGAAAAGGGGCATAAAACTATACTCCTAGAATGGAAATCCTGATTCCTGTAATCAGGATTTGAAAAGGATAGTTGACCATGTGTCAGAAAGGGAAAGGAAACTAGGTGCTAATAGATGGTCGTCAAAACTTAAGAATATCCAGAAAGTTGGATCTTTGTGGGATTCACAGGTGTTTTGCAGGTGATTAAAGGGGTTTCTATAGAGTGAGAATAATTTTCCCTCTTGAACAAAATCCGCAAAATATAAAGTGCAAATGCACTGTTCCCCCCAACCAAAGCAGGCAGATTGTCCATGGGAAGTTCTGCTTGGTGTAGTTAGGGAAAGAGACTATGCTTAGACCTGGAAATAGAGAAGAGGTCTAGATTTCTAGTATCAAAGCCTCAATAAGAAGTTGGGGAAGCCACAAGATAATCATAGATCGAAGAGAAGAGTAGCTTCTTCTCTACTCAGATTTAGGATTTTATTTGTGAGCTCAGGACATTAGCTAGTTTTGATGCAACACCAGTGAAAATATTTATTGTAAATGATTTCACCAGTAGACCAGCTACTAACTCAAGGCAGGTGTATGGTGATGCAGGTTTATATGAACATTCATTGTTAACTCTGCCATGGTTCTTTCAAAATGAGAACCACCATTTATTTAATCTATTTAATAGCTGCAACAATCATATTGTCTCGCAAGATTTATGCAATTAGAATTAATATAATAACTACAATAGCTGTCATGGAAAAAATGCATAAAAAGGAAGCAGCAACTATGAACATCTTATTCTTTAATCATCTACTTAAACCTTTCTAACAAAAATAATCTGAGAAAATCAAAAGTATAGAATGTGGCTTTGAGAAAGCAAACATAGAAGGCTCTTCGTTAATCCCAGGCCCCCCATCTTCAAGAGGGAGTTAGGCCAGGGCTGGTAATTTCTGTGGCTGGGCTGCCCAGATAGTCACTGGATTTTAAGCTGGTGAGTGACTTGTAACTTGCAACGGATGTTAGAGAGCCGCACAGGCCGAGCATGGATGGGGTGTCCTCTTTTCCTGCAAAGAGAAAAAACGACTCAGATTACCGCTGAATTTCCAAAGCAAGAAGAGGTATTTATTTTCGAGAGTCACCTTCAGTGAGGGGGAAAACAATATAATGTATGATTGGCCTATATACCAAAGCCCTTAAAGTTCTTTATTGTAATGACATTTCAGGCAAACAGTTATTAAACGAATACATTTTGTATTAGTTAAAAGAAATAAGGTTTGTGTGTGCACTAGATAGTTATAGATAGGTCTGCTTTTCCATAGATGGGGCATTTGTTAGTTTGCTAATAATTTTGGCTCCGTGTGATGAATCTTCCCTAAACTTTCCATAAATAAAGTTGATTTACCTCAGCTCCTTCATGGGAAGTTTCATGGTAATCCATCCAATGGAAACCGAGAGAGAAAAATAGGGGTGCCATAACAAAATCCCAATGCATTTTCTATAGACTTCTTTAGACAAGGCTACTGCAAAAACTGCTGATAGAATTTTCCCAAATTCACCAAGATGCAAGATTTTGGTCAACAGATTGAGCTTTTTGTGATTTGGTGTAAATCCGTTCAGGAGTGTTTGAGATATTAAGAGTCAAATGTAATTGCATGTTTTGGCAGGTGGGCTTACAAGATTCCTGTGCTGTCCCATGAGAGCGTGAAATAAATAATGGAGCCCTGTGATTGGTTGAGAGGCACATTTTTTCAGTGAGCCTGCATGTTCTTGTGGGAGGGAGATGCAGAGTCCTACGAGAGCAAGCATTCTGATTAGCTGGTTGTTGGAATGTTAGAAATGAAATTGCCTCCATTACTGTTTACTGTACAAAATTGGAGGTGTTGTGGCAATTAAGTAAAAAAGCTATACAAGGGGGTAGCAGATAGGAATGCTGTCCCCCTAGATTTAGAGAGTAGATGTCCAAGGGATAACTACTGTGAAGATAATAAATCTATATTGTTTTTAAGGAATTTTTACGATCTCACTGGACTCACTGGATCGTAAAAAGGAGTAGACGAGTTCTCAATACACTTTATTAGTAGTAGTACGTATTGTGGCCTTTTCTTTTGAGAAGGAGTGGGTAAGCGAAACGTACTGTGATGAGTAAATGCTTAATTCTTATTTTTTTTAAATGTTACGATCTTGTGAGACTCACTGGGTCGTGAAAAATAGAAAGGAGTAGGTGATCTTCAAATACACTGTAGTATGCACACTTGTTACTGTGGGAATGATTCTTACTTGAGATGGTGTTTATCAGAGCCTGCTAATTACGCCCATCGGCTTGGTAACAGTTGTGAGCCGAGTGCAGTCTCTTCCCACACCCTACTATGCACACTCATTATGAGAGAGAGGAGTGTTAGGAGGTAGGACAGCCCCTGGACAGTGCATACTATGCACACCTGTCATCCAAGAGAGAGATCTCAGCTGAGACACCAGTCTCTCTCCACACACCCTACTACACATCTGTCATCTGAGAGAGAGGTCTGAAAGGAGAGGCCAGTCCATGTACACACCTACCTACGCACACCTGTCATCCATGACAGGGTTCTGGGCAGAAAGGCCAGTCCCTCTCTACATCCTACTATGCACAAAAACTATCTGAGAGAGCGGTCTCCAGGGGGAGGGACAGTCTCTCTCCACACACCCTACTACACACATCTGTTATCGGATCAAGAAGTCTGTAATGAGAGTATAGTCCATGCACACACCCTATTATGCACACCTCATCTGAGAGAGAGGTCTGACGGGAACAGTTGTACCTCTCCACTCACTACTACGCACACCCGTCATATGCAAGAGAGATCACAGCGGAGAGACCAGTCTCACTTCCCACACCCTACTACTCAAACCGGTCATCTGAGAAAGAGGTCTTGAAGGAGAGGGCAGTCTCTCCACACACACTAATTGCACATCTGTTATCTGAGACAGATCTGACAACACAGACCAGCCTAGCCATACAGCCTACTTTGGTCACCCATCATCGGAGATTGAGGTCTGAAAGCAGAAGTGGGTCACTCCCCACACCTTACTAAGCACACCCGTAATCAGAGAGGGGGGTCTGAAAGGAGACGACAGTCTCTCTCGAAACCCTACTACGCACAGCTGTCATCCGAAAGAGAAGTCTCAAAAGACAGGCTAGTCAATCCTCACTCACTACTATGCAAATCAGTCATTTGAGAGAGGGGTGTGAAAGCAGGGGCCACTCCCTCACCATAACCTACTACGAACACCTGCGGGGTTGGATTTATGCTTGGTAATTCGAAATTCACTGAAAACCCAAATATTAAAGTAATGTTTTATTTAGGTGAATTTCGCAGTAACAACATTAATGTTTTGAAGTAAAAAAAAGACACAGAACTTCAGCAGTTATACTTAGGAGCACTGACTATAATTTGTGCCTCTGCCATGCACTCCTTATGACCTCACATAAGACATGCTCTATGATATCATTTATGAGATGAGACAAGGAAGGGTCAAAGTTAAAAGGAGGGTCAAAAAATCATTGATGACTTTGGTGCAGTTTCATGGATCTGCAGGACACTTGGTAGACGTTTAGGAGGTTCAGCTTTCTCTTACGTTTCGTGAAAATGCACCAAGGGTTTACAGTTAAGAGGGGAACGTATTAAAATATGGATATGATGGAGCTGTTCAATTAAGCTGCATAAACATTTTGCAAACTGATTGCAAGTTAAATTCATGACATGGTTTTATATATCATCTGGTAAAGAAGAGGGCAAATTTAAAAGGGCTATTGTCAAAAACACTTGATTTCAAATAACTTTGGTGAAATCTCATAGATCTCTACGAAATTTGGCACACACTTGACATGGTTGCATCTGAGATATAGAGTTGCATGCAGCTCTGTCAAGAGGGAGCATGGTTAAAGGGGAGGGGTGCAAGAAGTGTTCTTTTACTAAACCTCTTGATACATCAGAACAAAATTATTCAGAGGTATAAAGGTTTAGCTTTCTGTATATCAAAGTGGGCCCAGTGAAGCGATCTCCGGGTCAATCTGAATCTGACAAGGGGGTATAAATTTAAAGGGGGAAGATGTCAAAAAGCTTTGATTTGATAACTTTGCTACCATGTGGCATGAATGCTGCAATACGGGACTGATTTTTTTAACCTGCTTGTGCTGCTGGCCGCATGGGAGGTTTGGTGCTTGCGGCAAACCACTGTTGCACATGGCAAAAGACTACATGCAGTGGCAGTTAATAACAAGATGAGATTTGTACAGGACCTGACCTGTGGGCACGATCTGCAGTCAATCCTAACTGCAAAAAGCAGAGGGTAGCATACAACATGATAGAAGCATTATCATTCCCCACCAACTCAACCACACACCAACCCTATATAGCCATACAACACCAGTAAAACACATTTTCCTTCGTCCTAAACAAATACAGTTAACAGAGAGTTATGGTTAGCTTTTGTCTTAACACCTTTATGCACGTGTAAAACAATCTCAGAAATTCACTCAAAAAACAAAGTTAAAGTGGTTACAATTATGAGCTAAAACTGAAAACCACTCAATATGGTTCCCAGTATAGTTGACTTCAGGGTTCATGTTTCACACACTTGCTATGCAAACCACAACTCACACCAAATGCAAAATTTATGAGGTGACAATATTTATAACGAGAAATAGGAGAACTTCACACAAATTAAAGTACAATACATGCAATGAGATCTCACTACATGTCAATAGTGAAGTAATTCAAAATGTTGGAGGCATAAGAGAAGACTGGGAGGAATTGGATAACTATGATACTGTGCATATAATTGGAAATTGTGAACCCTGTTCATCTTAAAATGGCTCACTCTTCCACGTTTTTAATTATATGGTATGGATGTTTTAGTCTGCTTAGTTAGATATTAAACGTTTTTTTATGAGTATTGTATATCAATTGTCAAATTAAATTAAATTGTGACTTTATACTGAATTGTGAAATGGCCATATGTGTATAAAGATAATGAATTTAAGGGGATTAAATGTCTAAAATCACCCTTTCTCACCTCCATGGTAGCTTGGCACGAGCGGTCAGGCTTACCCCAGAGGCAGTGTGTGAAGCATTTGCACATGAACAGAAATATAGTGAAAACGGTACAAAAGGACACCACACCAGTTTTAGAAAAAATATGCAATATTTATCTTTGTAAAACAAGACCAAAACAATAAAAATACACCATACAGTATTCCAAAATACCAATGAAGCAAAAATAGACTTTATATACAGGTCTTTGAATAAGTCGATAGCTCGGACTGGGGCTATCCCTGCATCATAAACAACAAATCTAACAGTGCTGCCCGACAGCGGCATTGTGGGCCAGCTACAGAGACCCGTAAAACAGTACCTTAGGAGACGCGAGGCGTTGAATCTTGCGGTGAGATCCAAGGAGCAGCGTTGGCAGCTGTTTGTTCCGGAAGTCGGTGCAGGGGGAGTTGGGCCCTTGAAGTCACGCGCATTGCAGGTCGTACTCCTTGAGTTTGAAGTCAGGTGCGACTTGCGGTGATCTCAGGTCAAGTTGCAGGCAGAAGCTCAGTGATATCGTCCAGCTGCTTCGGTGAGACCAGGGAGCTGCGATGCGAAGTGTGGCGGTGCTCATTGCGGTGCTGACATTTTACAGTGCAAGCAGCAGTGTCATGATTGCTGAAGCACTGTCGTCGGTAGACCCAAGGCTGCGGTGCGATACAATGCAATGTAGTATGCGGGCCCCACAGGCAGGCCGGACTGGTACACGTAAGCAGCCCTGGCAAATTTTGCCAGACCAGCCCCCGTCCGGCGCATAGCGAGCGCGCGCAGCGTGCGAACCCGACCGCTATTAGGGGGGTTTGCAAAACGATAGACCAAAATGGTGAATTTTACAGCACATTTTTCATTACATATTCAAATTGTATCAACTTTCAAAGCACAGTAAATAGTAGATGATGACCTTAAAGAACATCAGGTTACCCACCCAGTCATATGTACCCATAGATATTCTTTCAGAGAGCATCAAAAATAGACACAATTAGTGAATCAGAGAGAAAAAAGTAAAAGTGAGACCAGCCCATATACTCTCCAAATCATGTACTGCCAAAAAATAGTTAATGCAGACAGATTCGGAGCAGCCCCCAATTTTGCATTGAAATGGCCAGCCAAAATCATATTGAATGGCAAACCCAAACATTAAAATGAACTTGAACTCCTATTCATCAATATTTCCACAAAATACAACAACTGGGAAAAGATATCTAAATTTAACCGCATCGTTGCTATCGTATATTCCCGCTGTGTGCTGCCATTTGCAAAATCCCATTGTTTGTGACAAGGTCAACTCGTCAAACGCACAGCGCAGGTAACACCCATGACGAGTTGACCTTGTCACAAGCAGTTATTATAAAAATGTACTAGAACCAGTGCTTAATTTGAGCCGGGGCTTTCTGGTGCTATGCACCAGCACTTAATTGGTTTCCGGTGCCCGGCACCAGCACCTAATTGTTAGCACCATACTTAGAACACATGGTGGCGCTGCTCATCTATTTTAGAGATTAGCAGGACAACGGTAGTTTAGGAATACAATATACATTAAATTGATAATACCTGCCTCCCCAACCATTTCTTTAGCTTTGGGGCCCCTGGAATAATCTGAACTTTTGCATTTACGCGCAAGAGAGATGGTTAGTCGCTGTTTTGGCAGCGATTACAAGGGCGATGGGTGGTGCAAGCTGCAGTGGCTTCCTGGTCAGAGCCCTGGAACTAAATATTTTACAAAGCACTGACTAGAACCAAACCCAAGTTGAGGCCCCACTTCAAATCAAAAGCCTGCATTTCCCCCGCCTCCCCTGAATAGAACTGCACAAGATCACAACCAATGTTGAACTTAAGCCATGTAGCCAATCCCACCTTGGCCCGGCCAGAAGGCATTGGACAGGCATGGAGATTATAACATTTGTACCCATCATAAAAGACATCACCCAAAACCCAGGTGTCTTGCAACAGTATGATGTCATAGTTGTTAATAATCTTACACCAATCTTCAATTAACATTTCAGAAGCCAGACCGGCAACATTTCAACACAACAATTTGAAAGTCCCCTTGGGCTGGTTAGATGATTTATCCCTGTGTTCCGATTATATACCACCGCAGCAGGGTATTTCTGCCCACCAGGAAGGGCCTGCCTTCCTACCAGGCTCAGGGAAATACAGGGAAAATAAGTTAGTCGTTCTGTACAACATTGCCCACATGACATGCCAACACTTCTGGAATGATTCAAAAGGCACAAATTACAAGTCTCTGGGAAGTGTAGGTGGTCAGGAACAAAACTACCATTCTGCCGCGCAGCACTCCACCAATCATTATCCTCAAAGCCAGAGGGAACCATAAATGTATTCTTGGACGTGAATGGATTCGCAGAAGCTGGAAAGACGTGTTCCCATTATCATGAGCAGAGTTAACCGGATTGAAATATTTGTAGACAAATCCCAGGGGTAGGACCCTTATTTTCACAAATTGAAGCAAAATCGATCCTTCTAAATGCATTCGTGAGTCTGTAATCATATATATGGGTTCGAGGAAAGCTAGGAGGTGTTGCTAGTTGTGGCTAGAGCAGAGTGTATGAATATATTGGTAAAGTTAACATACAAGTTAAATTAGCTTTACATGTCCCCAGGCACCCCAAATGCTTAATTACTTTGTGATATTGTTTGCTTACAATACTTACACACTTTTACCTATGGGGCAGTGGCATTCTGGGACAATTGTGCAGATTGTCAAACAGAGCCCAGTGTAGACGTTTTAGGGTACTCTTTGCGAGGCCTAATTCAGTCAGCTGAGCTCACATTATACTGAAGTTCAATCTTCAGAGATCTTTCCTTGGAAGCTCAGTATTCCAAGCCTGTGACAGGAGGAGGTATGCAGACCCAAACTCCACTATGGATGGTTTGGGTGCAATATAAAAACCACGGTGTGACCATCTGCAGACAGTACTAACTGATCTATCGGATGCAGGATGCAGGCATGCGTGATTTTTAAAACCCTGATTAAAAATGCTATTGCTCTGAAGTTAGCTTTAATAAGAACTTTGAGGTCTATTTTAAACTAAATAATCTTATAGATCATGAAAACACACGTCCCCCCAGTATTATTTGAGATAAGCCCTACCTTCAAGATTTAGGCAAAAGCTCATTCAATGGCATTTTATATCCCTCCCATTAAGAGAGTAATACATCTTATAGATCTCGTGGGTTTATAGAGGAAACATTGATACATATGTTATGCTTTGCCCGTTTCTTTAAATATACTTGAAACCTTAAGGGTAAATTTTCTGGTTAGAATGCGGAATAAGAAACTGTAAAGAAGTGATTAAACTCTTCATGAAACTTGATTACCTTAGCGTGATGAAACAATGTAAAAAAAACCGAGTTGATTCAGATGAAACATGCTGCAAAAAGTGGCCCTGTTAAGCCATATTTGTAATGTCTTATCTGGCAAACAATTTAATTTGGGTAGTTATTTATTTATTTATTATGAAATGTTACTTGTGTTACTTTGGCCGCTTTCTGTTAGAATAGCCCGTGAATCACTCCCAACTCAGAGGCTAAGGTCCTGATTTCAATGTTTGCAGATGGAGTAATTTCAGTTGGTCTGATTTAGGACTTTACTCCTGCCAGGCCGAGACTACCTTGCCCGCCAAACTTATACATGACTACCAATTGAAGGTAATGTAGAAAGCATTGGTGGTAACCGCCATTAGAGCAGTTCCTGTCAATCCCGTTTGACGCAGGGCTCCGTCAGCAAGACACAGCTCTGTCCCAAACAATTTTCTTTTTTTATTTTCAGAAAGAAAATCCCCAAACTGGAAAATACAATTTCGCTTCACTGCCCATTACCGCCAGGGTTTCCTGCAGGTGATGGGCAGTGAAAACTGACCTGTAATTCAGCTCATCTAAATTAGATGGGTGGAATGACAGCTCAGTCTCCGCCTGCTCTTACTCCGCAAGGCCATCGGAGGGGATTCATCATGTAGGAGACAGAGTAGTCTCTGCCATTATTAGTCCTATAGGCCCATCCGCACATAAATTTGCCAGGCAAAATGCATTCTTGGCAGTGAGGATACTCTGTTGCTATTGCAAGGGAATATCCTTACCACCAAGAATTAAATCTAGTCCCAAGTTATTTCGAAATTCTATTTGACTACGACCTGGGTATGTCGATCATTTTATTGTACGTTTGTAATTGTTTTAGGTAATATAAATAACTAAATTATTCTATACAGGTCCCCCACTTAATAGACAGGACCAGAAGTACATGAAGACCAATCTACCATTGCCCGGAGTGCCACCTGTGGGAGAGTGGCCTGTTCCCTCCTACTGGGCTCCTGTCGTGCAGGTAGACTGCCGTCTGTACTGGCTGCTTTCAGGGTAATGTTGCCCCTAGGAAGCGGTCATGTTGTGCACTGTATGCATGTGAGCTCAGTGATCTGTAGTGCAGCAATAAATATACACAAAGAAGGGCCCAATCCATCCATACAGTTCATTGCACCACTCTGATCAACCACCGTACAACTTTATGTAAGGTAAGTGGGCAACATGTGAACAGTCACAGTACACCGTCTGTCGCAGTGCTTGGCAGGGGCTATCTCACTACATTGGAACAACTTACCTGCAGGCTCAGACATATCTCTGGAGTAGTCGCAATCAGCCTTTGAGTTATCAGACTAGAGATGAAAAATCTGACCTCAGAGTTACACAAAAATATCAATAACTATGTGTGCTATAACCCACAGAACGTTCTCAGTAGGTTTGGAACCTCTTATCTATATTTGCATTGAATGCATTAACCTGCTGATCTCTCTCTGTAGGATTGGAATCTATCACATTCTAGTTACATTCAGATGTTTGCAGTAACTCCTAGAACTTTCTCTGCAGCAAGGCCATTTACCTTTACCTCTGGAGCCTCCCTGCTTAGATTAGAAAGCTTAACAGGTTACACATGGTGCTCGTCATTATGTATGGTCACCAAGCAAGACATCCCACTGACTCGGCCTGAAACAAGTGAGCTGCAGGCACCACACAGACCTCTAACAGAGAAACTCGTCGAACTGCACTTTCTTTAACTGAGATCTCCGCAGTGGATACATTAACCTCATAAAGTATCTCTTTTTAAACCAGAACATGCACATTATATTCATTTTTCTGTTGTTTCTTCATGCCATGATTTTTCCTTTTTTTCTACCTTGTTGTACTTGATTGTCCCTCTCTTACAGTCATATTGACAAACGTCACCTATGTTCCCTTCTGTATGTTGCTGCTTATGTCTTTTTTATTCTTTTTCTGCTGTGTCATTCTTTTGCTCTTATACACACCCACCTCCTTTTAATTCTATGCCTGTGGGTATTTATTTAGAACTACCTAAAAAGCAATGGAGCTCTGTAGAAAAGTGGGGGTGAAGGTCGGAGTACAGAGGACTGGTGAGGTGGTTAATACAGGCAGGACAAGGGGGCGTCCTCCTAGCTGGGATTCACCATTTGGTGGGACGCCAGGGGAGGGGGAGTTACCTAAAGAGGAGGGTCTTTAGTTTATTTCTGCAGAGCTATAACCCCAAGATTTGTGCCACTATTACTCAGCCCCTACTGGTACCCCACTGAGGACCCACTGAGGCCAACCTGGAAATTATAGAGACCAGACTTAGTGGAGCAGAAATCAGCCGTAATCTTTATTGTGCATCCAATATCGAGCAGATCACCCTAAAAATTCCAAGTAGGCCACATCTCCTTAGTGACTACGATCAGTGGACAATGTACCATACAAAATGTCATTTTGTATGATAAGCCGGGATCTAGAGGGATCGCCAAGTGGGGCAGGCCATCCAAAGGTATCCCTTGGCCCTTCTAAGGGCTATTCTCAAGCAAAGGAGGTCTATATGTGTTTTTAATATGTTTCCAGGGTGTCTTTGTGCCCCTAAACTCTGCTAAATCGCCTCACTTGCATGATAATGGTTGAGGCTCCTAAAAATCTCTGCACGGACAGGTGTGAAAGTCAGCAGGCATGGGTGCTGCTGTTCTCTCCCAAACAAAAGAACACCCGTGGATCTATGACGCTCCTGCAACAACAAGAGACAGGGAATACAACTCCCAACAAACGGTACTTTGAAATGCTAAACTTAAATGTGGCGTAAAGCCCAGAGCTGCCAAATGGAACTGGGGATAGTCCTCTTCAGCCTCCAGCAGGAAGGAAGCTCGCCCACCAGGCCTGTCGCCCACCACACCAGGCAGTCAGGGCATCAATATCTAGGCCTCCTCCCATATGACGTGAAGCTGCCCCCCCTACCCTCAGTCCATACAGTGTAGTGTTGAGCCCAGTCAAAGGTAAGAAATGCATTCACCGTGACAGAACCTTAAGACTATATAGGTCACGCGAGGACGAGTTCAGGCCTGGATGAGTTGGTATAGATGACATGAGTTGGCGCTAGCCTATTCAAACATCTTCACGCTGTCTTTAGTAATGCAGAGACCACCTGCAACGTAAATGCAGGCACCACCACATAAGTAAATCAGATCTGGCCAGCGCACCGATGCAAGCAATCACCTGCGGGCGACAGTCCAGACAGGGGAAATTAAATTACGGGGTGTGCCACTCTCTTTCCAGGCTGTCCTCTCAGCCGTCGTTCTGAATGCTGCTTACCTCGCCTCAGTCACGCGCACTTTCACAATGCGCATGTGCATTAGCAGCATAACCCACCCACCCTTAAAAAAATAGCGGCGCGTGGAGGCGGTGACATATGCGAGCTGCGTCTTCTACACAACAAGCGACATCATCATCATGGTGGTCAGGTGACTCAGCATCACAGGTCAGGTGGTGATGTGTCATAGGTGTGTACTCTGTAATACCCATGATTTAATGAACTCCTCTGTAGGGAGCAGTGTGACAGGAGACAGACATATTATTGGTTCTACATGAAACCATCTCGGTATCACACCCATTCAGTTCTCCCTTCCATTCTTCAATAGTGCTCTGATCACAACCTGTGGTTCAGCAGCACTGATCCCATCAGAGCCAGGGAGATACTGCGGCCCATCAGAAGTAACACCCCAATAATGTCCATGGCAGCTCTGAAGGATAGAAACGAGAGTGCAAGGCCATAAGAGGTGAACATGTAATAGTCTCAAGCACTTCATTAAACTCCTCACAATGGTCGTCAGCCTGGCAGACAGCCCTCCACAGTCCAAGCAGCCCAAACAACCTATCCAAAGGTGCAAGACTCACAATTATGTTGAACATTCCTCCTGGCTGCAAGGAATGAGGACTAGAGGAGGGAAACCCCATACTGCAAAGTACCCTAGGCCATGCTCCTAGGTAGAGGTGATGCGAGGAAGGCTACAACAAGATCCAATAAATAAAACATACAAAGAAGGAAGCGCAAGACAATGCTTTAAGAGAGGCAGCAAGTAGAGGGCAGATAACTGGAAAAAGACACCGGAAAGTAGGGAATTTCCATCAGCCTGGTATATTTTTTCTTGGATTTGTAAGTTGCTCCGTAAGATTTCGCATTTGTAATTTGTTTCCGGTCTTCCCATTTGCTCCAAACCTCACTGCCTTCTTCATTCACAATGGGACAAATAAGGAATTTGCATCTTTTCCAGAGTAGGGCTGGCAGCTCATGGGACAGGTCACCCACCCAGTCCAGCAAAAGAATTTTAACAACAAGAACTATATTTACTGAAACCGGGGGCCCACAGATTGAGAGGGCTAAAAGAGAATCTAAAATACAAATAAAGTAACTTCTGACCAGATTGCCACTCAAATATACTTTACCCTAACCCGGCAGCCCCACCCAATACATACTCATTTCCCTACTACACATACGCCAGGCTCTGGGAGAAAAAAACATTTACAACGTAGACCCAATCAGGTGGAGAAATGAACCATTCAGTATGGAGGACACGGAGAAGGAGAATGCTGCGTCACTCAAAAGGGGGCGTAAACAGAGGGCTCACAGATATGTGTAAAGACTCATGAGGGAAACCATGTGCTCCCTGCTATGTGCACGTTAGTCTTGTAGGGATGGGGCAGAGGCCGGACAGACATCCGTTCAAGCCAGCAGATGAAGAAACAGAACATAAATAGACCAAAACAAGTTATCAATCCCACCACCATGCAGTTCAATAATCAGCAGACCACTTCGCCCCACCCGCCAGGGAGGGAGGGAAGACCCACCATGGTAATGAAGGAGGTGACGAGCTATGGAGAGGAAGGGGATGGTCCCGGTGGAAGCATCACTTGTCTTTCTTGCTTTCATCGGAGGGGTTCTCACCAGGTTGGGATCAGGGCTCCTCCTCTTCCATAATCTCCCGTTGCTTTTTTTTTCTTTAATATCTAAGTTTTTCGAAAAAACTATTTTTTACCCCCAAGCAAGCATTTCAGCAGATATGTACATCTGACAAAAAGAAAAAGCGCCACATCTTACTCATGATCAGCGATCTTCATGCTACTCCATAACACACAATTTTATTTTAAACATAAGAAAAGCAGGAAACCAAGCAAAGAAGAGAAAAGGAAAAGAGAAAACAAGTGAAGCAGCATTTAAATAGAATATCATCACCCTTAAATTCTTCCCCAAACTGCAATAATCATTCTTTTTCTTTACATTTTAATAAAGGAGCCAGATGCGCGGTCCCAATAATTTCGATTTCCTACCCTTTCTGTCATAAATTGCCCTCTCTATTGTATATGTAGAGAGTAGGCGAGTCAGCCATTGCTGAAATGTGGGTGGAAGGGTATCTAGCCAGGCAGATGCAATTTTGATCCTCAAAACACCCATAGCGACAAAAAAAAACGATATATGTTCTCCACATAGGCCAAACCAATAACTCCTAAAATAATTCATTCATGGCTTAACTTAATTTCCACCCCAAGTGACCGATCTAAAAATTCCTCAATTTGTTTCAGTAGCTCTTGCAAGTGGGGACAAGTTGCAAACATATGAACCAGATCAGCATCCACCCCACCACACCTTGGTCTGGTTATCCCTGATGAACTCCCCACTGAGTGATTCTAGCCGGCATGTAATATAGTGAAAACACAGTTCTGTAATGCTGTGCCTGAAGCCCAGCGGAGCAGAGAATCGACTGAACCATCTCTAGAGACCTTAGAAGTGCACCTGGAGCAGTTCCCTCTCGCTCAGCCCACTTGGCCTCCTGTTTAATCAAATCATCTTGCTTCAACCTTATTACCTCTGCATATATCAGCTTAATACCCCCCTTATTCCTTCCTTGATATCAACAATAACATTACTATCAAACCCGCAATCCCCACGTTTTTTTACAAAAAAACTACAAATCTGTAGGTACTTTAACCCCTTCCAAGCTGATGACGAGCTGGGCTCGTCATGGTGTAGCCTCCTCGTACACTGATGACGAGCCCAGCTCATCATAAAATAATGTCAAATAGCAATTCCCAGCACAGGAGGGGAATTGCCTTAGCAGCCATGGAGTTAAAAAATTACTATTCTCCAATGAAAATTCCATCTGTTTATTGCTAAATTGACGAAAACCATTAATTCCATATAGATCCCCAGCCTTATGGACACCCTTGGCGTCCCACCCTGCCATTGTATCATCCAAGAACGTTTCTGGCAGTGTGGGGTTTTTGTATGGCACCGTATAATGATTGACTCTGCCCAGACCAGTTTTCGTTTTTACAGTCCCCTAGATCTTAGAAGCAGCAATCAGGGTCTTAAACTTAGTATTTTTTTAGAGTAACTGGGCTACGAGAATTTTTAAAAAACCACACCTCCCTGCATTTTCCCCCAGTAGCAATTTATAGACATCAGGCAGTTCATTTCCCCCTTCAATATCCGGGGGACATTCCCATGCAAGTATCCCCATGTATTGTAGAGCAGCAGCCCAGTAATCACTTTTGAGATAAGGGACCGAAACCCCCCCCCCTCTCCTGCGGCAAAGACAAACCGTAATGCCCGCCTTGTTTTACCATGTGCCCACAGAAACCTATTAAATAAACCTTCTAATGAGATGAACCAAAATTTCTGAAACTCCAAAGGAATCTCTCTAAATTAATATGGTAATATTGGCAAAAAGATCATTTTAATAACATTGCAGTGCCCCACCAACGATAAGTGAAGATTGTTCAACCAGTCTAAATCCAGCCTAGCCTTTCTAATAACTGGTTCTATATATTTAGCCACCAATGTTCCAAGATCCGCGGAAATCCATATCCCAAGGTATACAGCAGAGTCAGTAACACGAGGATCCTCAAAGTTGATTAAATGGTTCGTGATTATTTGGGTCTTAGATTCATTAAGTGCATAACCAGAGAGTATACCAAACTCTGATGCTAACGACACAACCGCTTCCTGCCACCTTTCGGATCAGAGGAGACTATGGCCACGTCGTCCGCATATGCGAGGACTTTTGTTTCAATCCCTTGACTGACCACAGGGAGGATTCTACCATTAACCAAAAATAAACGAATTAAAGGGTCCATAAAGATAGCAAACAATAGAGGGAATAAGGGGCATCCCTGCCGCGTCCCTCGTTGTATATCAAACAAAGGAGTATAATTACCATTAACCTTTATTCTAGCAGTAGGGGCCATATAGAGCACTCTAACCAACTGAATAAACCCCTCTCTGAGGCGAAACCATCTCATTGCTTCCCATAAAAAAATCTCAGGAGACCCTATCAAATGCCTTTTCCGCATCCAAAAGTAATATGGCCATAGGATCCCCTGAGATCCCCACTACATCAAAAAGGATAATCACTCGTCGTATATGTAGTGTTGTCACCCGTCCCATATAAACCCATGTTGGCAAGGATGAATAGTGTTTTTAAAAATTCTATTTAGCCGCATAGCCAAGACTTTAGAGAATACCTTGACGTCACTGTTCAGAAGCGTGATTGGACGGTATGAACCCGGCTCCCTAGCTGGTTCATCTTTTTTTTTTTTTAAATCACATCTGCTCCTGCCCATGATTCCGGAGCAGGCCTCCTTTTTGTGCTATTGTCATCACCTCTATTAAATCCGATCCTATATCATCCTTAAAATTTTTATAAAATTCAAGATGGATTTGATCTGGGCCAACAGCTTTACCCGCAGGCAAATCTAGCAGAGCACCCATTATTTCATCTTGAGAGAATGGCATCTCCAACTCTTCCCTGCCTTTATGATCTACTTTCTAGTTTAAAATTCCGTCTAAGTACTCCCGAATATCCCCCAGCACCACCCCTGCCCGGCCGGAATACAAATGATGATAAAAAAACCTAAAGACCTCCCTTATACCTTCTGCCTCCGTAATAACCCTCCTATTAACATAAAAAAATTCCGAAACCTCGCCCGCTGAAGCTTTTTGCCTGGTTCTAATGGCCAAGATATGCCCCACCCGCTCATTAAATTCATAGCTCTGTTCTTTCTTCGCCATATAGATCTCAGCGGCTTTATTGGCATAGTGATCCCCTGCTTCTGCTTTTTTCATAGCTAATTGCACCATTAGCTCATCAATCACTTCACCAGAGTGGATTGCCATCCCCGGTGCTTCCTCAAGCTTAACCAACTCCTGCCTTATTTCGGCATCTCACAGCAGCCTTCAACGTATCTCAGACAATTCCATCCCTAGAGGAACCTCGATTATGCTCCCGAAAACTCCCTAACCCACCCTTTCATATACAAGATATAATCGGGTCGTATAATAACCTACGTTCGAAGGTCCACCCGACATTTCTTCTATCCAGCTTGGTAAAATTGACGCTCAGCACTAATGGATTGTGATCTGAAATAGTTTGGGGGTGCTTTTCAATCCCTGCCTGGGAGATACACTGATTAGACACAAAGAAGTAATCCAGGCCGGAAACAGCCTTGTTTGGGGCAGAAAAAAAAATACTGCCTGCCTCCAGTGGTTTCAGGTACAGCCATGTATCAACTAGACCATTATTGCGGACTAAATTAGACAAGGTGTAACCAACTTTCCTTTTTTCCCCTATGTATTAACTAAGCGGGTCATCCCAGCTTACCCCCAGACCTGTAACATTAAAGTCCCTGCTGATAATTATCGGGGGAGGCCAAGTTGCCAGATTAGAATCTAGACCTTCCAATATCTCTGCATCGTCACATGTGGACTCATATACTGAAGCAAATGTAAATTTAAAATGATTTATCGAGCATTCAACCAAAACCCAATGCCCCCATTGATCAGCACCATAACATCCTTCCTCCGGGTTAATATTGCCACCCCCCAAGTTCGTGAACCCTGCATTGTATGAACCAATAGTTTATAACCAAGCTGCTCTAATACCCGTACTCTACCACCCTCAGTATGCGTTTCCTGAATAGACACAAAATCCACATGTAGGGTTTTAAGCCTAATTGCCACCTTGTTCCTCTTGGCCTGGTCGTTAAGGCCGCATATATTTACTGTCAAAAATCGTAAGGTCATATTACAACATTCTGACCACCATTGCTGCTGCTTCTATTTACACTGGCTTTCTTGCCCTTTATTTGGCTTTCCATATTACCAGTTGCTTCATGTATCACATTAGCTGACCATCTACAATTCTTTTGAGTCCACCCATATGCTCCCTCACAGAGTGCCCCTTGCGAAGCTGACTGCTTGCATACCAACATCTCATGTGTCAGTATCATCATTTACGGATATTAACTTATCCCCATCAGGGGATAGCGGGGTAACATCAACCCATGACAAACTAGCCCCTTCATTATGTGCCGAATTGCATACAAAATCATCCTGATTCTAGTGAATCTCAAGGCTCTGAGAGGGGTTAAGGTATGTTGCCAGTTGCTGCATGAGTCTCATTACTAACACCCTCCACCATAGGTGCTGCAGATTTACCAATAACAATGGGCTCAGTGGGGTTAATGGGGTTGATATGATTAACTAGGTCGCAAACCGCTTTATCCCCAGCTTTCTCCCCTTCCCCTTTCTCACCGTCAATCCTGCTTTCAGCAATGTTTATGGTCGGCAGTTAAGATAGTTCACCCGGAGCAGCAGCAGTGACCGCGCCTTCATGCTGACCCAGGATACTACCAACCATTCCTACAGGCATTGCTCCAGAACTACCTGTCCCAGAATGCACCAGGTGCCCCTCCCAGAAAGTCCAACCGGACCAACTTCTGCTGCTGTTCTGTGCGGAGGGACGAAAAACTATGCGGAGGAATCCCAGATAGACCCTGAGCTCCAACTAGAGGTGCCGTCGAGGTAGGACATGAGCTTTCAAATGCTTCTAGTACAGAAGGCTGCCTCATTGTGCCTTCGCACGTATTAGCTGTCGGCAGCCGTGTCCCGCTGGCAACCGTACCGTCGTGATTTTTAAGATCTGTTTTGTTTTTCGGGCCGCCGCGCCGAGGCAGCCCCAGTTTCCCCATTATGTCAGTGGTGTCAGAGGTCGGGGTCTGCTCTTTCTTCCTGTTGCAATCTTTTCCCTCACTCGAGCCATCTTGAGCACCCTCAGTTTCACTACCGAGTGTTTTGCCAGCATCTTTACCGGCAGTCAGATCCTTTTGATTTTTCAAATTCTTTGGAGCCATACCAAGCCGCCACAGTCTCCTAAGATGCACGAGAGTTTTATGGGGGATGAGAGCCAGGGATGCCGTCCAGCTCCTGATAATTCCTAACAAGTGCTGCTGTTGCCGGAGCCTCCAGCAAGCAAGTTGGCAGTGATGGAGCGAGGTGGAAAAACACATTTTTGTATACCCCTTGTGAAGTCATTTCCTCATAACTGTAATCTTTATTAATTGTGAGAGTTTGGAAAATATAAATCAACGTAGTATAGAATGCACACACAAATACACGTGGTAATACTAATCTGCTTACATAGAGATCTATAACTGACTAATTTAGTAATGTCGTCATGTTGTTTATTAATACAAAGCTTTAATTTAATCAAAAGCGGCATAAATGTGCTTTCTGTTCATGTGTTTTGTGGCAAAGACATGGAGATAAGTGTATCATGCATATAGGTTGCTTATTTGTTAGGTAACAACTAATAGGGAAATCCTTAGCATGGGGGGGGGGTAAACATAAGGGCTATATTTCAATAATTAGCATTTGTGTTTGTTTCTATGATAGTGCCCATTCTGGCCCGTGAGGCCTAGTAAAAAGATGGCTGCTTCATTAACTGTGAATGGAAGATGAACTGAGCATGCGCAGCCCAGGGCTGAGATTGAATGTGAGCTGCCTTTGCCTGAATGAAAGCAGTTCAAGGACTACTTGCCCTGAAAGTCCTGATGACTGCCAAAAAGAATGAACATTTGAGTTACTGATCGTGGGAAACTATCATGTAGTAGCTAGTTGAGGATGTGACTAGGCCAAAGACTTTCAAACAAAGCACTCTTTAAAATTCAGCTGATGCTACAGAAATTAAATATTAGAATGATGAGGTGATGCTCATCCACCCTCAAATTGTCCAATCAGAACTTGAAGTTGGGCTGATAGTTACTTTTGTAGATAGATAAAGTTAGTGAAAAAGGTATAAAAAGTCTTGATTTTCTTTAAGAAAAAACTTTCATCCGATTTCCTCCTGGGATGATGTCGGTATGTTGATTTTCCTGAGATGTAAGAATTCTTGAATAAATGTTTTATTTTCTTTGAGTGAGAACTGAGCTTTAGATGAGGTTATTAGTTAGGGTAGTTAGGAGAAAATTAATTTTGGGAACTATCTGTCTTTTGCGAATATTTGAGTCCAGAAATCTAAATAATAATGTCCATTTCTGAAATCTCTGAAATAAATGAATATAACTGTTTGAGATAAAACTTTTACTCCTTTAAAGTTATTTTTGAATAAAGAAATAAATAAGGCGAATAAACTGTTAGACATGCTAAATTTTGTTTTTTATAAAAATTAGATAAATGGAGAATTAAGATGGTCTTGTATTTTCCTATGCCTAATTTTTTCTAGCAAATTCATCGATTATAATGGTGGTGTGTCTAAATAAAATGTCTTGTTATTAAAAACCATGGTAAAACTCATTTAAACTGTAGGTGTAAATAGTATAAATATTTAGTTTTAATTTAGACACTCCACTATGATACAGCAGCTCGCCTTTGAATCTCACCGATCTATGAAGTAGGATGGAAGTGTTTTGTGTGTAACTCGGTGTTATGGGCCCCACTGAGGAGTAGATGTATGATTTGGTACTTCAGGGAAAGGTGATATGGTTTTAGAAAATATTTCCGGAGTAACACTGCATCAGTAGCTGTAGAGATTCATTCAGGCTTTAGATACAACTACGATAGGGCATGTTTAGGGCATGTTCACAACCGAATAATCTCCCGTTGCTTGGGCAGTTTCTTGTATTTCCGTTACAACTCGTTCAGGTTGAACTCCCGTACCACGTTCTTCACAGAGTAGCTCCAAGGTACAGCCCTTCCCTTCTTCTCGACTTGTGGCCTTCGCAGCACTTCCTTCACACCCTGGAATAAAATCAGCGAGGGAAGCTGCTTTGTGAGGAGACGTGCTGACATTATACCTGGTGCTGACATCCGGGTAGCATCCAATGTCCACTTTCCCGAATTTCAGGCCAGCACAGTTGTACTTTAGGGAGAGGTCCGCATACACAGGCGCGAAGTACTGACATTTCGAGGACTAGTTGGCAAAGAATTCCACGAGCCAGGTCACCCGTCTATCTTTATCAATCTCCTCATCGATGGTCATGTCGTTGAAATATTTGATATATTCCGGTCCCATGGAGAGAGGGGGTGTACAGGTCATCAAGAACACTAGGCACAGGGTGAGATAGAGCAGTCCCATCTGGATGTCCAGACAGAAGAAAAGAATTGCATTGGCCACTTTACTGAACATGAAGATGTTCCCCATGTGTTGCTCAATGATGATGGAGTGCCGTTTCTTCATTATGACGATGGCGCTGAGGAACATCAGAATCTCGACCTCCCTTCAGTCAAAGTCGCAGGAGTTGCCGTCCTCGCTCTGGGTGGGCAATGCTAGGCACAGCGGTAGCGCCTTCTGCACCAGCAGGAAGGCGAGCGAGAGCAGAGCCGAGAAGAGGTAGTAGGGACGCGCCAGCCATCATTCCACATTACTGGATCTGCTGAAGCATGGCGCCTCTTTTTGTGTTTGCGCTGACACGTCGGTTGGTTCTGCTTACTCAGAAGTCACGATTTTGTTTTTCGTCGAGTCACGGTATGGGTTTTGTATTTTCTGACTAGGCACAAACATTGGCTAGTTTTACATACACAAGTCAGATTTCGTTTTTTGATGAGTCACACTACAACGCAAGTCTGCACAAACAAACATCGGCCGGTTTTGCTCTGATTTTCGCTGAGTCACAAAACCTGATTTCCCAGTGAGTCATGCTTCCCGAAATTGACCACCTCCACCCGGATTCTTGCCGAGTCATGGTGGGCTAAAGGGAGGTGAATTTACATGCACTATCCATACCAACCTTTTAGAAGAGGAAAGTGGAAGTTAAAAAAAAACACAATCTGAGAATGTACTACCCCCATGAGCTTGTATTGAAGCAGATGCGATTCTAAGCGGGAGACTGCCAAAATATAGCAAGTTTGGGTTTAAATACTCCTGAGTCTCCTGTCTGAATCGGGTTTAGTGGCATGTATGCAGTGCACCACAATGTACTGGCCCCCTAAAAAAGGTGTCCTATTCAGGTAATACATTTAATACACTAGCTTGTCTGAAGCTCCTGTATGTTGTACATACGATATGTTAATTACCTGAAATATGCAGTTTTTTCATCAACCGTCTCTGGTTATCGTATTCTCTTTCAGGTCTGTCTCATTCTCTGGGTCCGAGGTCTATCTTATTAGCTCCCTCTCTTGTCTATGGAATGGAATGGACTATATTCTTATATAGCGCAGACTGTCACCCTACAGTTATCCTGGCGCTTTGATCAAAAAGGGGTTAGACCAGTCAGTAACTAGTTTCAAGCATTTAAAGAGAAAGGGAGAGGATCAAACCCTAGGGAAGAGCCATGTTTTAATGTGCTTCCTGAACTCGAGTAAAGAATCCATTTGTCTAATATTCTGAGGAGGCTTGTTCCACAGGAGAGCGGTGGTCACACTAAATTACCTTCCTCGCATCCTAGATCGCTTAAATCTAAGAGTAACCAGCAGCCTGGCACTTGAGGAACGAAGTTGTCTTGTGGGATGGTACCAGGAGAATTTGTCTTGCAAAGGGATGGGACCTGTGTCATGTACCGCTCTGTGGACTAGGCATAGTGCCTTAAATTGGACCCTCTCCTTAATAGGCAGCCAGTGAAGTTCCCTCAAAGCTTGTGTAGATGAGGCGCTGCGCTGCCTATTTAATGCCATTTTTGCTACTGCCGACTGGACTCTCTGCAACCCCCTGAGGATATATTGTGGAGCATCCAAGTATAGGGAGTTGCAGTAGTTCAGTCTGCTGAGCACCGTGCTTCTCAACACCTTCGGACGCAGTTCTTCCGGTAATATCTTGTTCTCTCTTGGGCATGTCTTATCCCCTCTATAACGTCGCTCTCCTTCCCTAGCAGTTCTGTCTCTGCCTTCCAGGCGTGAGTCATCTCGTGAGCAGCAGGGCCGACTCTAGTACAGCAGGGCGAGCAGGGGCACCAGGACCGCCATGGTTCAGGGTTACTGGACTGAAGCAGGGGGTGACTTCATCAGGTAGCGCGTGATACACTATAGGGCCGGGCGGCGCGGCGGCCGCCTAATCAACATTAAATAATGTACTTGAAATCAGCGAGTTCTCATGCTGGCAGTGCCGCGCCGATTTCAAATAAATTATTTAATTTTGATCAGGAATCGTGCTCCCATTCAGACAGGCCAGCGGCCTGATTGTGCTTACTGTCTGCAGCGGCGTCATTGACGGTGCCTGGTTACCTTTTCCCTCTGTGGTAGCTGAAACATCCAGTTCCAGAAGTTGGTACCCAGAGGATGTTGAAGTCTTTGGTTTCCCTGATACTTCCAACATGAGGCAAGCTCTACACCAAGCCTTTGGAGATACTTAGGATGCAGAAAGCACAGTCCTGTCCTTTCCCTGCCCACGACAGAAGCAGCAACTGCTAGCCAACCTAGCAAAGAACAGAGCAAAGTGGTAGTCTCTCCTCACAGCTCTTTCAGCTCTTATTCCTGGCAGGTTTCTTAGACCAGCAGTAATCTAAAGTTCTGGGGTCAGGGCCCCAATATTTATATCACATTTCCCTTTGACGTTGGCACAAAAAAAGTTCCACTGGCATACATAATCCAGTTCTGCTGGCTCCCGCCAGGCTCTCTCCAGGGGCGGAGACAACATTGCGAATGATAGACAGTCCATTCAGGTGCAAACAACAACTCCTACCATTACTCTAAATCAGGGGTCTCCAAACCGGTCCTGGAGGGCCGGATCCATGCCATATTTTTGGGATATCCCCATTGAGATACATTTAGTAATTTTATAAATCTGGCATGGATCCGGGCCCTCCAGGACCGGTTTGGAGACGCCTGCTCTAAATGCAGCCAGGACTATTCCGCCTGGGTATGAGTCATCCAGGAAAAAAAGAACACGCTTTAAACCCCCACCCCACCCCACCCCTCCCGGTGTCTGTCTAATGTGAGTGCTCAAACCAGCCCCTGTCAGCCTAAAACCCAGACAGTAGAAACGTCACAGGCAGAGGCACATAGATGGTTAGACAAGAAAATACCCCCTTTCTAAAAGTGGTATTTTAACACAGACAATATCAAAATCATCTTTACTAAAATATGTATTTTTATTAAGCATGGGCGGAAAATCCGTTCCGCTCGCGGATTTTGCGGATTTTCGGTAAATTCGCAATCCGCGAACGCTCGCGAATTTACCGAAAATCCGCAAATTCGCACGCAGCAGATTTTTTTTTCTTGGTGATACAATTTTGCGGCGTGCGGTGTAAGTTCGCAATTGCGAACATGTAGGTGCGGCGGGCAGCAACAATCTCGCACTCGCGAAATTACAAAATTTGCAATTCTGCACAAGAAATCCACTAGCAAGCAGCATAGACCTTCTGAAAATGATGATTTTTTTCAGAGTAACTCCTCAGGTTGACATTTGCCTGCCCTTTTTTGGATTTGAGGCCTTTTGACTTTGGATCACTTTTGGATTAGAAATAAACTTTCACAAGTAAGTTTGTTGGCATTACATTTGCTGTTCTGCAGAAAAACGAGTTTTGCTAAACTGAAAGCTCTCAGCAGCAGGTGCAAAAGTTCAAATTCATCATTAGTAACCATTCCCTGTAGTGCTTCCTGACTGGGGCCCCTCCAGAGTTCAGTTGCTAGTTGCAACAATTGTATGGATCATAGAATAGCTACAAGTAGGCCACAAAGGTCCTGGAAAAAAAAATTGCACTGCAACAGAAAACAAATTACAGATAAGGAAGCAGGTGCAGACTGGAATTTTAAAACAGGGACACATTAATAAATCAACCCCAAATTAATTCACGTCAGTTGAAGCAGGGCAGGTGTGCTTGCTTTTTCCCCCCATAATCTACAGTGATGATGATGAACCAGAGGGTGGAATTGATGTACCAGAGGGTGGCATGGGTGAAACAGAGGGTGGCAGTGGTGAAACAGAGGGTGGCAGTGGTGAAACAGAGTGGCAGTGGTGAAACAGAGGGTGCTGTGACCTGTGATGATGAATAAGACTTAGAAACAACATAGTCGCGACCGTTGCGTGCCGACAAGTAAGTTCGCAAGCGCGAACTGGTACAAAATCCTCGCGAACTGGCAGAAACCCTTGCGAACACAAAAAAAAAATCCTCAAATTCGCGAGAATTCGCGGATTGAGAGTTCGCAAATTCGCAAAATTTGCGAACACCAGATTCGCAAAATTCGCCCATGCTTAATTTTTATATCCTGAGCTCAGGAAGCCTAAACTCTATTTCTCTACTTTATCCCAATGGAAAGTTATGCTTGTAAGATGTTACAAAGCAACTCTCATGTAAACCTATGGGACAGATGGCCTTGCAATAGTGAAAAACAAAATACAGAGTATTTCACTATCGGGACATGTCCTAACTTACACATACACTGCACCCTGCCCATAGGGGTACCTTGGGCCTAACTGAGGGGATGCCTTGCATGTAAGAAAAGGTTACGTTTGGGCATAGCAAGTGGGTGCACTTAACGGGTCGACATGTCAGTTGAAAATGCGCACGGACACAGCAGTGGCAGGGCTGAGACACCTTTGAAAGGCTACTTGTGTGGGTGGCACAGCCAGTGATGCAGGCCCACTAGTAGCATTTGATTTACATGCCCTGGGCACACACTGTACCAGGGATTTACTAGTACATCAGATAGCCCAATCATGGAAAACTGATCATACACAATTTACATGGAGAGCATATGCACTTTAGTACTGTTTAGCAGTGGTAAAGTACCCAGAGTCTTTCTTTTGTGTAAATCCGTTCAGTATATTTTCAGAAAATAGCATTTTGAATGATAATCAGATTGTCCATGAAGAGGTTGCATTTTAAAGTTTTCTTGAGTTGGAAAACTGTCTTTTTAATTTGCCTATAACACTACTGTTATTTGATGAATTTGTACTAAATTTGACAAATGTTATGTTTAGCTTATCCTTTGAATTTTTAAAGGGCAATTCAAAATGTGCTCATTTGCTAATGCCTATGACGTCAATTAAAATTAAGCATATAGTTAGCATTTGTAATCTTCCGTGCACGTGGGAAGTTTTGTGATGGTTTCAGGACTTTGAAGCTGTTGTTAAACCAGGGTGCATGATGTGACTTAACTCGAGTGTCTCTGTTGACTTAGAGGTTAGGAAGAGTTAGTCATTCTCTACTGAGGTAAAGTGGTCAAAAGGTTTGGTTAAGTATTAATCTGAGAGGAGAAAGTGACATCAGGATCAAGAATCTCTTGGATCCAAGATGAAATGTTGATTATTAAGGGATTATCTTTGGATAGGCATCTTCACAGTGCCTAAGAGTTGATAAACACTTGTAGAAAGCTGAAATCTGTATTTTATCACAGAGTAGAGTACGTTTTTGAGCCCGATATGTTATGTTTTGTAATTCGATTTGTAGAGCGCATTGCTGCCCCAGCGCTGATCTCAAACCAACATAGGGGCAAACAAATTGACGAGAAGAGGAGCAGATTATTAAGGATTTTTTTTGTATATAGCCTTTCGAGTGAGCATGATTATGGATACTTCCAATGCTCGCAGGAAGGGAATTCCAAAGTTTAGGAGCAAGAGCATGAAAGGAGCGACCTCCTGCCCTTGCTCTCTTTACCAGAGGAAGAACCGCCAGGTGCTGACTAATAGAACGCAGCTGGCGGGTGGGTGTGTAGGGAGTGAGAAGATTAGCTAAATGTTGGGGGATTGGGAGTTCATAATTCTATGGGAGATACAAAGGGCTTTGAAATTGATATGTTTCTCCACCGGAAGCCAATGCAATCTGCTGATGAAATTAGAAATAGAACATGTTCTCGGCAGACCGAGGAGCATCCAAACTGCAGCATTTTGTGCTGTTTGTAAGCTGTGTATCTCTGCTCTATTGGCCCCCAAGTACAAGGAACTTGCGTAATCCAGCCTAGATATTACAGTGGCCTGAATAATATTAGAGAGTGTTTGCATCGAAAAAACCCAACAGAGGTTTAAGACCGCGTAAGAGCCCAAAGCACACTCCGGCTACCACTTTTGTTTGAGCCTGAAAGGTCAATGCAGAGTCAACCCATACAGCAAGATTTTTAACCAAATGCTTGGGGGCAGGTGGGAGCCCAAGGGTGCATGGCCAGCAGTGCTCACTCCACAGATGAGTTTTTACCCACCAACAGATCTCCAATTTGCTGGCATTCAGTTGCAGACAGTTAGAAGTCATCCAGTCTGGTATAGCTGCTAAATCATCTTTAAATTTGAGCACATGCTGTGCGGAGTTGTCAGATAACGCAACCACTAACTGTGTGACATCCTCAGAGGAGACCACAGTTAGGCCCCTGTCCTTAACGACTGCTGCCAGGTGCTGAATATATATATATATTTTACACATTTTAATTGGCATTCTGTAATGTTCAACACATATGATACAGAAAGGAAAAACATTGTGAGCAAGATCGGTACACTAGATGACGGCTAAATCACAACTAGAACTAATACAGACCGATCTATAGTCAATACTGACAATCCCATTGCGATTACTCATCTTGTAACCAGAGTACTTAATGTAGGACTTATCAACAGTGGTCCATCATATTACTAACATCCTCAGATGATGACTATAATATCTAGTACATGTTTCACTGAAATCTGTTTACAACAACTTATAAATGGGTGTTTCCAACACCAGTCCAGAGTCCTCGCATATCTTTAGTAATCTAAATTCCATTTTGAAAACAAACCTCATAACAAAAAGAGAAACAAAACTGAAAAAGAAGTAGGTAAAACCAGTGCAGAGGGGTGAAGTAGATTTTTTTTTTGTCCTCATTCTCCACCCAACTAGCTCCATTCTACCCTAGAGATATCGATACACTGCCTCAGTATACTGGATATGTAGGCAACTGGAGGTTACGGCACTCGCCTACCAGTGTTACCGGATTCTCAAAGGCTTAAATGGAAACCTATGGGGAGCCGCCTTACCGGGTTTAACCAACATAGGGCGCAACCTGATGACTCCGGAGGTATCTACAGAGTATCGGGGCAGCGTAATCATAGGACCGAGGAAAAAAAAAAAAACGTCCACTGTCTCAATATTACCCCCACTTCAAAAGCTTCCAGAAGGCTCACTTATTTTGATTGCCTGATCTCAAAAGGTCCATCCTGGAAACCTGTAAAACTGATGACTGCCAATCCATAAAAGAGGGAGATGAAGATTCCTTCCATTTTTTATATATTTCTCTTATATATTTCTCTTCCCGCCAGAAAAATTGCATAAAAAAGAAGCTGTTCAGCGGTTCCTGTAACGTCCTCCAAGAGGCCGAATATAACCAGAGGAAGAATAATTATGATGGGGCAGCCAAGAGATATTGTCAGTGAATTACCAATAGAATCCCAAAAAGGAGACAGGACTGGAGTGAAGTAGATTATATTTGACATGATACCCTTGGAGGGGAAATCACAGTGCGAATAGTCCATCTATAATTCTGGAGGTCGGGAGGAGAGTCCCCCATCTATCGCAATATCTCCCTTGCCTGTTCAGCAGGTCTCTACCTGTTTCCCACGGCCTCTGCCACTCAGGTCAGCGCTCCGAGCCCTCCAGAGGCCGTGGAGGGGTGTCATGGTTTGCACCTTCAGAGCAGGACCCCTGTCCTGAATCTGGACCTGCCTCATCACTCACAGTATCTTCAGGCTTTTCCCATGCTGCCAACACCTCTCTCCATTGTTCTGCTTCCTCATACCCTTGGACTCTTCCCAGCTGAGCGCTCCACCTTCCGCCCCACCCACGTGATGACGTCTCTATTCCAGGTCTCAAACTGAGGCACCCTCGGAGACTTCCACCCCATCGCTATTCTGCACTTAGCTAGGCCCAGTGCAAGATCTAGCAGGCTATTCCCAACTTTACGCTTTTGCGGCCTAGGGAAAAGACCCAGTAAACAAGTCTGCACTGTGGGAGCCAGCACCCTACTTAGCACCTCCGTGAGCTTACCAAGCACAGCCTCCCAGAAAGAATGTAGACTTTGGCAGTCCCACATCATATGGGCAAAGTCTGCATCCGGGTGCATGCATCTGGGACACTGTTGGACTTCGCCCCCACACGTCACGTTAAGGCAGTGAGGTGTGATGTAGGACGTGTGTATAGTTGAATTGTATGTATTTTAAGCGTGTATTGCAAGAGATTTTTTTAGGATAATGCAGGACCCTACGTCACTGAGTCTGTAAGCTCCCTGCCCCGGATTCTGTCTCACTTTGCCTGTAACCCACTCAAGGGACTTACGGACGCGGTTTGCAGTGTAGCATATAGCCATTTCACTAGATGCCCTGCCGACCTGAGGGTGAACAGGGCATGTAATACCTGGTGTGTCTCTGGCTCCTCCCTCCCTCCCTCTATTCCATAGCTGTGCAAACGTGCGTCAAGGCCTCATACTGTAAGAACTGGCCTCGGGGGAAGACCACAAACCTCCATCAGCTCTTCAAACGAGAGCAGAGTTTTGTCAAGGTAGCTCGCTCAAAGAGAATTTGGGGTTCACCATGCGGTAGCCCCACCAGGGGCAGCATAGGAGTATACCTGGTGATTCGCTGCTCCTTGCCCTGGCATCATCTCCAGGCCTGGAAGGCCATACACTGCAATAATGAGCAGTACAGGGTAGGTGTTGCTGCTATTAGTAGTTTGCCATCACTAGGCAATGGCGGGATTCCGGGTGTGATAAACACGTGCCCTCCTCATTCACACCATCCACCCATTGCAGCCAGTCACTGTAGCTGAGCAGCAAGCATATAAAATTCGGTACCCCTAGTCCACCCTCTGACAGCGGGCGTTTTAGTGTTTTAGGAGACAACCTAGGGCACCCACCTCCCCATACCAGCTCTTGCAATAGGGCATTCAAGCTGCGGAACCAGCTGCTTTGTTTAAGGACTGTAAGATTAACAAAGAAATATATATATAGGCGAGGGAGCAGGACCATTTTGGATAGGAGATCCGGGCCAGTTGTAATGTGCACCAAAAGTGCACACAGGAACGCAGTGAGCGCAATGCTCTGCCCAGGTTTCGTTCCTTTAAATCGTCCAGCGAGTGAAATATGTCAGCCATCAAAGTCTCAGGTCTATGCGTTGGTCCTGCTACCAGGAACAGATATGTCTTTGTTTTATTGACTCGCAGGCCCGAAAGTAGTGCAAAATTGTCCAGAACTTGTATGGCCGCAGAGGTGCTCGCAACTGCCTCCAACAACTATATCACCAGGTCATCTGCGTATAGGGAGACATGGTGTAGCCGCCTACCCATAGACAACCCAATCCCGTCCCCTCCCTGGTGAATCCTTTCAGCAAGAGGCTCGATTGCCAGCACAAACAGGAGGGGAGAAAGGGGGCACCAGTCTAGTCCAGCGAGATATCTTATACTATCTGGAGACTGTTTTGCCTGTTTTAACCCTTGCCGTGGGCGCAGCACATTAGAGTCACACCCAATGCACCCACTCCTCCCCCAAGCTCATACGCATCATCTCAAATAAGTACTCGCAACCCACCATGTTGAAGGCTTTTTCTAGATCGACTAATAAAACCGCTGCCTGGTGTTTGGTTGGGGCCTCGACATTATAGAGTATGGAGTAGAGCCTGTGAAGCTTATAAGAGGTGCTGCAAGAGGGTATAAACCCGTTCTGGTCAGGGTTGACTAGTGTCTTCTTATGTGGGATTAGCTTGCCAACCAACACCTTACTTAGGATCTTAAAATCCAGATTAAGCATGGAGAGGGGCCTATAATCTTCCACACCAGCCTCTGTCTTCTTAGTCTTCGGGAGAGGGATCACCAGGGCAGTCTGAGTGGAGCAGGACAACTCCCCACATTCATACGCGGCTGATTACAGCTTGACTAATTGCGATGCTAACATGTCTGCAAAGCGTTGGTAAAATTCCGCTGGGAGGCTGTCTGGCTCCGGTGTTTTGCCAGATGCTAATGCACTAATGGCGCCTTTGATTTCCTGCGAATTTATTGGTTCTCTCAGCTCTTCATGATCAGTCTCTTCTAATGTACGGAGTGGTAGATGACCCAGGAACTCACTTATATTCAGCCGGGAAGCCGCAGCCGCATATAATCGCTCGTAATATGTTAAAAAGGAGTCATTATTCGCGTCTGGGTCGTACACCACGTCCCCGTTTTCTAAGCTAATTTGGGTAATTGGCGATCCCCCTAATTCAGGTCTAATTAACCTTGCTGGTAGTTGGCCCGCCTTTCCCTCTTCACTCTGCACTCTATCCAAGTAGTACTTTTAATTGTAACATCTCAGCCGCCCCAGTGCATTGTTCTATTTTGTGCATGTGGTCTGTAGTGCAGTACGAGCAGCATCATCCGTACCCCGAACATTAACTAAAGTGGGGTTGTAACCCTCCAGGTCCAGTATTTCTTGATGGAGCTCCCTATGGGCACCGCTCGACTGTCCCATAAAATGACCCCGTATGACCACCTTAAATGCCTCCCACTCCACTTAAGAAGAAGCTGTTATGTTGGCGTTAATGGGGAACGTGTCCAGGAAAAGGAGCATCCTCAAGCATTGCTCTGTTTAATTTCCAGGTAGGGATCGGGGTCGCGTTCCCGGGGGCTGGTGCATATTTTTCAGTGGGCTATGATCCGACAATGTGCGCCCTCGGTACTCTGTGTGTTTAATGGAGCTATTAAAGGCAGGGAAGCAAAGAAAAGTATCAAGCCTACTGTGTACCAGGTGAAAAGAAAGAGTAATCCCGGACTATATTATGTTGCAATCTCCAAGTGTCTTCAAGGCCCCAATGGGATATTCAAATGGGGAATCCCATAGCCATGCGGCGTGGCTGAGACCCTGACAAGGGAGGGTGCAAGCGGTCGACAGCAACATCCGCTACACAATTTAAGTCCCCCCAAGTATTAAGTAACCATTTAATTTATTAGCCATTACAGCAGAAAAGGAATCCAGAGAGCCAATCTGATCTTGATTAGGAGAATAAATATTGCCTAGTGTAACTCCCTGACCCGCCAGTCTCCCCATGACCAGGGCGTACCAACCATCTGCAGACCACGATAGTATGCCCAACGCAGCAGAACGCCGTTCCCAGCGGGAGAATCCGGCAATCGCTGAATCACACCATCGGCTTGCGAACTCTAGGGACAATTTAATACTTCTCAGCCCATCCCGGCCGCCAGTTCAACAGGATAACACACGGGCTGGGGCAGAGCTCTCGGCTCACATGGTCAGGCCATGCCCCCCTGCCAGGGGTTGAATATAGATATTAAATAGAGTAGGGCTCAAGGCAGAGCCTTGGGGAACCCCTTGGTGCACAGCCTGCGTCTATAGATATTAAATAGAGTAGGACTCAAGGCAGAGCTTTGAGGAACCCCTCGGTGCACAGCCTGCATCTGAAAGCAAAAGGGGCGGTGACAGACACTTGGAAGGATCTCGCAGACAGAAAGGAAGTAAACCAATCCTAGGCAGAGCCACCAATGCCAATATCTTCCGAGCCCGGCAGAAGTATCGGATGGGACACTGTGTCAAATGCAGCACTTAGGTCCAGAAAAATCAGTGCAGAGGTTTGTCCTACATCTTATGAGCTCCGCAGATGTTCTGTCAAAGCCAGTAGGGCAGTTTCAGTGCTGTGACATTGGCAGAAGCCGTTTGGGGGGGATTCAGCAGGTTGTTAGCGTCAATGGAAGTGTTAAGAATGGAGTTAATATAAGCTTCAGTGACCTTAGATACCAGAGGGAGGAGAGAGCTAGGATGACAATTCTCTGGCTTTGAATCATCCAGTGTAGTTTTCTTGTGTTAAGGAACCACCTTGGTGTATTTCCAGGATGGGGACTACAGCAGAGGACATAGATTTATGAGATCGCAGAAGGGGGAAGAGGAGCTGAAGTAGGAATTTCTGAAATTGATCCGGTTTGAGGGGGTCTGCTGGGGATCCTGATTTAAGTTTATTGCAAATGGTGCGCATGACTTCTTGGGAGAGCGCAGGGAAAGCAGAGAGTAAAGGGGCGACGCTAGGCTGAAGTGAGGGACCTATTTTTATTGCAGTGTGGGGAAAGGTTTTGTAAATGTCCTCGACCTTCTTAATAAAGAATGCAGCGAGTGCCTCACATTGCTGGTTGGAGGAAAGGGGGATGTGTTAGGTTGTCCTGAAGATTTGAGATCCTTAAGCAAGGAGAAGATGCATTTTGCAGGATTGCTGCATTTATTCATTTTATCTGCAAAATAATCCGCTATTTCCTTCTGGATGGATTTCTGATATTTTTTGATGGCCACCCGATATTGTACTTCAAGGGCTGGATCATATTGTTGTGTCCAAGCCCGTTCCAGGACTTTGCAGGCTTTCTGGGCCAGGGCCAGATTGTCGTTGAACCATGGGCTCGACTTGGTTCTACGACTCTGGGATAAAAGTATCAAGGGAGTGCGTGAGCCAGTCAGACAAGATGCTATCAACCCTGTCATGCTTATCTGAAAGACTAGGTGTTTGGATGAGGAGGTCACAAAAGTAGTCAGCATCAAGTTTGTGCCAGGGAATCCACAGGAATTCCAGGAGTCTACATTCCTATCAGGAATCTACATTCCTACTGAACACAACATGAAGTGTGTGGCATTGCACCGTGTGGGGTCCTGCAATGATCGGGTGAAGCACATGTCAAAAAGAGTTACTTAAATGAAGCAGGATCTTCAAACTGGACAAAGCCATAAGTTGAAATCTCCTACTACAATAATTCAAGAGGATTTAACAGAGGTTAGCCATCATATCATGGCTCTACAGTTCCGCTTGGAGAGCAACAGCAGAGTAGTTAAGCTATGGAATGTTTAAGTGATGTGTAAGGTTAAAAGAAATGTACTCACAGCTTAAGTGAGTGCTAAGTCTAGAGAAGGAAGATGAAAAGTAATGTGAATGAATTAGATGCCAGGTATATAAGGAGACATGTTGCAAAAAGTGGTCACAAATTGTAACTTCTCTTGTTTTCTGATGTGAGCGAGGTATTAAATGTTGCAGCATTAGTACGACAGTCGCCAAGGGTCCCAAGTTGCAATTAAGCGGGAATGCCCCTTTCCTGCCATGTCCAAATTGCGATTCAGTGACTTCGCTATACCCATTTTGAAATTTGAAAAGGCTTTTCTGACTCACAAAATGGCTTTGATACATACATAAAACCTGCAAACTCTACGATTGTGCGAATTGTAGAGTGCAGTTGTAAAATGGCTTTTTATTCCTGGGTCAGATTAGCAATGGCCACTCACCTATTTGCTGCCATGCATGATTTAACTAGCCAGAAGATATAGGGTTGAATACCTTCAAATAGGGAGTGACAAGTTAGGAGACCTTTTAAACATTGCATGCAGAGGACTGATGTGTGGAAATATTGGATAAAGCAATATTGATATTGTTTTTTCTGTTCAGAAGGAGGCTTGGACAAGGGGAGGTTCTTTAAGATGGACAGTCATTGTTAATTTCAATGATCTCCTGTTTCCAGTGCATGCTTAACTCAAACGCCTGTAGGTGTAAGACTTCAGCCAATGCCAGCAGCAGCCTGCAGCAAAGGGCAGCCATTGGCAAAATACCCTGAGCAGCAATCCGTTGTTGCTCTGTATATGGAGGAAGAGGATCGTAACAGATAGAAAGAGCGGTATTCCCCTAATACTGAAAGATAGCGACAGCACATAGGACTGTGAAGTGATGCTAAGGTAATGGCTTCATATGCTAGGTGGAAACTGATGGATTCTGCAGTAACGGAGCTGGAAGAACATAGCGTCCTATGTGTGGTCTGATCAGTGAGCATAAACCATGTCCCTGTTAGACTGCAGGTGAGATCCCAGATGCAGTATCAGAGGTGAACGGCATCCGTAGAGCATAACATGTAGAGGCATCAGGTGCCTCTTTGAAATAAATGTCTATTTTCTTCTTCTATATCACCTATTTATTAACCCCTTCGATGCGGCCGCTTTTTTTCCCGTGTGCGGCCGCCGGCCGAACACGGGCGGGCCATGACGAACCCCAGCCGTCATCAGCACACGAGCACCGTAGTGCATGACGGCTGGGGTTCGTCACCAGCATGGAAGGGGTTAATGCTTCTTTTTCTGCAGTCATACTAATAGTTCTTATGGCGTGCACTTGTGAATAAATCAAATAAATAAGGAAAAATTCCACTCAGCTTGGCAGTACAAACAAGCAATGAAGAAATAAAATAATTGGTTCCGCTGTTTCTTTTAGGGAGTGCCCTGGGCGAATCACCAGCACAGTGTTCATACTCACTGGCTGATTCCTACTGTCGAGCCAATCCGAAATCGATAGAGCTACAAACCACCCTCTCAATATCTTCCTCACTACCAAGCATAGTTACATCCAACTGCGCAAGAGAGATTGTTGAAGGCTGGTGCAGAATGTGCTCTATGTGTCAACATCATAAGGATTGCTTTCATTTGATGAGATTGAAAAGATTTATAAAAAAAGATCTGTTTGGAAATGGCTCATAACTACGCATTTCTATTGGGCATTGCTGGTCCTAGCCCTTTTCAGGGTTACCCGTAAACCTTTTGCCTTCCTCCTCCTAATTTTTGCTGAATTCGTTTTTGTTGGCCTTAGGACTCTGTTCACTTTATCACTTACAACAAGTGATAAAGGGCTTGTGCGCTCTCCTCTAGACATGGTAACATTGGCTTATACCCAACTGGCATATTTAATTTACTTACAAGGCCCTAGTAAAGTGTCACTACATGTGCTTGGGCCCTGTGAATTAAATTCTACTAGTGGGCCTGCAGCACTGATTGTGCTACCCACTTAAGTAGCTCTTTAAACATGTCTGAGGCCTGCCATTGCAGAGCCTGTGTATGCGGCTTTAAACTGCCATTTCGACATGGCAAAATAAACCTTTTGCCAGGCCCAAATCTTCCTTTTTAACACATTTAAGTTACCCCTAGGGTAGGCCCTGGACAACAGGGTGCTATGTATTAACAACGTAGGACATGTACTTTTACATGTCCTGGTGGTGAAAAACTCTTACATTTGTTCTTCACTACTGCAAGAACTTTCACTCCGATGGGATAATATTGGTAATATTAGTAATGTCCAATGGGAAAGTGATGACCAGTTCATAGTTGGTGTCTGCGGAATCACAATTTAAACTCCGAACTAGTCTAAAAAGTTAGATTTAAAAATGCAGTTCTGAAAATGCCACTTTTAGAAAGTTGGCATTTTCTTGCCTCCGCCATTTGGTGCCTACAGCCGGTCTCTGTGTCACATGACTGGGTGTAGCTGACAGGTGGGCTTTGTCTATTTCTTCTAGACAACCACACACAATGGGAGCTTAGGTGTGACTGGATGGGCCACTACTGGCAAGATGGGAGGACGGTGCTGGGCACAACCCCACTTAAACTTTAATAGGCTGTGTTCTGCATCTAAATAAACATCTGCATACTCCCTGTAGTTAGTCTGGAGCCAGGACTAGGAAGACAGAGCATCTGTGCACTTAAAAGGTATGACTCTAGAAGCTTCTTCCTCACGGTTAGACCTGGCATCCTTAGTGTGGGTTTCCCATGTATTTTTGACTTTGCCTCCAGTGTTTTTACTGTGTGTTGCACTTCGTTTTTGCTGGTCTAGATGCTTTGGGCATATTGCCATTGCTGTTCAGTGCCAAAGTGCAAGGGCTCCCTCTGTAAATTGTTGTCATGGATTAGTGATTTCCATAATTGGCTTATTTGGTTTACTGTTAAGTCGCTAGTATAGTGCACTTTGTGTGCCCAGGGCCTGTAAACCAAATGCTTCTAGTGGGCTTGCAGCACTGATTGTGCCACCCATACAAGCAGCCTTGCAAAAGGGTCTCAGGCCTGTCATCGCAGTGCCTGTGTGAAGTTCATACTACTATGATGACCTGGCAAGTCCACTCACTTGCCAGGCCCCAACCTTTCCTTTTCTTACATCTGAGTCACCCCTAAGGTAGGCCCAAGGTACACTTGTGGGCAGGGTGCAGTGTACGTTAAAGGCAGGACATGCTCTGGTGTGTGTGGCATATCTTGATAATGAAATGCTGCCAATTTTGTTTTTCACTATTGAAAACTACTGATGCGGAGTCTAGTCGCACTCGTGCCTGCTGTATGGGTGCTGGGTGTCAAGACTCTAGAGAGACTGACTAGAATCAATGCAAGTTTAGGACCAGACCATGCATTACTTGCTTCACTTAATTGTCGCTCTCTGACAGAGTCGGATAGTAAGACCTCAGGTGGGCTGTGGGGTAGGTAAGATCGTGTGAGAGTGAGACAGAACATTGAGTCAGAACACTGACTCTACTAGAGTCTTGATTCTCTGGCTCCCCTTGTGGTGGTGCCAGTCATTTTGACTCCTGTGAGTTGTGGGCCCTGGACAAACCTATAACAGAAGCAACAAGTAAAGTAAGATAAGATCATCTGTTTTTGGACTGGACACAAGATTTTCAAATGCCCTGCGGAACGGGAGGAATGATTGTTAAAGAGCACACATTTCAGGATCACCGGTCAGGTAATGTGAATAACGCATGAATTGCTATTGTTTTATGTCAAACACTGCATCCGTGTAGCTACAGCATGTGCATGGCTGTCAGTGCTGGTGAACTGGCCAACAAGACATTGTCTGTTTTAAACATCACCTACACCGGAATAGCAACAGGTTGGTTAACTAAATAGTGCATCTCGGCTCCCTACAACCGAGATGTCATTACATTCTCGTGCTAGTCTTAACATGAACTAATGTGTGGAAGTGCGCGCATGCCTGCAACAGCGGGTCCGTTCCAGGTTTTGCGTGAGACCCAGGAGTGGGAGCGTGAAGCAGGTGAAGCAGCGGCGGCAGCGGCTCGGATCCGAGACCCGGGATTACTTGTTGGATATAGTGGGGAAAGCTGCCTGTGTTCTGCTCACCCAAGTCCTGCTGTAAGCGCCCAGGCTGTGTTGGAAGCGGTCGGAGGCACTAGATTGCAGAGCGGAGACCGCGACTTCCACTTCCAGGGGCGGGTGAGTCACCGTAAGCGTGGTAACAGTGGCAGTGGCCGCCGTTTAAAGGCAGCGGGGGCCGCAAGAGGCTGACTTCAGTATGCGTCAGAGGGAGCAGTTTTTCCAAAGCGTCAGGAGCCACAAACTTTTATTAAAAAGCGGTAGAAGCCGCGAACATTATTTACAAAGTGGCAGAAGCTCTACATATGCTGATAACTCCTTCTGTGGCACATGGAGCCTAATGTGATTGCGCAGAGTTAATAGCCAGTAGCAACAAGTGCCAGAGAGCTAGTGTGGGCGCCTGAGGGCTCTGGTAGCCAGTGAAACAGAGGCAGTTTGTTCCTGCAGCAGGCTCACGGAGTATCCACAGATTGCTTATGGACATCTGATTTCCGTGGACGTGGCAGCAGTTAGATCCTCCCGCCAGCAGAGACCAGGGATTATACAGGGCATAATTGCGACAACGCCTGAGTAAAAGTATTATCACTGGAGTAAGATGGCCCCGAAAAGAAGACAAAAATCAGATAAAGAAGCTCCTGAAGAAAGCCCAGAGAGGAGTGAGTTAATAGAGGGATCTAGGACCTTGGAAGAGAGTCAAGAAAGTCAGGTTTCCGTCACGAACATTAGAATGGGACAACGTAAGAAGAGGAAAGTAATAAAAAGGGCTGCTAAACAGGTCACGCTAGTCAAGAGGGGCTGCACCTCAACATCCAATCAGAAAGATAGTGCGACGGCATCTAGATATATAAAGGACTTTGTAGGGAAACACTACAAAACTACAGAGACGCCAATAATAAACCTGGAAAATGAGGAGTACCGCGCCGTGAACGGAGAAAACACGGGGGCTGAGGAGGAGAGCCTAATAGGGAAGGATATGGGAGGACCAAGAGAAGAGGAGATTGAAGAAGAAATGGGGGACCCCATATTGATAAACCTTACCCTTCTGTGCCAAAATCTCGAAATGGCCGCACCTCGTCTTTCATCATCCCCGAAAATGTTCTCACAACAAACTTCAGAAAATGAAGGGAATACGGAGAATGAAAGTCAGAGCCCAAGCCCTGTATGGGGGCAGCACCCGACCAAGTTTTTCAGCATCTAATTGACCCAAAAAATATAACCCAACAGGACGCAGTAAGAACTGGAAGTCAAGTTACTACAGAAAGAAATAATCCACAGGATTCAGATCTCTTCGCATCACCTACATCCACCATGATGGACTTACTTTTGATGTTACAAAAAACATTGTAAGGAATTTTAGAAGTAACATTATTGAACAATGGAGTTTTAAAATCACAAAAACTGTACTTAAAAAAGATTGAAGAGAAGTTGGGGGGGTTAATAGCCATATGCCAAATATGATAAGACCATCAGTTACCCCCCCAGCCCACAGAACTAAGTATGGTGAGTGAACCTGGTGAGGCAGAAGAAAATGTATATATTTCCAAATATCCAATGCTGATAAAAAGGCACCGCGAATATGTGAGGGTACCCGTAGAAAATAGGGCAAGTAAGAAGCGGTCCCCTAGTACAACAAGAAAGAAAAAAGGGAAGAAACCAGAGAATGAGGTACAACTGAGCCTAAATGCCTCTGCCCTGACCTATGTACCGACTGGATCCCCGCAATCAGTGATTAAAACAACAACAACAAACACCCCAAAGGTATCAGGAAGAGCCAGAGTAGTAAGGGTCCAAATAGGAAACCCCCAAAAATCCATTTTGCCAATGAGAGAGTATATGCACCCTCAGGAGAACAACCCCACTTCAACCAAAGATTAGACAACTCACAACTGCAAGACCTAGTAGAAGTGGGAAGCAAAATGAGACCCCTTAGGAGACCAAAGAATAGTCAGATAAAGCCCGAAATAGAGATATTACAAGAAGTGGAGAACAATAAATGGGTATATCTGGAATTGGTACAAGCAGGTCAAAGGGGAAAGAAATTGAGAAAGATGAATCCACTAAACAGGGAACAGATATTGATTTCCTTTGCCAAATGTAGTAGCCTGAATGGGATCGGCACAAAAGATCTGAGGCAGGTGGGCTTCATAAAGAATAAAAATGGCGAAATAACAAAAGTTTTACTTCACTCAGACCTGGTCAGTCAGTCAGTCAGAAAACTTTATTCGGTTATATTTCATAACCATAAAAGTACATAAAATCACATTAAAATTTTAGCATCATCGAACATCAATTAGCAGTCAATTTTGGAAAAATGATAACTATACAAAGTATTTTATGCAGAAGCAAAACTCATATTATCATCGTCTTACGCAGATAAAATACATTTATAAGAAACGCCACCACGGAAGAGACGGAAAAAATGTCTTCAAAGCTCTGTATAGCCAGAAATGCAGGGCGACACTGTCTCAAATTCATATATTTTAAAATTGGCATAATCCATCTCTTTCTAGGTGTCACATAAAATCTACAAAAAAATAAAATATGAATATCCGATTGATCAGAGACGTTGTCACAGGGGCATGTACACATAACCGTGGACCAGTTATTTGTAATTGGGAAGCTCAGTAATCTAAACAATATACCAAATCTGAATCTTATCAATAAAAACCTTTCAAATTCACTCATTTGTAGGTTTAGATAAGGCTGAAAAGAACCTCCTTTGGTAATCATTTGATGGGAAGTCACAGTCTTTTTTACCATTTCAACTGATTCTCTTTGGTTCACCATAAAATCTAGGCACAATTGTTTGAGAGTCTTCCTAGTAATATTGAGCATAGTTTCTGGCTCGTCAAAATACTCCGGGTGTCTGATGTTGTTAAAAACAGTTTTTATATAGTGTAACCATTTTATCCTTTTTGCCCCGTCCAACTTTAGCACATCTCCCAAGATAAGTCGGTTTAAATGACATCTCTCAGTAGTCCATACCCGATGCTAAAGCAGCAACGGTTGAATTTTAATTAGGTCTTCCAGGAAATGGATACCCAGTTCTGTGTGACAGTTATAGTTTGACATACTCGATGGAAGTGACAATAGAAATCGTAAGAATTTATTTTCACTTATTTGCAGACTATTAACATTTAAATTTCCCCAGATGCCAGCCCATATAACGCTACTGAGATGCAGCTGCTTTTATAAATATATAGCAGCTCTTTGACTGGCTTTCTGCCCATCTTTTTGCTAAAAGACTTAAGGGCCATTATGGATTTGGAAAAAAGTAAATTTCTGGCCTGTATTGCCCTGTTCCAGTTCCCAGTATGGTCAAAAAGAATCCCCAGATACGAAAAAGTTGGGGTATGCTGTAGTGGGGTTGACCCAATAAACATTATTTTCTTCTTTTGTCGGACGTTTCCCCCACAATTCATCACATATGTCTTGGTACAATTGATTTGAAGTTCAAGTTTATCCATAAAACCACTAAAAGACGAAATCATGGCCTGCATAGCTAATGGGGTTCTGGCCATAAGCACCGTATCATCTGCATAAATAAGTGCAGGTAACCGGCGAGTCATGGCACTTGGCATATCGTTACATTCATTTAGGAGTGAGTCCTCTAAGTTGTTAATGTAGATAGGAATAGGAAAGGGGCAAGGATGCACCCCTGCCTCACGCCCCTCCCCACTCTAAATTCCCTTGTACACTCACCCTTTAAGCCAAATCTGACCATTGCACCAGCTCCATTATATAATTCTCTTAAAAATCTGATGATATTAGCTTCTACACCCATGCTAGTTAGGATTGTCCATAATTTGCCATGGTTTACGAAATCAAATGCTGAAGTGAGGTCTAAGAATGTTAAATAGAGTCTACCTCCCTTCGCCGTGGTATATTTCTCAATCAAAATTGATAGATTAAGTACTTGCTCCGTTGTGCCAACTCCTTCTCGGAACCCATATTGGAGATCACTTATGATATGGTGTTCCTCTGCCCATTTCTGAAGTCTCTCTAAAATAACTCTCCCAATAATTTTTATGGTAGAGTCAAGTAGTGATATAGGTCGATAACAGGCACAGCTGGATCTATCACCTTTTTTGAATATCGGGATAATAATCGATTTGTACCATGTATCGAGTAATCCTTTAGAGCAAGTGGCATTAAAGATCCTGGTAAGTATCGGAGCCCAGAGATCGATATTCTTTTTAAAGATATCTACTGGAACTCCGTCAGGCCCTGGTGCCTTGCCCCCAAGACTGGACTTGATACCCTTTATTACCTCTTCAAGTTGGAAGTTAAGTTGATGGCCTTCTACATATTTCTCCTTAGCCATAGGTTCATTTATAAGGTCAGTGGTGGATACTGATGTTTTATAAAAAGTTTCAAAATGCTTCACCCAATCTTCCTCACTTACGGCTATCTCCATACGGGCCTTTGAACTATCCTTAAAAAAAGGTGCATGGACTGCTTTCCAAAAAGCAGTCATGTCCTTTAGTTCTGAGGCCTCCAAAATGGCAGACCATGCTTTATTTTTTAGAAACTCCTTTTGGGTTTTGAGTGCTGTTTTATACTCCTTACGTAAAACCCTTATCAGGGATTGATCTCCCACTTGCTGCTGCAAAGCCATTTTTAACAATTTGTGAGCTTTGCTACATTCCGTAATAAACCATCCATTGCTTCTAGCTTTAAACTTGTTAGCCTTAACATCAACCCATTGTCCTTTCTTTATATTGGCAATAATCTCTCTGAAATTGATTATAATTTCAGAGTCCTTAGTTTCCTGGTCTAAGCATGCGAAGTTTATACTACATGCTTTCATAAGTTTGCTAAGAAATCTCTCAGGGACCACCCTAGTCCATTTAAGGGCATACCCATTTTGTCTCTTTATATCCACATCAGCAGAAAAAACCTCTACTTTCTTATGCACATTTAAACATGTATCCATCAGTTCTAACCTTATCGTGAAATGATTGCTGAGAGGGACATTCAGGACATTATAATTAACAATACAATCATGGTAACTAGTAGAAATGAGGATATAATCTATAGTCAACATCATTCCTCTGCCATTAAAAGTTGCAGTAAATGGCACTCTGTTATAACACAATTCATTTGCAAACCCTAAATTGTACGTGAACAGAATTTCATTCAATGCATTCCCCAATGTCGAGTGCTCAAAATGGGATATATTAACATCCCTTTCTATTGATAATCCACAATTTCCAGTTCCACCTCTGGAACATAAGGAACAGTTAAAATCCCCGCCCCATATTACAGTAAATAGCCTTTTAGAACCATTGATGATACTGTTTAACTTGCTATTCAGGGTTTTAAGTACCAACAATATAGTTACAGAAGGAATGTTGTTATAAAAATTAACTATTAAGGAAGATACAGAACTACTAAAATGAACCCCAACAATAAGAAAGTAAGATGTGTGAAAATAGAGCTCTAATTTTTTTAAATTTAGGCAATTTGAGATGCACATACATAAACCCCCTTTCGCTCTTCCATGTGCCGAGGCTACAGCGGGGACAGAAACTGTTATGAAGCCACTCAAATGATGTTCCCCCTCTGCCCATGTTTCTTGGAGGCATATGATGTCACAATTTTCAGTAAAGAGCCTCCAAGCAGGATTCTCTATCTTAGCCCAAAGGCCGGCTATGTTCCAAAATGTTATGGACCATTTTTTCCGAGAGATTTCATCTAATCCACCACTAGCACATCGCTCACTGTCTTTGATTATTTCCGGGAGGCCCATCCCCACGATTTCATTACCTTTATCAGTTTCATGGTAGTTTTCATTTACCCTTTGCTCCTCAAGAATGCTGGCAGGATCAGCTTGACCTATATCATCGCTATTACCGTTACCACGCATTAGGTGCCCGTCAGACAATATTTCCCTCGAACATGTTACATTGAGTCATTCATTCTCATCCAATCCAGTGAAAGGGTGGAATAAATTTGACAATGGTATGTCCCAATTATCCCTGGGATTATAGGTATGGAAATTGTCCCCGGAATTACTGGTGTAGAGGTTGTTATTGTTAAACAATGGTTGATTTGGGTACATTGGCGAAAAACAAGGGGTATTATTATTCCTGCTGTGAAAGCTACGTACAACCGGATTCATAATTGAATTCAATCTGTATGGTGCATGGGATCTATACATCTTAGGAGGATAGGAAGTAGGCATGGGTTGTAAAAAAGGGGAGTCATTTCCATTGTAATGTCTGTGAACTGGGTTCAAGATTGAATTTGATCTATATAAACCATCAAATCTCAGTTTATTTAAAGGAAAATGGTTTGTGTTCGTCGTTGGTGGATTATTATTATTTGGGGGCATCATTAGAGCTTCCGGATAGAAGTAGCTCAAGTTACGCTTAGAGATACCTCCCTCACATCTCCCTGGAAACCAGTCACTGATATATGTGACCAGTCTATGATCTTTAAAATTGACGATGATAACATCCCCTTCGATGTCCTTAGGTCTAAGTCCCACCCAATTACATCGCCTAACTGAAACTATATCTCCATTTAGATGCATAGGGAGTGGTCTGTTTTTTCGCAGCCAATAAATGACTTTATTTTTAAGACTGGAATTATGTTCTGTATTTCCAGCTGGCATGACCGGGACTCCTGTAAGAACGATGACATAATTTGAAGATTCCGGGGGCAGATCAGCAACATTTCTAGTTTTTGTTCTATTTGTTTGAATAAACTTGCTTAGAGGTTCATTTGTGGTATGGCCTCTTTTTTAGTATGCCTATATGGGGTTTTTCCTTATTTGTATTCTCAATAGCTGTGAGAGGTTTAGTACCCGTCAGTACATTAGATTTTACTACGGCAGGCTTTTTGTTTGATATAGGGGTAGCAGTTTGTTGCTTGGGTAGATTGCTAAGAGGCTGTTTTACTACCGGGTGCATTTTACTTTGGTCACTGGATTTATGGCAAGCTACTATCTTTTGCTCTTGCAAGATCTGATCCATTTTCTCTCCTAACCTTTTGACCCTTTCGGTAAGTGGGAGAATCAAAGCCTTGATAAGGCAATCAATATCCTTTATTAGCCCTTCATAACTTGGGGCAAGTATCGAATTGGCAGTGAAATGCCCTATTGATTCCACATTCCCTGCTTCCTTAGTTATCTTGTGCGCGGAGGACATATTACTAATGGATAGTTCATTTCCCATTTTTGATTCCACCCTTCCTTCTTTTTCTCGGTGGTGAACGAGAAACACTATTAAATCCCTTAGTGGGAGGTTTTTTAGACTTTTTGTCAGGTACAGTAATCGGGTGATGATCAAATCCTAAGGGTGTAAATACAGGGGAAGGTACATTTATATTGTGAAGAGGTGCTACATCATTAGGTAAAGGAGTACTTACGTCGATTGGCTGATTTTGGTTTAGCTCAGAAGTGTTATGGTCAGGAATGACTATAATATCGTCTTGGGCAAGGTGGTTATTCTGAAATATAAGCGGAATATCATCTGTGCTAAGTAGCTCAGCATCAGATTCCTTATGATCTCAGACCTGGTAAAAATGGCAATAATTAAAGCATCTAGGGAGATAACTCCAGTAGGAATAAGGATAATACCAGAAAGAGAAGTAAACGGCACCCCAGGAAGTAGTTTCCTGAAGTGCCATGCAGGTCTAGGGAGGAGACAAGTGAAGTTATCAAGAGATAACGAAGAAGATGTCAGCTGCCTGAATATAGTGGTAAATAATACAAGAAAGGATGATTCATGGGATAACTGGAGTCAAAGCAGTTTTGTAGGAGAATCCTCTGAGAGATACACTGAGGGAAGGATTGAAAATGGTGGTCTAAGCGAGGTAGAATAGGATGGGGTGTCGCAGAGTCCAAGTCTCTTGACATGGAACGTAAATGGTTTTGGCAATGAGAAAACAAGAACTTATAAAGGAAGTAGTAAATAAAATGGAAATTGCCTACCTACAAGAGACTTGGATATGCGACGAAACCCCATTCATCGAGGGCTACCTACAATTAAACCGACTAGCAAGGAGAAAAAGATTTGGTTGACCATCTGGGGGGATAATGACCCTTGTTTCAACAAAAATAATAAGAGAAGTAACACCTATAAAAACGAAATGTAAATGGCTATTGGCTTGTAGACTAGAACTATTGACATCGGGAAAGAAACATAAAATGCTGATTGTTGTAAACGTTTATATGCAGTGGGACAATGTTGCAGAGTATGCTATTGAGGTGGAAAATTTCAAAAAGGATATTGACTGTTTATTAAATAAATATGTATCAGATGTATTGATAATCATGGGGGATTTCAAACATAAGTTATACCCTAAGAAGGTTGATATCTGGAATAGAGATTTATTGGATGTTTATGGAATAAACTATGCAAGTTTCCCAGTATGCGACCCCTCGAAACAGGATATGGAGTTAGTAAAATTTCTAGCAGAAAGGGGTCTTCTCTGCCTAAATGGCAGAACCAAAACAGATTTCCCGGCAGGAAAGACCTTTAAAATAGGCTCATAAAAATGTCCGATTGACTACATGGTTATGTTAGCCTGGAACTTTCACCTAGTACAGGAATTTAAGATATATCAAAGTGAAATTAGTGACCATACTCCACTGCATCTAACATTACTAGGGGGGAGAAAGGTATATAGAGATAAAGTGATTAGATTAGAAGTTGAGTACCCCAAACTTGTGACGACAAGACTAACGGAGGAGTCTCAGGAAAAATTAATGGCCTTTCAACAGAAAACTGAACCAGAAGACTTCGGGAGTAGGGGCTTGGATTGGTATATAGAGAAGCTAGCCCAAGTAGTTCAGAGGCTTAAGAATAGAATTAAAAAAGGATAAAAGAAAGTGCAAAAACCCTGGTTAGTCGAGTGAAATGGTTCTCTAGTGATTGCCAATCTAAAAAAAGGGAGATACGAGCAGTGCAGAGAAGACAAAAGAAAAAATTCACCCAAGAGAGAGAAGAATATTTAAATAAGTTGAAATTTGATTTTTAAAAAATGGTCTCTGATGCAAAAAGATTATATAATGAGAAATGTTGGTTAAACTTGTTAGTATCAATTGAAGATAAAAACCTGAGGCAATTCTGGAAAATGGTAAAAGCAGCGTCCGGTCCAACTGATGGAGAAATGAAATGCGTTGTTAGCGAGGTGGCTTGGGAAGAGTACCTAAGGGAATTGTATAGGGCACGAGATCCCCAAGAGTACACAGAGCCCCAACCCTGGCAGGAAATATCGGATGATTTTAAATTAGATTTCCATGAACAGCAAGTGGAAAACATAATAAGAGAACTGAAACTAACCCGTGCGGCAGGCCCCGATAATCTTCCTGCAATAATAATAAAATCAGAGAAAGTGGTGGGCAAGATTGTTTGCCCAGATGTTTCGTGTAATACTTCTAGAAGGCATAATGCCACCGAACTGGAAAGGCGCAGTAATCAGGCCAATCCATAAAAAAGGCAGCACGGATATACCACAAAACTACCGACTGATCGACCTTCTAGATGTTAGAGAGAAGGTATTCTCAAAAATTGTGCTAAACCGACTAAATGCATGATTCGAGGAGTTTTCAATTGTACCCACTGAACAGGGAGGGTTCAGAGAGGGGCACTCCACAATAGATCACAGTTTCGCACTATGGGCAATGGCGAGGAAGTCAACGGAACAAAACAGCAAGCTGTGCTGCTGTTTCGTTGACTTCCGAGCAGCATTTGACTCAGTAGATCGGAACTGCTTGTGGGAAACTCATAAAGAGAAATATCCCTAAAGACCTTTTGACAATAATAAAAGAATTACAAAGAGGTAATTGGGCTCAGGTAATCAGAGACACAGAGGGGTCACTAACACAAAAAATACCAATTGCAAACGGCCTGAGACAGGGCTGTGTTTTGGCCCCACAGCTATTCTCCATATTCCTGTCAGATCTACCCGCCTGTTTAGAGGTTGAGGGTAGTGCAAGCCCCAGAATGGACGGAAAAAAGGTGCCCTGCCTTTTATATGCAGACGACTTGGTAATAATAGACCAGACAGAGATCAGCCTCCAAAGAAAGTTGAAATCTTTTAATGAATATTGTGTTAGGAAATGTTTAATAGTAAACTTAGACAAAACGAAAATGTTATGCTTTGGTAAAAGGCAATTAAGTTTAACTGGTTCTTAGGTGATCTAAAATTGGAAACGGTCAACGAATATCGTTACCTAGGTATATGGTTTGATAAAACATTAAAACTGGCATACTCATCTGGAAGCCCAAAAAGCAAAAGCACATACATCAATCTGTGGATTAAAAATGTTCAATCGGGAGTATGGGGATATGTCACACCGTCCGTTATTAAAAACCTTTAATGCAATGATACCCCCACAAATCATCTATGGCGCAGAAATCCTTTATTTGAGCGGTAAAGGAGTCTGGTAACCTAGAGGAAGGGAAATGCCTGAAAAGCCTCTTATCCCTACCCCAATCCTCAATGGTCCAAGCAATAAGAATGGAAATAGGAACAAAGTCTTGGGGGGTAGAAGTACAAGTTGCGTTAACTAGATTCTGGAAACGATGGGAAAATACAAAAGGGCAAAAAATTGCACAGTGGTGTAGGAAAGAGATCGAAACCAGTGACCTAAAATGTAGGGAAAGAATGATGCAGGCTTGTGACGGGCTAAAGGTGGAGAGGTGCCAAAAGACCCAACAAATAGTGTGTACTAAGAGCGACCTGAAAATTAACGGGCAAGAAGTATCCAGAAAGACTGACATGGGATACCTTGCAAAGAAAAAAATCAGTAGAATTTATGATGAAATCATGGTCAATGGTAAACTGGTTCCCCTACTTAGACATTCTACCAAATCGCTGGTATAGACAGGAGATATTAAGGATGCGAATTGGGATCAACCCGTGGCTAATAAAGATTTTAAATAAAAATGTTAAATCATAAAGGGTGTTGCAGGTGTAATTTGGGCACCAAAGGAGATTTGTTGCATATCATTCTTGACTGCATAACAATATTAGAAGAGCGTAAATTGTGGCTGCGCCCAATATTTCTAAAATATGCCATAAGAACAAGGGCACAGGCGGTCAACCTTCTAACAGAAATGCCCACAATTGAAATTGCCATTGCTTTAGGGAAATACATAAAAGTAATCCAGAATCCCCAAAATAGCCTGGAGTAATTTAAAGAAATTTTATAATATTTTAAAATATTTTATAAAAACGTGTCTAAGAGAAAAAAGGTTGTTTTTAATAACTGTTTTATAAGAGATGTATAAAATATGTGTAAGTATTCTTCTAAATTCTAGTGGAATATTGTTATTTGTAATGATTTTTATTACCTTTTTGTAGAACATTTTCAATCATGCAGCTATGCCTTCACACAGTTTTTAATATTTTTTATCTAAATAAACAATCTTTTGACTTGACTTTGACTTGCAACAGGTTGGTATTTCCCTGCAAGGCTGGTTGGGCGGGGACAAGCTTTGTAGCAGTATAACATGTTTAAAGGCACTGCAATGTTTTCACTTATCTAAGGAAGCACAGAGTTAATATGTCTGCTGCAAAGAACGTGTACCATGCATATCAAAGTACAATATTTCATCTGGATAGCTCAGTGGGTTACTGCTTTTGTCGCATAGATTCTGTTACTGTGCAGTTCATAAATTACATTCGTAATCTAGCACTGTGAGCTATGATCAGCCATCTAAGAGCTGCTTGCAAGCTGCATGGTACAAGTTATGTTTTTCCCCGAATCTTTCTATCCCGATGTTGCTAAGAAAGATTTGTTTGGGTAGAAATAAATTCCTATTAATGTTAACCCTAACCATTGTGTTATGTTCTGAATCATGAGCTTGTGCGGTTTCAGACCAAGCACTCTAAAAAAGTGCCTACCACTTGTCTTGTGTAACATTTTCTATACACTGATTTGCACGCATATGATTCCTGGTCTCTGTAGGTGTGTGGGAAGGATTTTGATAATGGGGAACGTTTTGTTTTAAGATCAGTGATAAATGGAGTTACTTTTAAATTGCAGGCTGTAACATCTGCATTTGTAAAGCAAGCATTCATGTCTTTGGGCATTCTGGCTGTTAGATAAGATGTTTGTTGCTGGTAAGGTATGCTAATGCAGAACAAGCATATTATTGATCAACACAAGTACTATACAAGTGATGTGCATGTTTCTGTAGACAAAATGAATGATAGTAAACCTGTAAAGGTTTAATGGCTCCACAGATTTAGAAGTATGTATACCATGTCATTGAAAGCAAGTTTGCTGGGAGAACTTAACTATCATTAAATAGCACTGATATCCAAGTTCCAAGACTGAGATCTAGTTCTATGGTCCTTAGTTTCTAAAACAAATGATCAAGTGAACTGTTTTGAACGTTATAGGCCCATCAACCTTCCAAGTTTATAAGGTATTTGATATTGATAATGGCAGATTTCAACTTGTGTAGCATATTTTCCATTGTTGTACACTATTTGATAGGTTCTTAATCAATGCTACAGTATCTTAATTGTATAACTGAAGATACTACCTGAAACAATGTATGTAGCTGCATTTTGAATAGGATTTGAAGTAGGTCTGTTTATAGGGTGCTTTTGTATCTGTAGAACTTTTCCAGCCTCAGTGTGTAATGTAAGTAACCAAAAGTTAGATGCATTAGATTCCTGTGATAGCAACAAAGCCAAAAGTCATGTAATGTCACTTCCTTTGATTTCATGGGGTCCGAAGGTCATGTGATGTCACTTTGTGATGTCATCAGGTCAAATGCCTTGCGATGCCACGAGCAGGTAAAGCCACTAGGTTAAAGTTTGTGTGATCTCACTTCCTGTGACATTAGATGGGGTCACATTGCATGTGATGTCGCTTTTGCTACCCGTCGCATTCTGATGAATAGACGTCCATGCCTGCCCTACAAAGGATCCATTCCAAACATTGCTCTAAGCCGGTAATAAACTAATGAAACCCTGCAAAATCAGCAATTCCTTTCAGAATACCAGAGAGAAAAAACGTCTCTACACTATTAATCCCTATTCTGTGGAGTACAACTCCTAATTTTAGGAATACCATGCAGATACTCTGTCTGCTAATCTGCCCACCTGAAATCTTCACATAGAATTCTACATTACTTGCTACTGGGTAAATAGAGTAGGACGAGGATAATATATCTTTAAGTCATTTTGCTAGCAGCTTCCAATATCAGATGGCACATAATAGATACTGATGACAGCCACACTTCATATAGTGTGGCATTAACATACAAAAAAGTTAAAGGAGAATTCTCAATCAAATGCCTTTGAGAAACTGAAGTGCTTAGTCCATTATTATTGCAAGCGCCAGTGCTGCATCATAATCCATGAGCAAACAAACAAATATTCAATATCAATTGATTGGACAGGCAGACTACAACAAACCAAGCATTTTATCTATCAGAACCATAGCATTTTCAGGAGCTCGCAGGTAATGTTTTTTTTTTCTATACAGGAAGAGTGATACAAATCTGTAAATCCAATGCATTAGGTCGGAGAAAGCATAGCTTGCTGGCACACTAACTTTGCCTTCTAGGTGGATTCTGCAAGCTTGAACAGCTTCTGCAAAAAGAGATCCACACTAATTTCACGTCCAACTATAGTTTGGAGACACTTTTGGGCTGTGAATTTGTTCATAATGTGCAATCGGGTACCCAAATTCATGCTAGAAAATAGAATTTTATGACGTACAGAGGCATTCATGCATTCCTCCTAAACGGCTGCTGGAAATCCGTTTTTATTTCCAAAAGGGCTAGCTAATTTTTCTAGAAAAATATCACTTGTATCTGCTGTCTAAATAAAAGCCATCTGTACCATGCACAAAACTAAACTCTTCTTCTTTCTCCAAAAGCTCCCTTGTCTCCTTTAAAAGCTCCATTCAGGAAGATTTTACCTTATGGTAAGGAATAGTGTCCTCCTATGTGCGCTTCTTTATGTATTTCTATATATGGTATTTATGTAGCACAAACCTAGCCGATAGCCATAGGGGCATTGTAAAGCAAAGACAACATGCAATTGGAAGGGTAGTGTTGTAACCTACATTGGTATGTCCCCTGTGTTTCCCTCTCTTCCTCTTCCTGACCAGTTGGTATTCCCCATGGAAGGTTGAGTGATGGCTGCTGTGGAACGTTGGCGACTTCACTGAAGAACCCAGGCACCACCTGCTTAGGGTGCGTCTTTACTTGTAGAAATAAACTGTTATTAACATCTTCCAGTTGTGGTTTACTTACTTCAGGTAGTTGGTTTTTAAGGGCAAGAGTGGACTATTACTGAATTATGATGTAGTGGTGTACAACTAGGTGTGGCTTTGGGTCTTTCCTCAATCGGAGCATTGTTGAGGCAGTCCTGATGGATGCAGGGTTGTCGATCTATAACCATCCGGTGCATAGATGAAGGACTATTGCCTTGTTTTTTTCACTTCATCTCCAGTCTGATGGTATACTGGCTGTGGTACTGCCAAGAGCTATTAGAGATGTTCAGTTTGCCAGACAGATTGATAGATATGCCGGTCGGGATGGCTTCCTGGCGGAAGAGCATGTAACCTGCATAGTCATTCTCGAATATTTTTAAGGAGCAATAAATATAAAAAAGATGCACCACACTAGGCATACGGAAACATAAAATCTAATATTTAAAAAAAAGAAAATTTATGTGGAGGTAACCACAAATTCCACTAAAATGTAAATTTATAACAAGACAAGACTGCATCAGTCCCTTCAAAAGCGAGGTTGTAAATATTAAATAAATGGATTGCCTTGAGATTCTTTGCCTTTTAGATGTTGCTGCGCTTCAATAAGATTTCATGAATCTAAACAGACTTAAAGCCCCATAATACATCTAATCGTGGGGTGCCAGATTCATCAACACAATAAGCCACACTGGTAAAATTGATATGCAAGAGTGTTTTTGACTCTGAAGTGTTATACGCTTGAAGGCACCCGCGTGTCAGTGAGAAAAATATGCTCGCCTTTAAAAGCAATTACACTTGACAACCTTTTAGGTACAGTCTTTTGTTGTGAAGCTTCAATAAATACTTTTAGATGGTTAAGGACCATGAACCCTAAAAGAAAATTGAGGAAAGCTCCCCGGCATTGGCATAAGGCGTACAATAGGCCATTTGTGCACATGCTGTGCTATTTTAAATTGAAAGGCTAAGTTTAGTAGTGTATGAGCTGCTAATGTTATTTTCAAATATGTTGCATAAAAGAAAGATTTAAGCCTCTGGGAATGAGGGTAAGAAATCACTTTTATCAGGTGAGATTCAGCATATGTGAATAAAGGCTCCAATGGCGTGCATTGATGTCCACTTACAAAATCTTGGGCCTCTTCTAACTTAATCCTCTCTGACGTTTTTCTAATAATTATTTCATTAATTCATGTATTTTTGAAAACCATTTGTGTAATCAAAGGACGCTGCAAAACACTTTCGATCAGGAGTGAGGTAATAATTGCAGTTCAGCAGGGGTCATTTTTTAAGGTCTGAGGAAGAGGTGGGTTTGTGGAAGGAAATTATGTGGATTTCTTAATTGAGATGTGGTCTTAGAAGATCCTGAGGAAAGACCCATGTTGGTGGAGAGGCTGGCCCCCAAACCATTTCAGTTGTGATGAAAGTGGTGCAAGACTGTGTTGGGAGGATGGCCTAAGGCATGTGGCCAGGTGGTGATAAATATAAAGTCTGAAATAGTAGGATGCGGCTGAGCCATTCACGCCCTTCTGCACCCGGCTAAGAATATTGAATTTGTATTTATCCCAGGAAGCCATAGTAGAGCCTTCAAGTTAGGAGTGATGTGGTCTGCACTCCTCAAATTAAAGATAAGTCAGGCAACTTAGTTCTGTGTTTTCTGCAATTTACTTTGACAGGTTTTGAGTGGGAGGTGACCTTAGAATCTGATGTAGTATTCAATGAGTGAGATGACCACAACCATGGAGATACATGATCTTGTGAGGTATCCAGAAGAAGTGAGAGAGATGGATGAACACACAATGTTGGAAGTGATCTGAAAACACATGGTCAAAGAAAGTGTTGGATGTAGTCAAGCACATCCCTATCATTTTTGTGTATTCAGTATGTTGATATACTTTTGTGTGCGTCATAACAGTACACTCAAACCTATGCATTCTTGGTGACCTAAACATTTGGTTTGACGAACCACAAACAAAAACAATCATCACTGGCCTAGACGCACTGAACCTACATCAGATCATCCATAACCCCACACACATCACTGGACACACCATACATGTCATTTTTGAAAATAAATACCTAGATAACTTTCAAGCAATTACTCCAGTCGCATGGTCAGACCACCATTTGCTTGCTTTCCAACATAAAACAATTCATAGCAACACACCTAAAACCACCTTATGTGCATACACCTATCGACCATGGAACAAACTCAATTTTGAACACTTAGAAACACAACTAACATCCAGTACAGAACTAGACAATAAAATCTGTTCAAATCTATATAAGTGCCTACAGGAAGCTTTTGATAGCCAAATACCACTAAGCACACAACAGAACAAAAGAAAACAGGCACCTTGGAGAAATACGGAGCTAAAAGATAAAACAGGAAATTAGAAAGCTGCAAAACGCATCTAGCTCAAAACAAACAAATAAAGACAAACTTTATCTACAGAAAAAGGTTAAACAAATCAGCAATCAAAATAGCTACTCAAAAATACTATTCAGACAGAATTCAAAATGCTTAATGTGCAAATAAAGAATTCTATAAAATTCGGACCGAATTTCGTAAACCAAATTGCCAAGAAGGAACTCATCCCATTAGTCAAGATTTCTCAGCCAAGCTGTCAAATGGTTACATGACCACAAGAAAAACAAACAGCACCAACCCTTCTTCAAAAACACCCTCCAAGCGTAAGCTAACCCAGCCTCAGCATTCTTCCAACAAATATCACACAATTAATTTATGGACCTGGTCAAAGAAAAAAGGCCTGCTGGCAGCCCTTCTGACGAATGTTCACCCCAAAACCTTCAAGAATAGTTTTCTAACTACCTCCGCTGCCACACCAGTAAGAAGAATCATCAATTCCTTAACTGCTGGAATATTTCCATAAGATCTAAAAAAAAAAAGTCATACATATGCCCATTACTAAAGAAAATAAACCCAGACAACTAAAGACCGATAACAAATGGCCCTTTCCTGGGAAAACTGATAGAAAGAGCAGCATTCACCCAGATGTCACAATTAATTAAAGATACATGCATACCTTCAGACTTCCAAACAGGATTACATCCAGGAAGAGGCACAGACTCTGCCCTCATTGACATCTGGGATGACCTTAAGAGCACAGTTGATGGAACGAGGTTGCTGCACTAGTTCTCTTGGACCTGTCAGCTGCCTTTGACAAGGTCGACCATGACACTCAAATACAAAGACTCTACAATGTGGCATGTAAGGGACTGCTAAACTGGATCACATCCTACCTTCAAAACAGAACAAATGTCATCCCTTCTCGTCTAAACCGTACTACACATGTCTTTCATCTTTTTTTTAAATTATGCATGACCTTCCCAGTCTCTTTTTAATCTTCCATATCCTCTCTAGGTATATTTCCGATTCCTGGATTTTAGCCTTATGTTTGATGAAAAAGCCTAAAATGGAAACCCTCAGCCTATTTGATTTGCCAAGTGCACCTCATTTGTTTCAAGTATACAAAAACAATGTACTTGGAGAGATCTGAAGGAGAAACGTACACTTCCAAAATTCTTTTCATTTCACAAAGATAGTTACATATTTCTCCTCCCCTACCCCTGAAACCTACTAACTGAAAGTAAGGCCACACAACACTTACCACAATTTCCATGCAGGGATGTCCATTTAAGTTTATCACTGTACTGAAACTATAAACGTATTGTCATTCTTGTGACAAAACTTTACATTACAGTGGTATTGTATTCCTCATGACCTACATACCTCCTTGTATAGTTCTGTAGTGCCTTGCCACGGATCCTCTGGAATAGGTGTGTGGGTTGGATGAGTGCATGCTGCTACCTTAATGATTGCATGACTTGCACTCACACCTTATGAAAGCACAGTTCTCTCATATACAGGGCCGGAGAGATGCAGAGCAGTGCTGACTACAGCGGTCACATAAATGTGCATGGACTAGAGCGGTCCTTCCCTTCCCCATGAGACCTCTGCAACCTCCACTGCAAGGCTACTAGATTGGGCCTTAATTTCAGTGTGTCTGAATAGAAATTGCCTTCGGGGAAACATGTATGTAAGTTAATAGCCCTTACACAGGTTCTTCTTACACTGCGATCAACCTAAACTCACTTGGTCCTGATGAAAGACGCTGACCCGCCTAGGATAGTTATCGCTGAAACATGTCGAACTGATGCACTAGATGTGTAGGATTAGTAATTCTTCCTAACATTGCCTTCTTTTTAACCTTATCCCTATCCTCTTAATTTTTATTAAATGCACCTCTTGGGATTGGAGATAATTGTTACCCCCCCACATGGCATCTTTTTCAAGGTAAACATCTGGCCTCCAGAAAGGAGGGTGGTTTCTCACCTGGAAAATGGTGAGAAGACCCTATGATGAGGCTAACCATGATGTTACCCTAGGGGAGACAACACACCGCTTCTGAGGTTGAATAAGTGGGTGAAGGTATTCAACAGAGTCCTTCATGATTTTTATGAGCACCTGATTTTTTTTTTAGGTTCATTTCTTTGGATTATTTATAATGACATTGGAGTCTAAGTGAACCCATAAGCCTTAACTCCTCCTCCCTTATTGATTAATGTCACAGTTATTTATAACTTTGGCACTACATACTTTGAGTGAATCCTCTTAGATTGCATAGCAAGGGATTTACATGCCCCCTAACATAAAATACATTTTAGTACAAAAGGACCTCAAATCCACCAACAAATTCATTGTAGCACAAGAGGTTCTCAAATCCACCACTTTCAGAGCCGAGCATGTATCTTTTTATGCAGTTGAAGCCTATGTTGGTGTACAAAAGGCAGAACAACTGATGACTGAGTAGGATGTATGATTAAACAACGACTGTCTTAACAAAGACTTCCTTAACCACGAAGGCGAAACAACGAGCAATCCCAAACTACTAATTATTTAACAACTATTTCCTTAACCACGAAAAATCTATAAATTGCTCATTGCCATTTTTCGTCACTATATTCTTTAAAATACACAATACGACATTTAAAAAATGTAATATTAGATAAAAAAATTATAAACAATTTGTAGTGATTAATCCTTAAATTAACGTATTTTCCAATAAAAACTTTTGGCCACAAGATGGTAGTGTTGCATCTCAATAATCATAGCTGTTCATGCCAGTTCCACACAGGTTGCATAGAAACCAACACGTTAAAGTTACATAAAGACAGTTGTGAATAAGGTTGGGTGTTCTTTGGATCTTTAAACAGACAGGAGAAGAGACTCTGCTTCTCACCTTTCCTGGTGCCGAGTAGAGACTCGTGGTATGGGTTAGTCGTTGTTTTAGAAGTCGTGGTTTAGGTAGTCGTGGCTTAGAAATTGTCGTTGTTTAGAATTCGTTGTTCAGGTAACGAGTTATAAAAACGTTGTTGTTTAGGATGTTTCCCGACTGGGTAAAGGTGTATTTTAATGAGGTTTGATACAGTTAAACAAAGAAAATTTGATGACCCAAGAAATAGACAGTTTCTCCATGTCTATCCACACTGTTTATGTTTTTTTTTGAGATCACAATAAAATCTAAACAGAAGGACCAACCAATTCTATGGTATGCATCCTGGATGTTTTTGTTTGTAGAGGGCCGTCAAAACTGATAAACCATTGAGGTGATACCAGGCTAATCATCTAGTGAGGTGACAAAGTATCACCATACCCTGTTGTTCTTAATTTATATTTTGCACCAGACAGCATCTGTTCATTCAGTGCTACCAATGAAATTAGACCTGAATTGGTAATAACGTAAGTGATCTTTGGTGGCCAAAGGATTAAGCAGAGCGACTTTATGTTGTTGAACTTTAGGTTTCTTAATTACACAGATTACATCTGCAAATATTACAAGGTCCAGTAGATATCATGAAAGAATATGTTGCGATTTGACTATACTCCTCAACTTTAACTCATTCTTAGGATGTTGTGTCTTATTGATTGTATTCAAAATATTGACCGGGGACCAAAACACTAAATATAAATTCTGATTACTATAAAGATCATTTTCAGTACACAGAATGTGATACTGACTAGATATGCTTTGTGGTAACTATCATGGTCACTGCACCTAGATAATATGAAGGTTACATAGGTTCTTGTTCAGGTAAAAAAAAGATCACTTGACATCCCGTAAATCCTACTGTCAACATATTCTAGATTCCGACGCCTTTATGATCAATAGCGTTGTGATTAAATTATTAAAGAGAGACAAGGACCAATTGAAAACAAATATTTATAACACAACCAGGTAAATCGCTTTTTCCCCCAACATTCAGTACCACTTATATCGTTAGTAATTCAAATTCTATGTGTAGTAATGGATGTACGCAGACTACATAGATTGAAGCACCCAAATCACAATTCCAAATAGCCATCTCTGGCACCCTCATCTCTTTGCTATCTGAGCAAGTAAACAGAGCAAATAGTTAAATAATATGACATGGGTTCATGGTTGAAATGAGTAGAAAACAATGTATAAAGCAGAGTATGTTTAGTCACTAAGTTAGTAGATGATGTCAATAAGTGCACCTGCAAAAATTCAGTGCATCATTAGTACATCGTTATGCACCGTGTTTGACAGACATCATCAATGTACTGGAGAATAGAGCTGCATCACATGGTACATAACATTTGTTGGCATGTATTTTTCAAAAACAACATTTAGAAAGGAGCTGTCCCTGGGGGTGTCTGTGTCAGGGCATGCTAGATCTCAAACAGATATAGGCATTGCCAAATTGACCTATTCCAACAAATATGAAGAGGTTTGGAGTTCTCATGTAAACCTAACTTTTGTAAATGTTTTGTGGAAGATCATTTCTTGGCAAATCAACACTCACACAGTTACTGCATAAGGGTAGCAAATTCAGGTCAGGAGCAGACGCTGGTGAGAGGATCCAGACAATCCATATATAGTTGAATCAGGTGCATCCATCTAACTATGAGAGCTGTAGCATCTCAGAGGTATTTGAAGTGATAAAATGGTACATATTCTTCCATTGATAAGCCATGAATGACGGTGGACCCTAGCTGGGATCAAGCATAGAATTTCTGTTCAGGCCCTAATAAAAGTTCAACCAACACTTTTGAAAAGCAGACTATTTCCTGGGAGCACAACACAAAGGGCCTGATTACGATCTTGGCAGATGGGATACCGGTCACAAACAAAAAGTTTGATAGGGTATAATGTAACTGTAATTTGACGGACGGGATATCAGTCACATTTGTGACAGGGTTATAGTGTCTGTTAAGATCGTAATCGGGCCCAAAGTAACTTCTTCCCTGATCATAGGCCCATCTGTATTTAAAATAAGCTTTTGCTCCGACTAGTTGAAAACACCAAAGGCCTGCATTTTATGCAGGAGATTCGAATGGAAAAGCAGATCGCGTTTCTAGATTTCAATCTCACAGGATAACATGGATTTTCACCAGAAATCTCTGAGCAGATGACTGTACAAAACACATCCCTTAAGCCTTAATGGACTTCTGAGGAAATCTTGCAAAGAATGATATTTTTCTAGACTCAAAAGAAGCCTGTAAATTCGTCTCTCTACTCTTTTGGCAAAATATCAAAAAACACAATGTTTCTGTCCTATCTACCCTTTGGTTTTGTAGCTAGTCACACTAGGCACCCTGAAATAACTTATTAAAACTGATGCCATCTATTGCAAAGTGTGATTGCACTTTACCTGGCATTGCGAGATACCGAGTCCTAACCAGCCCAGGTACATGCAAAGGATCACGCCACATACTTTGCTCGGAATTACATGTCTTTCTTCCTCCATGTGTAACCATTAACTGAACATTCCGCATCAGGAATTCTATCACCCACACCCAAGCACTTAAATCACCGTTCTATGGAGTCAGTCAGGGACCAAAACGGTTCTGTCATCTGTAACTCACAAGACACTACATCTCTCCCATTGTCAAATAAAAATGACAAATACATATGTACATCACAACTAGTCAATACGTCATTTTGGTGCTCAAATCGATCGCCCAAATCTTGTCATGTGAGGCTGCAGAGACACAGGAGTGGTGGCCATGACTGGCATTGGTGACATACACTGGTACAGTTGTTGGGGTCTCCGGACTCTCAGGTGGATAAGTCCCACTTCTGACGTTTGGTGTTGACAAATGTTGCGGCCTGTGCTTGAAATGCAAAGAATCTCAAAAAATGGACTTTCCAGGACGGTGAGCAGTCACCTTCTGTCCTAAACTAGTCACAACTGTCAGCGGGTTCCGCATCAAAAGGAGCATCAGACTTGCATTTCAGTTTCTGCCCGACAATGATTTGGCCTGCTCTTTTGATCATGGTGCTCCGAGCTCAGCAGCGTCTGTCCATGTGTATTTATTTTGCGTTTGTGAGAGGAATCAGTAGTGCGAAATTTATCAATTTCAATAGATCTCAGAGTGGTCCATTGTAGCAAATTGGCTCCTATGGCTTTCCCAAACATTAAGGTGGCAGGGCTTTCACCCATGGTAAAATGGGGAGTGGACCTGTATGCATGAAGGGTAGACTGAATAACTGATTTGAGTTCAAGTTTTTCCAGCACAGTGCACTGAATGGTCTTCTTGATGCTACTCATACATTTTTCAACAACACCATTTGTCTGTGGCCAAAGAGGTGTGCTTTTCTGATGCTTGACATTTAAAAGAGTGAAAAAACCTTTAAATTAAACTATTGAATGGCGGGTCATTGTCAGATCTTAAAATTGAAAGAGCACCCCATGTTGCAAAAATACTTCCTAATCTCAGTGACTTGGTCATGAGTAGTTGATAACAGATCTTCACAAGGAGAAAATAAGAATATTTATCAACAATTACTAGTAGATGATGTCCATTGTCAAGGGGTCCAGAGAAATCAATTGCAATCTTTTCCCATGCATGCTTTAGAGGATCAGACATGTTTAATGGATGCAGGGTTGTTTTAGATGACAAGCAGTTTCACAAATGACATGTCCTTAATTCTTTTTCAACTCTTTCGTCAAGACAAGGAAACGACACTCAGACCTATAGAGTTCGTTTATTAGCAACAACTCCCCGATGTCCCTCATGGGCCAATTCAATAACTTGTTGTTTCAGACACTCTGGTATGACAATTCGACTCTCGAAAGATGATGCCTTAAGGGGTAAAGGAAAGCTCTTCCTCGACATTTTTGAATTTCTGGTATTCCAGGTCATCATGAAGAGGTTGAGTATGTTTTCGGCACGATTGATGTGCAATAATGTCTGAGTATTAGCAAGTCTCTGCCAGTGCTCATGGCATCAATAATATGTTCCACCGATATGGTAGCAGGGGTACTGGATTTAGCAATTAAGTTAACATAAGCATCAGCTGTTTTAGAAGTACTGCCATGACACTGTATTGGCACACATGAGAAGTATTCAGCAGGGTTTTGATCTTTTCTTGCACGATGCACAATCGTATCTTGCAATTTCAACCCCCACCTCTAAATGCATCTTGGCTTCAGGATTGCCTACAATGTTGAGCAATGCTTGGTGGTCAGTGACAACTGTGAAAAGCTTTCCATACAGGAATACATGAAAATGCTCACAGTCCACACTTCAGCAAGGCTTTCTGATTCAGGTTGTGAATAGGCACATTCCATCGATGACAAACTTAGACTAGCATACGCCACAACGTCTTGTGGCATTGGGATATCCTGTGTGGACGGCAAGGATGGCACCCAAACCTAAGGGGCTTGCATTAACAACAACCTCGGTCTCCAATTTTGGATCAAAGAATGCAATTTCATTGACATTCTCAATTGTATGCTTGATTTTCTTGAAACTTTGTTCACATTCAAGTGACCATCAAGATGGAACATTTTGTTTCAGTAAGTCTCTCAATTGGTCAAGTTCTTCACTGGCCTTTACATAGTTGGAGTGACGCTTTGACTCCACATACCCCAACCATTGATTTTCACTTGGACTTAGGCACATGTGGTATGCACAAGCAGTATGCTGAACTATGGCAATCTACGAGAGAGCACTCTCGGTTCTTCGGTTGCACAGTTTATGTTATCCCCTATCATGTCGCCAGTTGTAGCATTCTTCCTAACCCGGGTCCATGCAAAGGATCACACCACACATAGTCTGGTATTACATGTTTTTATTCCTCAGTGTGTACGCGCTAACTGAACATTCTACATTAGGAATTCTATCATCACCACATTTGTCACTGTTCTACGGAGTCCGTCAGGAACCAAAAGGGTCCCATCATCTCTAACTCAAGACTCTACACTAATGTCACTAGACACTTATTACCAAGGTGTCTTGTGTTAAGGGACATGACACTTTTCAGGATGTAGTTGATAAATTGTCAAAAATGGAAAATGTTATTCCCTTGCAGCATCTACTAACTAATGTCAAGATTGCTCATATTTGTTTTCTACTATTTGTAGTTATGGTGTTCCTTCTCTTGCGATCTCTGCTAGAGGGCATTTATTTTTGCATGATACATTTGAAAAATCTGGTAGATTTTGCTCCACAATCTCAATTTGTTCTTCAGATACAATCTATAAAATACTAAACAACATCCTCAGACTTGGGTACCTTGAACCAGGCTGCCTCTGCTACCAATAATGAAATAGTATTTGAAAGGAGGGGAGGGTTTGCAGAGTATACAGTTGTGAAGAATGTATGTATGTATGTATGTATATGTATGTATAGGCATTTATATAGCGCACTACTTACCCGTAGGGTCCCAAGGCGCTTCGACCGCTGCGAAACCCTTCCTGGCTTCCCTGAGAGATGGTCCCTTAATGGGTATCTCCAGGGTGAGACCAGGCATCCCCGGCGGTCTGGTGGGGCCGTTAGGGAAGATGAGGCAAGCTAATGCCCAGAGTTGCCGAGTGTGATCGCTGATCAGAGAGGGCACCGAGGCGAGAGAATTATCGAGTCCGCTGACCCTGGTCCAGAAACCTGCCGCGCCGGGAATCGAACCCTGGTCCCGGGCCGTCCTCTGCTCTCGGGTCTGCCGCCTCTAACCAGTGAGCCACACTACTTCAATAAACTGTTACTTCAAGAAAACTGCTAACACCATACTGAGTTATTAACTGCCATCTTGTTTTTGTACTTTGTCCTTGTTATACTCTAGATAGCAAGGTCATTGAACATATTCAACCTTATACTCAGGAGCAGCTCCTCCGCTAAGGCAGAGGAGAGTCGCCCCACTGCCTTTCAGCAGCGCAAAATAGGAAAAAGTAAAATAACGTAATATTATCATTTTATTTTACAGTGCTGAGGCAGTGTTGTGGGGCGAGGCTAGCAGAGCAGGGAGGAGGATTGTGGCACTCTCTAAGTGTGCATTACTTTGGCCTGCTGTCTTGGGCCAGCCAAACAGTCACGCACACTTTGCATGTTCTCCACCCAGGATGTACTACAACCTGGGTGGAAAACATGCCCAGGCTCCCAGTCCATGTCTCAGCATGCAGGTAAGTGACCTTTTTCTTTTAAACCCCTCCCAAGCCCACTACTGTTTTACAAGAGCACCCGCCTCTGCTTATCCTCCTGTTTGGCATCTCCAAAAAAGGATTAAAAAACGACTAACAGTGCCTGTCAGTTTACATTTCTTGTAGCTTTTTTAAAGTCTTTTTTGTTCTCATGAGAAAGCGGTGCACCTGCTAATCTGACTTTCACTTTGTCACATGCACAGCAATGAATGTAGAAAACCTATAAAGTTAGATGAGTGGGTCAGCATTAGATGCTCACTGCTATGGAAGGGACGTACGGTCACTTTGCCTAGCAATATTGTACTTTGCTTGATGTGTTAATAAATGTATACAGACTTCACATAGGCATGTTTCTTCAAATCACCCGATAATATTGACTGTTATTCTCATTAGGAGGCAGTAGACATTTAAAAGAAGGAAGTACATTTTCATATTACAGTCTTGTAACAATTTTAATATGACCGAGCTAATGCTAAATTATCAAAATACTTACAAATTATGGCTAAGTTGTGCATATATTTGCCTTTTTTTCGTGCCTTCAGGCCAGCTAAGATTTTATGCTGTAGCAATGTTAGATCTGACAGCCTTTGGTGTGGCCTCACCCCAAACATTTTGACTTCCCCCCTCCTGTTTGTGGACATATGTTTTTGTTGGACTTCGTACGAATATTTGACCACTGCTACACCCGATTGGCACATTTCATTTACTAATAAGTTCCTAGTGAAGTGGTACATCATATTCCCAGGGCCTATACATTAATTGCTACTAGTGGGTCTGCAGCACTGTGTACCACCACTTAAAAAGCCTTTTAAAACATGCCTCTGGTCGGTCAGTGCAGCCTGTGTGCAGTTTTAAACTGCCAATTCAACCTGTCAAAATAAACCTTTAGCCAGGCCTAAACCTCCTTTTTAATACATATGTCACCCCAAGTGTAGCCCCCAAACAGCCAATAGGGCAGGGTATTTAAATAGTTGGACATGTACTTTTAACTTTTACATGACCTTTTGGTGAAAAACCCCTCAATTCGTTTTTCACTACTGCGAGGCCTACCTTTACCATAGGATAACCTGGAGTTACCTTATAACATTTAAGAAGTGCTAACCTTTGCTTAGGAACAGGCAGAGATGTCATGATTGGTCCCTGAATAATTGCAGTTTCATAAGGTCAGATTTTAAGTAAATTCTGTCAATGCCCCTTTTAGAAAGTTGGCATTTTCTTTTCCTAACCATTTGGTGCCTGCAGCCTCTGACACAAAACTGTGAATAATACAGTTCCCCCAGACAGTGGACAAATGGGGAAAAGGTTTTTCAGGATTGGCCATCCTTCCAGGATGGGAGAGGCGGAGTGGTTTCCTGTCCCACTTACATTTCAAAGGAGCCATCTCCAGCACATTCTCAAATAACTGGACACCAGTCTTTGGTCACCCTAGACCTCACGGATCCTATGCAGGGGAGGAAACAAAATTCCAGAACTCGATGTGGAGGGAAGTCTAAAGGTTTATTCCACTTCAAAAGCTGCTGCCAGGTATAAATATTGTACCCTCCAACCAAATCTTCAGTTCACTTGCTTTGGATTTCAGAGGACTGCCTTGCTGCTTGACACATGTTTTGTACCTTAGAGGATTGCCCTGCTGCTTGAGGTCTTTTTTGCTTCTTGGTACCAGGACTACCAGGAGGGATTCCTAGTGCTAATTGGCTACCCCCCCCGCCCCTGTTCTGAGCTACAGGGACACAAAAGCTCCAACAACCTTGAACCTGCACCTGGACCCTTTCTGAAGAAGGGCCCGCCCTCCAAATCGTGTCCACCTGAACCCTTGAAATTAGTGCTAATGTGCTCAAACAGCAAAAATCCAAGACTTGGAATATTTTCCACTAAAAATGGTCTGAGATCAGACATGTGACTGGGATGTACCTGCTCACCAATCCCCCCTCCTCAGTGCATCACCGGTCAGCCTGACTTTGCAGTACCTCTCACTACATTTTTCTCTGCAGCAGCATATCCTAGTCAGAGGCTCCTCTTCAGAACGTTATCTGGTCTCGCCGGCAGCAGCCTGCAGATTTGTGATGCTGGAGATTTTCAGCTTCCTAAATGTGACAAAGTCCAAAAATAGAAATCTTCACAGAGACATTAACAGCTCCACAACAATTACACCTCAGCCTCGGACACTGCCACCTGCTTGCCCCGCTTACCGTTACCTTCTCAGACATTTTTCTTTGAAATGTCTTCTAAGTCTGAAGGTAAGCTGAAACTATGCCCAAACACCAGTGTTGGATAAATCTCGTTGGGTGCCCAAGGGCGGAGGAGAGTGGTCCCACTGCTTTCTCGCAGTGCAAGAAAGCCAAAACATAAAATGGTAATAACTTTTATTACCTTTTATTATGTTTCTTTGCACATTGCGGGTGGGTGGGGCTTGCCGAGCAGGACAGGAGTGGTTTGCGCACTCCTGTGTGCACAGACTGTTTGGTCGGCCCTTTCAGGCTGCCCAAACCAGTCATGCGCAATCTGCACTTCTCCATGCAGGCTGCATTGAAGCCTACCTGGAGAACATGCCATCCCCTACAGCCCCTGGCTGGGCAGCATCCGACCAATCACAACGGTCCACTGGACATTGCAAGTAGCTTAGGGGAGGGGAGGAAGGCTGCCTGCTTCCTGTTCCTGTCTGAGACCGGAGAGCAGGAACAGTGAAGACGCGGGACCCGGGCCGGCGGAAAGGTAGGTCTAAATAATTGTTTTTAATTATTGACCCGCCCCTCCCCGTGCAACCCGTGCCTGTCCCCCCACCCACGAGCTATGCCAGCCGCTACTTGTGTCTTAGTGACTGAGAATCACGATAGGGACTACCAAATGCCACACGCTAACTTACCATTTTTGAGCTGTGCGGGAGAAAAAACTCAACCATGCTGCAGTTGGTGGAATCTGGCCAGAACTCTGCATTACAAGCCTAACATAGAGTGGCCAAAAATCCACTCGTTCCACCGGAGGAGCACACTGTATCGCCCGCCCCTACCCCCATTGAAGTCAGCCATAACTTTTGACTTTGTTCCGGGCTCTCACAAATAGTTGCCCACGGTTGCAGCTTTGATCTTTTATGGGCTATTTTTTACTGAAAACTTTAAAAAAGTTCAGAATTCCGGTTCTACTGATTGGATTTGTTGTTTTGGTGTTATTCTTTTAAATATTTTTGTCTTTTTCTAAATTGGTGTGGAATTTTTCCTTGTGTTGTGTTTTCACTTTATTACCGTTTGTGTGCTGCATAAATACTTTGCACTACCTCTAAGTTAAGCCTAACTGCTTTTGTGCCAAGCTACCAGAGGGTTAAGCACAGGGTCATTTTATTATTTTTTGTGGTTCACCCAGACAATGATTGGTGCTTCAGAAGGGTTACCACTCTCCTCGACAGACAACCCAATTTCCCACAAGCAGTACGTTCTGTCACTGGATGCAATCGATTTGAACATCCGCAGAATAGGGCTTCCAATCCATTTTTCAAAGTCAAATCTGGTGCTGTGAACAGAAGCGTACAAAGTTAGTTTCTACTGGTTACTATTGCCATTGTAAACGGTTGACGTCTTTTTCATAGTGCAGTGCATCTACCTCTTTGCAATGTGTCTGCATCTTTTATTGGGTTGAGTGTGTTTCTGGGTCACCATTCACTGCATAATGACGCATTCATGTCAGACCACAAAGATGGGGTCAAAAGTAGAGGGGGAAAGGTTCTGTGTAGCAGTTCACCTTTCTGCATCAATGGAGAAGCTGTTGAATGTGACTGACACATCGTGTTTGTTTATTGCCTTCTGGCAGACACACAGAAAAGCAGAACATGGTTTAAGACCTTCAGTACTAACTTAGTTGCTATCAACGTGTAAATTCTGCTCCTGGATATAAAACAGTTTTGTTTTTGATTATCCAGGAGTGAAGAGCCTGAACGTATTTTGACCACTTCTCAGCTTTTGAAGAGATGCTTAATTTGTGCCGGTGCTTGTTGGTGCTTAGCACTGCCAGTTAATTATCAAGGCCGGGGCTACAAGCATTTAGTGCACGTCAGTAATTGATTTATAATTATTTGCACTGTGCTGCTCTGCCGTAAGGAGTGCTGCTGTGTTACCTCGCGTACTGCTTGTGTTGTTGATGAGAGACTGGTGGTGATGTTGAAGAACTTTGTTTCACTTCTACTTTGAGAATCCTCCGATTCGGTCTTCATGACGTCACTTCAAGTTAGTTTAAAGTTCACACTGTTCTTCAAGAGTTAACTACTTATGTTCTTCTCAATCAGGCACTGGTGGCCCAGCAGACTCGGATCAGTGGGCGGGACACTGAGTTGGGTAGGGCGCCTGATCTTCTGCGGGTTGGGGCAGTGCGCCGCAGCGGGCACTGATTTTTTTCAGATTGCAAGCAATGCGCACGCATTCCCTGCTTTTGTCACACCCCAGCATACCCGCACCTCACCACCGCACCAGCGAGTATGGTGGTTCAACGGCCGCTGCCGTTCAAAGTAGCCAGTAGCGCGGGCCGCGACCTGGACGACGTTGGGCCCCGTTGAGGTGGACTCCGACTCGGAGACTTGAGTTAAGCACCAGGTGAGGGTGGTAGCAGGGCCTGGTAGTAGAGTTGTTAAAAAAATAAAGCTGCGCAGCGGCCTAATCAGTTAATGTTATGAAGCCTAATAGTGGTCCCCCCAACCCCTCCCTGTGAGCCTCAGCCTGCCTGGCCTGCCCTGGCTGAGCCAAGAGGAGACAGATTCCAGTTCTGCCAAGTATCACGCATCGTGTGTGACACTAACGCATTTCAGTGCGGTGCTCCGCATCACCGCACTGAAATGTATTGTCACGCATTTAGGCATAGCCCCACAGCTGTCACTCAAGCCGTTAGCGCTGCTTAAAACTATTAAAATTGAGTGGCAGCTGGCAGCGCACACTGCTCTCATTATATCATGCTTAGGGCTCGCTCGCGGTTGGCTGAATTATTAGTGGCTGAAAGTGAAACATTTACTTGTGTGCATTGGGGCGGGGGTCATGCCCTGCTGATTGAGAGTTAACTTGAGGGAGGGGGCTGGACTACTTTGCGTCTAAATGTCATGGCGCAGCAACACTGTCTGGGGGCACCGTCGGCCGCCGCGTGGCTCAGCTTGTTATGTTATTATGTTATGTTATTATAGGTCTTCTATAGCGCGCAGCTACTCCAAAGGAGTGTCCCGGCACTTTGTGCTCCAGACCTAAGAGAAAGGAACAGACAAAACATAACAATGAAAGGATAAAAAGGCAGAACCAAAGATAGGACTAAGAGACTCTAGCGAGTAAAGAGCCAGGTCTTTAAACTCTTCCTGAAAGCGAGTAAGTTGGACGTGGAACGCAAAGACAAAGGTAAAGAGTTCCACAACTGAGGGGCCAGCAACCTAAAAGACCGTCCTCCGATGCGGGCTTTCTTTATACGGGGGACTACTGCTAGTGCAAGCGACTCCGATCTTAAAGATCGTGCCGGAAGGTAGAAAGCCAGCCTCTTTTGTAAGTATTGGGCTCCCGTGGAATGCAAAGCTTTGTGAGCCAGTGTCATGGCCTTGAATATTATCCGCTTCCAGATGGGGAGCCAATGTAAAGTTTGCAGTAGATTCGAAGCACTCGCTCGTCGATGCAGGCCAAAGATGGCTCGTGCGGCCGCATTCTGAGCCACCTGCATGCGCTGTAGGAGGTATTCCGGAAGACCAAGATATAGGATATTGGCATAATCCAGTCTGGATCTGATGAGGGCCTGAACAAGTGTTCTCCTATGTTCCTCAGAAAGCAGCGGAAAGAACTTCCGGAGCATCCTGAGGATACCGAAACATGTTCCTGTGAAGGTCAGCACCTGGGATTTGAGCGTGAGCCCGTTGTCTATTTTAATTCCCAAGTTCTTGACTGACTCAGAAGAATGAGCAGGAGGGAACATGTCGGCAGGCCACCACCCTTGCCAGTCCGGTTCCGATGGACATTCAAAGAAAAGTATCTCGGATTTATCCGAGTTGCACTTGAGGCTGTTCCGTTGGAACCAGTTAAAAACAGCCCCAAGGCACTCACGGATACCTTCGCCATCGAATTCTTCGCCCTTCTGACAGGTGAAGAGAAGCTGGGTGTCGTCAGCATAGGAAACTATCTGGGCCCCGTAGGACTCCACCAATGTTGCCAGAGGGGTCATAAAGATGTTAAATAGAGTTGGGCTCAATACTGAGCCCTGAGGAACTCCGACTCCCAATGGCGACATTTCGGCAGATCCAGGGGAGGACCAGACCGTTTGTCGACGGTTGGCAAGAAAGGAACAAAACCAACTGAGCACCGTCCCCCTCAGACCGATGTCATGAAGTCTTATGAGGAGATCCTCATGGGGGACGGTGTCAAAAGCCGCCGACAGGTCTAACATAACGAGCATCACCCTGCCTCCGACATCCAGCGACTCCTTAACAATCTCTGAAACCTCCAGAAGAGCTGTTTCCGTACTAAGATTAGGTCGGAAACCAGATTGAGACGTGTGCAGTAGCTCGTTGGACTCCAAAAAATTGGAGAGCACGCCATGAACATGTTTCTCCAAGATTTTAGTGAGCGCCGGAAGGAGCGAGATGGGCCTATAATTGGCAGGGACTTCTGGAGCAAGGCTTGGCTTTTTAAGAAGAGGGATGACCATGGCCTGTTTCCACGAGTGTGGTAGGGCCCCCTGACTCAAAGAAAGATTCAGGATAGGGTTGGCTAGAGGGTTTACAATGTCTGCCATTCTGGTTAAAAATTTGGCAGGGCAGAGATAACGTGGCGATCCAGATTTGAGATTCATCATCAGTGCTAATGATGAAGATACCGTAAGAGGCGGAAAGACCGCCAGCACAGGGCCAGAGGTGGGTGAATGGACTAGCTCCTCCGGCAAGATCGAGAGACCGACTGTCGGCTTCGGGGGAAAAGAATCCTGTATCTGCCTAATTTTGGTGGTAAAGAAATTGGCTATGGTATCAGCCCAGGTCTCAGCCGGAGCTTCCTGTGCTGAGTTAGATCGCAGGGTGGTAAATTCCCTAAATCGAGAAAATCTCCTTACAGGAGTTTGCTGCTTCCTCGATTCTTTTAGCGAAGTAGCATTTTTTTTCCTGAAGGACTAGTCTATGGTAGGATTTAATCATAGATCTATAGGTCAATTTTGCCTCGGCATCATACTGAGCTCTCCATGTCCGTTCGGCGATTTTACATTGTCTACGGGAGTGTGCCAGCCCCCCAGTAAACCAAGGTGCCGAGACCCGTTTGGTGGCGGTTCGAGGGGGCTGTGCAGGGGTAAGCTCATTCAGTGTTGCTAGGAGCCAGGTCTGCAGGGTTTCGAGGTCATTGTCCAGGTCGCTGGTGTAGGACACGGGATGGTTCGAAAGGGCCTGGGCTAATAGGTCTGGAGTCACCCGATGGTATGCCCTAAAAGCACATCCCTGCTGTCTCATAGCGGTGGCTGCTGGTTTCTCAGTGCCTAGTATTAGGAAATGAGCAAGTCGGTGGTCAGGCCATAATACCGGCAGCAATGCAGTCACCTCAACCGGTAGGGTGGAGAAGACCTGGTCTAAAGTGTGACCTTTGTCGTGGGTCGGGCCAGAAAGATAGGGAAGCAAGCCCAGGAAGGACGTAACATCAAGCATCTTGATAGTATCCGGATCATAACAATCTTCCATATGGAAGTTGAAGTCTCCGGCCAGTACACACTGCTCAGTTCTCAAGACAAGTGTGGAAATGCCTTGCTGGAGTTCCTCAAAAAATGACCCCGGAGGTCTATACACTAGGAGCCCCTTAACAGATTGTTGGGGTGACAGGGATAGGGAGAAGGCAAGGGATTCGGCGCCCGTGATGGTCTCCGTATGGATGACAGAGCAAGTAAATGTTTTTTTCACCACTAGAGCCACTCCTCCCCCTCTACCCTTAGCTCTATCTTGCCTAAAGATGTTGTACTCAGGGGGGATGGCGGCAGCAATGTCAGGATGGGAAGACTCGTTGAGCCATGTCTCAGTTAGCATCAGACAAGCAGGTTTATCAGTGGTCAGGAGATCAAAGATCTCCTGAGCATGTCTGTGCATTGACCTGGTGTTAAGGAGTAGGCAAAGATGTTTAAAGTGTCGCTCCTTCGTGTGAGATGTGGGAGGATGTACGCTAGTAAGATGCCAATTACAACCTGGGCATTTATGCTTGCCCCTATGGCGACCAGGAAAACTGTGTGACAGGACTCCGCAACTTTGTTCATGGAGTGGAGCTCCTGGGATGAGTAGGATAGCATGTTGGTATGGGGTAGTGGAAAGTAGGGACGAAGAGAGCCTGCCACGCCGAGCGCCTCCGGGACGCTGACGGGCGCAGACGGGCAGGACTCTGGCGCGGCTCCGGCGCAGTTCCGGTGCGTCCGCAGTACGCGTCCGCTACGCGGAGGAAGAGGGAAACTTTTTATAGCGCTACTAGAGCGCGAGGACGGCGAGTCCTACCCCCAAGATGGCGGCCAAAGTCAGATCCCAGCCCTCGGCGTCAATACTCGGCCGAGGGCGGTCTGAATACCCAGGCAAGGGGAAGGGAACAAACGAAGCGCCTAAGAGCGCTGGGAAGTCTCAAACAAAGACAGCAAACGCTTATTAATCAAGCGCGAAGCGCTACCCTAAACTGCACAGAAATAAAATGACTATACAAGCAAGTCACAACACACGGGTAAAATGTGCAAGAAAAGAGTGGAGACCTCCCGGCTTCCGCCTCAGGAGGGAAAAGGTTGTAGCAGATGGTAATCCCTAAGCAAACGCTCAGAATCCCTTTTATAGCGCTACTAGAGCGCGAGGGCGGCGAGTCCTACCCCCAAGATGGCGGCCAAAGTCAGATCCCAGCCCTCGGCGTCAATACTCGGCCGAGGGCGGTCTGAATACCCAGGCAAGGGGAAGGGAACAAACGAAGCGCCTAAGAGCGCTGGGAAGTCTCAAACAAAGACAGCAAATGCTTATTAATCAAGCGCGAAGCGCTACCCTAAACTGCACAGAAATAAAATGACTATACAAGCAAGTCACAACACACAGGTAAAATGTGCAAGAAAAGAGTGGAGACCTCCCGGCTTCCGCCTCAGGAGGGAAAAGGTTGTAGCAAAAAGGATGTAGCTTCTCAGTCAGAAAGCTGCGGTAAATAGTTGAGCCTCAGCCGCGCCGCCCGCGGTGATATAAAATTGCGAAGAGAGCCATACAGGAGTGACCGTTGCAGCAGCAGTGATCAGGTCAGGACTGTCACTGGAGGACCTAAATGGCCTGGCTCGGAGGACTGAGTAAGCAGGGCGGCAAACAGCAATTGGATGGTGGCTCGAGGCCTGCCGCCTGAGCCGACCGCGCAGAGCAGAGTCGCTGCAAGAATTACTGGCAGAGAAGTACGTGAGAAAGTGGTGAAATGCAGCTAAACACGGTATGTGCGATTGAACAATTCCTTCAGGCAGCGCGCGATCAGCAGCTGCCTGCAGTCAGTGGCTCAGAAGATCTGCAGTGTCCTGGCGTGGCTGCATGATCTAATGTCGATCGACACCCTTTATTATATAAATAATATAATTTTACTCTGCTCCGTCACACGTGCATTCATACCGGCCCAGCTGGATTCTCCCCTGAAGACTTTCCCTAATTACTAAAACTGCCATGCCCAGGGGGAGGCTCACTGAGCTGACCTGTACCTGCTCGCTGTCTTCCTCCCTGAGACTTTCCCTAATTACTAACCTTCATTCCCATGCCTCTGAGCTGACCTATACCTTCTGACCCATCCCCGTGATGGCGTGATCCCCTCCAGTTTTGCTCCGTAGGCATAGAGCCGAACACGCTGCACTATGGTCCAGGGGCTGCCTCTCACAGGCCTCTCAGTCACAGGCCTAGAACAGAAGGAAGCTCTCAGCCGGCCCCTCCGCCTCACGCTCAAAAATATAATAATCGGAGAAACAGACTCGGGGTGCAGTCTGAGGGGGAGACGTCTGCCATGGGCGGCGTGCCCACTGGTGCCTGCACATCGCTACCTATCATCCAGCTACTACCCCTTCACCCTGACGGACCCCCACAGAGCTGCGAAGGAATTTTGTTTAATGCATGCAGCCTGCTTTCCGAAAAAATCGACATTCTGTCTGTGGTCTGGTAACCCTGGATCTTTCAGTCAGAAGCTGGGAATGAGCTCAGTGCTAGAGCAATTTCCACCGGCTCGGAGGAGAGAAAACTCACTGCCAACTGTCTCTTTAAATGTACAGCACAAAGCAAACATATAAAGGGTTACTTGTTGCACTTGAACCATTTCTGCTCACAACTCCCTGGCAACCTGAATGCTCAATGATCATTTACTTTAGGATGCACAGCGGAACCTGTAGAGCCTATAAAGACAGGGTCCCTTCAGCAAAGATGGAACACTTTTTGTATGACCCACATTTGGGGGTCCACACACACTACTTATCGGAAGGTGCAGGGTGCTCGTCCAGCTTCCAGGCAACAGTACAGTTATTCACAGCAGAGCAGCACATTCGTTTTCCATCCCATAACCGAGATCGTATCTAAATTAACCAAGCAGGCCAGCGCACCTCTGGCTATATTTACTTTCTGCAATAGCCATGTCAAATGCCTCACATTTGCTTTTCCACTTCCATTTCAGATTTTTGCCCATCTTTCTCGCTCCTCCAATATCACCTATACCCTTTCTTTTTCTATCTCTTTCCCTCTATCAACTCTCTCCTCCTTTTATCTACCTCCTCCTCCCTCTCCCTACTCCCATTGTCTCCCTCCTTCCCTCTCTTCTACCGCCTCCTATTTTCTTCTTTCTTTTCATCCCTCTCCCTCCACCTTTTACAAATATATACATGTGTAGTCTGCAGTTAATGGCATGTGATGTCTTAATGAACAGCCTGTAATCTACAGCATGTTCAAAACAGGACAGTATAGTCTGCAATGTCACTGTCGTTGTAAATGTAATGCTAAAAGAATGAGAATAGCTAATGGGCAACTGGCTGAAGGCCGTGGTTAGAGCTGTGACCAGGTGTGTGTTTCTGTCTCCTCCTTTACATTAGCGGTTTATTTCTCAAAACCGCCGGGGGTAATTTAAAGCAGGTTTCTGACAATAATACGGTGTCGGCTATGTTGTATTGGAGATTACTGCGCAAACCTCAGCCTGTGACTGGACAATGCAAAATGGTGCTCGTCAGCCTGTCTGCACGTGAATCAGCTGAGAGTGTGGCACTTATCCAGCTGAGATGCCTCTGTGTGTAACTTGTTCATGTTGAGGCCTCACACATCCTTCCTGTTGGGCCAGGTCCCACGTCGACAGAACATTTCTGGTGCTTTGCAGGAGTTTTAAGATGTTCCTGGAGTTTTTTGTTGCTCAAATGGGTGTAATTTCTGATATTTATGTGTCCCTCATCTTCATTGCTTGATTTCGCTCGTGAAAAAGTGTCACTCAATCATTGAAATGTCACTCATAATTACAATGAAAATATTAAAATGTCACACATAGGAATTTGAAACCTTGGCAGCTATGAGATTCATTCATGAATCAAATTGAGTATTCCGTTGACGGCGTGGCGGCCGTTAGTTCGGTGTTGCTGGCCCGGGCTCAGGCTGGATTTGGTTCTACAAATCTGCGGGGGAGGGGAGGTCACTCGTCTTAAGCCTAAACTAGAATCCAGAGGAGGCTCAAATTGGTTGCAGATGCTTCTGGAAGCGCACCGCTTGCACTTTCTTGGTGCAGCTGGTGGCATTCTAAGAGCTCAAGCCTTTGGTAAACAATTTCAGCCTCAAGTCTGTCCTAGGCCCACAAGCTGCGGCTGTCCCGTAGTCATAAGTTTGGCTCAGGGTAAGTGTTGCTGGTTCACTTGATGCTCTGCATTTTCTTATTTTTTTCATCATGCAGTGTTTTCCTGCCTTTCAAATAATGTTAATCATGAAGTAGATTAAAGAATACTTTAGCGATTGTTGCAGCCGGCTTGTCTCACTCAGTTTCGTCTGCCCTGTAGAAGTAATTTGTTTTTTAGCACCAACATGTTCATCGAATATTATAAAGGCAGTGCTACCATTTGCAAAGGTGACTCTCCAATCCAAGAACTTTTCATTTTGACGGGTACACGTACACCCAAACGTTTATTCGTGCACATAGATTATATGCTAAACTGACGTGATATTCTTCCATGGGTCAGTGAATTGAAAGCCAAAAATTGCAGAGCAGAAAAAGAGGGGAACACATGATCTGATTTTCAAAATGGTGTAATTCCGGTGGCGATAATTTTCCGAAACTCGGAGGTCAAATAGATGGACATCAGAAGTCTTTACACAAGTGGGTGTGGCATAGAACTTTCTAGAGGTGAGACAGGCTGGGTTGGTAAATCGAGTGAGAGAGGTGATGGCTGATCTATTTTTGGAAATACAAATGAAGGAGGCCCCCTTATCTGTCAGTTCTGGGACAGGGGAGAATAAGTGAACAAACAAAGAAGTCCCACAATTGACCCTGGTTGGGTGGTATGATTTTGTAGGTGCCCAAAATTATGTTTTTACAAATACCAATCACACATTGTTGTACGCAAAACTTATTCGTAACTCTATTAGGTTGTGAAGCAGCCAACACCTAAATACAAACAATTCAGGAATTATTTAATGCTCTTACTTTCCTTGAGTTTTATCCAGTTTTAAAAAGGACAGGACGTTAGGTTTTAGAAAAATATAACAATGTATATTTATTTCAAAGTCGCAAGTCAATCGCAAAACACAGGTAGTTAAAAACAATTTATACAGTAGCTAGTTTAAAAACATGTTAAAAAATCAGTGGTGTACGCATCAAACAAATAGTTCATACATAAGAAATTTAAACAACAGTTTTTTACAAAGAAATTTCACAAGAACAGGGGTCGATGCGGCGTTTCGGTTTTTGGAGAAACGATTAAAAACCTTCAGGACCAAGTTCTTAGTTGTACAAAACTCTCATCCCGATAAATCCGGGGAGACTGTCTGCCCAATTGCACTTTTGGGTTTCAACAGGGCTGCATTTTGCCAGGTCTGCACATAATTGTAGTACCTTGTAGTTTCCTTGAATAAGTTCATATGTTAGTAGTAGGAGCCACCGATATAGGTATTTCGTAGGGCCAGATTTTGAATTACTGGATCCCCAATTCAACACAACCTTTTCATTTGGTGCTGTGTTGATAATTGCTGCCTTATGTTAATGCGCTGCTCCTTGCACTTAGCTTCGTGATTCGGCCTCCCTGCTCCTACTACTACGGTCCTTCCGGGATCTGCAATAGAGTTACGAATAAGTTTTGCGTACAACAATGTGTGATTGGTATTTGTAAAAACATAATTTTGGGCACCTACAAAATCATACCACCCAACCAGGGTCAATTGTGGGACTTCTGTGTTTGTTCACTTGATCTATTTTTGGAGACACTGATGTGGATAGACGTGATGATGGATCTTTATCATTCAGTCAATTCTGAGGTTGGGAGGAATTACACATAGATTGATTACTTATGGGCAAGCATTTGTTGTGGTTTGCTGTTCTACTCGTCCACTAAGCTCTTCTTTTCCATTACACTGCTGTTAGGAAGGGGGAATAGGTTGTTGATAATTGGAGGGGGGTTGGGTATTGAGTCAACGGACATAGGGCCTTGAAGGGCTTCGGGTTCATTCAGCACATCCGGCCACTGGGAGGCAAAGTTCACTACATCAGCTAGTATGCGCTGCCACCTCTAAGTTCGGCATCTTCCTCTGGCTTCTGTATTGAATATTGTACCATTAATGCCTGCATTTGAAGCGGTCACTGGCACATCAAGGGTGTCATGGGTTAGCAAAAGGCTAGCTTCAGTGGGGTCGGTTGGGCCTGTTACATTCCTTGGCCTATTTACTGCCACACCTGATGCACTAATGATGATGGCACCCCAAGCCTCCCTCCTCAGGGCACTTAATTCCTTAAAACTGTTGGGCCCTGTAACCTCCCTGTCTTAGAACTCTGGCCCACCTTGTATTAGTGTTTTTAGGGTGCCATGGACCCTAATGGAAGCAAGCAAAATGGCTCTTGTATCCCCTCTTTGGTAGTAAAACATCCACAAGTGGCGTGCATTGGTGCCATCACAACACTGGCGTCTGGCCCCTCTGACACGAACGTAGAACCAGGGACCCTGGACTAGGTCTGTGCCTCATGCCTCTTGTACTTTTGTCTGGTGCTTTTATGGGGCCGGACCCTTCCCACAAAGGAGCCAGAAAGCCCCTTTGCATTTCAGCTGCTTCTTTTACTTAGCACTGATTTTGTATTAAAAAATGGCAACTTGATTACCTTTGTTCATTTAACGTTTGGATTGTTCTACATTGTTCTGATTGTATATCAATGATCAGATGCAGCGCAGAGAATAACAACGAGTTCACAGTTCAGAATCTTGTTTCTGTCTGTGGACCCTACCTCCGTGGTTCTGAAAACTGTTCCGTGGCATTGGCAAAGAAAACCCGAGTGATAGAGTTAGAATGAATATTACAATAAAAACGATATACTCTCAGAATTGATGGGTTTGGATTTAACTGTCTGTAGGTCATAAATGAGTGCGCGCGCTCGGCCTATTATGGGGTTTGTCATTGTTTATTACAAACCTGTGCATTGATCTTTTAACTTTGAAGCATCCAGCAAACATTTCTTCCCTGAACTTTAGAGTCGAACCGATGTCTTCAAAATGCCAAGGCTTGTTTTCCAATACGTGGTCTGTCTGAACTCAAAGCTGACTATTTTCAGCTTGATTGAGCTTTTAATTAACAAGCCACATGCATGCAAATGGGATTTCTAAGCGCACTGATGCAATAATGTTTTCAGATCATAGCACTGTTCTTTCTTTTATTTTTAAGTCGCAGAGGAATTGCTCTCAGAATTGTGATCATATGACAAAAAGCATGCCTACTTGCTTCTCTCGCGGTCGCGTGACTGGTGCGGTGCCTATGATGGAGCAAGGATTCGCACATAAAGCGACTTGCTTGAATTCATGAACCTCGAAATAATGTTAATTAACTAATCAACCTGTTTTGTCTTATTAATCTGCCCCTTGTCCGACATTTGGGTGTCCGAGAGACGCTTGCTTGTGTCTATTAACATTAATACGCTTGCAACCTAAAATGGCCGCTGCTACGCGGGAATTTAGACTGCGCATGCGTCGGTCATACCCATGTGACGTGACGTATTCAATGTGTTGGTGGGAAACTAGTTGCACATGCGCAGTAGAACTAAAATGGCTGCTCTGTGTTCTCACATGCTTGAAGCTTGCCATTGCCTCTTTCGCTAAGCTGTTCGTTCTGCTTAAAACTTAATGCTTTAGTTATTATAAAGTAATGGGAGTAGTATAGTAGTTCATGGTATACAGTGAAATCATTTATTCTATGTTCTAAAACGGTTTCTTTTCCATTTCATGTACACTTCGAAACTTGGCCTATTATATCACGCTGTACTCCATCTTGAATGAAACTGCGTCTGCGCGAGATCCGCGAGTCTCCAGAGCAGTGACCTTTGAATCCCCGCCAAGGAGCTGACTGACTGGGAAGATGCTCCTGGGAACCTGAACTTCAACCCAGCTAGAAGAAGCTGAACTGTACTACAATTGAAACAAATGTATACGATGTTATATTCACCATTGTTAACCGAAAAGCATATGTCATGAGAACTTGGAATTTAAGGAACGGGTACGGAAATTGAATAAAGAGCCTGAGAAAGTCTAGAAAATAGGTGGTGTGATGTCCTATCCTCCTCCTTTGTCCAATCAAAATTGGGGATCCTTGCACTTGCAACATTGGGGGGTGGTACACTGACCCGAAAAATAGTATAACTAGCGTAGGTTTAGCTAGAGAAATTGTCTGACTTGTCCGAATAGCTGACCTGTCACTGACCCAACGCACTCAATAGGTGACTACAACAGAGAGCTGCGAAGCACTCTGTTGGGAGGTTCGAGAACCCAATCAGGGTTTTTTGGGAAGTGAATGTGCTGGCGAAGCACTTTGCTGATAAAATGTATAACCCAGTCGGGGTTATTGGCAGATTCCTTGCAGAGAGGGAGTATTGAATTTCCTTTTCTCATTTGCTAGAATATTGCAAAACTCGATTTCCATATGTTCCTTTTCTTCCCCGTCCCTTTAAAATGAGATTTACATGTATTACTGTCTATTAGTGTGTTCCCAGTTTTTCCCCACCTATAGTCAATGCTAAATCGTTTCTATTTAGTATATGTTCCTTTTCTCACCCTCCCTTTTAGGAGATAAGCTGAATTTAATAGTATGTTCCAACATCTTACCCACCCTATAGTAATGAGCTAAATTAAAATCTCGAATTGCAATAAGTTCTTATTTAAACTGGCATTTGAAATTGCGAAAGTCTTTGAGTTTAGTATGTTCCCTTTCTTTAATCTGAAATTGCGAAAGACTGATCTAATTTTAGCATGTTCCTTTGTTTCTACCTTCCCTTTATTTTAAGTTCCTGAATGATTTGCATACTCTATCTCTTGCATAGCTATACGCTGTTCATGATTTTGATTATAGATAGTCTAATTTGCTTTAACTTTATGCTCATGACATATGATGATGAAGATGATTTGATAAAAGTTTGAACCTACCCAGAGTCTCTGGTTATTTCATATTTTACAAATGTTATGAATGTTCTTGAGTACCTAACTTCAAAAGTCAACTCCCCGATCCAATGTGTTTTAGTTCCTAGTATCTACATTGCTAGCTTGTAGATATAGGAATTGGAGATTTGAATCACAAATTATACTGATAGTAGTGCGTGAGTTACCTAATTAAAGTTATGGTGTGTAGTTTGAAATTATGGGCCCAGGTGAGTATTAGTAAAATTTCCTAGCTGGGTAACCTGCGCGCTCTATCATCTACTCGGTTACCTCTTGGAATACTTCGCACTTTTCTCTATCAGTGCCACCTCTTCCATCAAACCCAGTAGCACGTGTCATGGCGCTCCTGATTTTGGCCATGTGTGTCGTGTTAGAGGGTATCCAGGCCCTTGGGCAGGTGTGGAATCCTCGAGGTGCTTATGTGGAGAACTAGGTCTTCAGCTTCTTGCGGACCTCAAGAAGTGAGGAGGTAGCTCTAATGTGTTTAGGCTTGTGGATGTGGCTTGAGCCAATTAAGGACATGGGTGGAGCCACTGGAGGTTTTGGGTGGAGCCGGGGAAGTGGGTGGGGCCTACTAAAAAAATGTGAGCACCTGCACTTCATATTTTACAAATTAAGCACTGGAATTTAATGAAGTACACAAAAGTTAGAAAGGTCATTTTGATGCTCTTAGAAGTTTGTTAGTCCGGAGGCTCCCATTTCGGGCTCCCAAATGTGGAGCACATGAATCTGTTCAATCTTATGTTGCTGCTATGTGTGCGTTGGCTGCAGAGAGCGTGCTTGAAATGTCGGTGAATGCATCACATACATGATCCAACTATTGTGTACTGTTGAGAAGCCACAGTGCAAGCACGATTGTTGGGATTTACTGTTATGTTAATTCATTTTATAGAGCGCGAACAGTTGCTCGGAGGCGTCAAGGCGCTGCGGAGTATCAGAGCGTATGAGCTGAATTAATAGGTAAAATGCCATGTTTTCAGTGACTTACCAAAGCAAGTTTGTCTGAGATTTAATATGCAGTGTCGGGGTGTTCCAAAGTTTATAAGTCACAGTCACGAAACTTCTGCCACCCCAAGAGGTGACCCTAAACTTGCCATATGGCTATGACATTGACTGTTTGACCAGGAGCCAATGAAGCACCCGTAGAGCTGGTTTAGCAAATTGGAATTTGGGGATTCCGAACAAGAGCCTAGCAGCAGCATTCTGGAGGGGTTACAATTAATTTAGGTACTGCACCTGTAGGTTTAAATATCGCCCATTGCAGTAATCTAATTTAGACAGTATTAATGCTGGTATTACTGTTCTTTGCAGAGAAGGTGAAATATATGGAAAAATCTTTTTGATTAACTTAAGTATATAGAAAGTGGTCAAAATAGTGGCATTGACCTGGTCACCAAATGTAAGCATGGAACAAACTACCACAATGACGAACAGTGGTATATAAAGTGTTGCATCTACAAAGGTTATGAATATGGAGCTCCAAGGGCTTCTGTGTTGGTAATGAGCAGGCGAGGCAAAATTATAGACTTAGGCTTGGGTGGTTCCTTCGTAATGGTGGAGGAGCATCGCCCCACTGCCCAGAGCCAGCAGATCATAAATAAAATGATAACACAATGTTATCTTTTTATGTATTGCTGTCTGAGCTGCGCAATAAGTATAGGGCTGGGGACGGGGGGCATGGCACGGAAGAGGAGTAGCATGCACTTATATGTGTGCATGTCTGTTTGGCTGGCCGGCCTTGGCCATCCAACCATACATGCACACTTATGATTCTCCAACCCAGCTGTATTGCACAGCTGGGTTGGAGAAAAGCCACAGGTTTCAAGGCATTGTCTGAATGGCAAACGAGGCTGCTCAGACCTATGAGGACAGTGTATGGATTGGGCGTGGTGCCAGTGCCCTGAGGCCCAACCGCATCCGGGCCGGACAAGAGAAGCAATGAGGCAGCTGGGAGCATTAGTGGAGTTGCAGTTAAGTCTTTATTACCCAACCCTTCCCCACTTAGCCCCGCCCTACCACCCCAGATAGGCTGCCACCACCACTGGACTGAACTACAAAGGACATAGAATTAGAGATGTCTTACAGTGGAGGGTCTACTTTGCTTTTATGTAGTTCTAAAGCTGAACCCCCCCCATTCAAAAGAAATTGTCACGAATGAAAGTTCCTAGTACAGCCGCCTTCATGCCCTCTACATATTCCATCTCAACTAATTTTGATCCGCACATTTCGAGGACGGTCGTTGTCATGCGAGTGTACAATAAACCTCTCCAATTGTGTTTTTTCCTTCAGATAAGCAACAAACCTCTTTGCAGACAAATACGTTTACCGAACAAAACACAACAGCGGAAAATAATGAATTTAGAGTGAGGCCCCGGCAGAAAAAACCTCAATAACGAATTAATTACTGAACATTTGGGACTCCTGCAACGAAACTACAAGAGAACAGTTTATCACACTGCAGTAGCTTTAAACACTTTAATGTTTCGTTTTTTTACTCATCTCAAAATACTTTTTCTTGGGTTTTATTTTTCATTATAGCAACCTACAGATTCTAGGTTCTATAATTTCTCCTAAAGGTACTTCTCTGTTAAGCTTTTAATTATTGAGATGCTCCTATTGTTGTAGGGTGGGGAGGAGCTGGAAGCAGTAGTCCAGCTGAATAGTGAGCAATAGACAGACCAAAAGACTGAGCAGAGAAAATACAGAATACATCTGAAGCATTAACTGCGGGGATCAGTGTTAAACAAGGGCAGCTAGAGCAGAGGATATTAAAATCAAATACATGACTCTGAACCAGGAATTTAAATTGGAACAGTTGATGAATCTACAGGTAAGGGGGTAGTACTATAAAGATGGTGCCTAAAGGTTTTGGCCAACAAGCAGGCCATGAGTATGCAAGTGATTATATTATGAGCCAATGCTGCTGCGGATAGGAAGTGGTTGGTAAAGGCTGAGCTACATACAAAGGAGTTGTGACTGCTTGAAACGGTGACTTGTGATTTGCCACTTTGGAGGAGACGTCTTATGACATCATGGAAATTATCTAGACCTTACTTAGTCACAAGGGCTGCCAATTGCAAAGTCTAATCCAAGAGTCATATTTTACAAAACACATTAGTAAAGTTGTTGGGATGACTAAAAGCTGTTCCTGGACAATACCCTCTTATTTGTAGCAAGGGTCAGAATGGATATGGTCCTTCATCGATTCCCAGAGTGAAAATAATTGCTAAAGCCCATAAATTTAGTAGAGCTTTGGGACAAGATGAATTGCACAATGTTTTAGCATTTAAAAAGTGCCTGGTGGTCTATTGTACAAGTCAATCAGAATCACTAGATGCGTTCCATACTCTCGGGTAGGCAGTTTTTAAATAAGGAGTAAAAACAAGTTTAAAGACAACCCTGTCTTCTTTTAGGCTAATTCACTTGGGGCTGTCTGGCTCATATACCCGTTACGCTGACTTTAGGTAGGGTCCACCACGTTGTAGGGAGATGCTCACCAAATGGTGATACATGTAAGAGATATATGTATCCTAGATCAAGCGAGTTTAGCTTGCAGTGTTAAAAGGGCTATTGGGCTCCTTACTGTAAGCACAGCTATCTGGTTACTTTTGAGGCCAAAACAAATGTTATTGTTTTGACATTAAGAGTCGCGTTTAGGCATCATCATCTGGGCATAACATTAACAAGGAAACTTGAGAAAGCAGATAAACAGGTTGCCTGTACTAATGGTACAATATCTAGTCTTAAGTGTTTGAACACACACTTCTGGGTGTTTTCAGTTGCCTAGTTACTCTCTAATTCACCACAAGAGAAAACTGTAGTCTGTGCTTTATCAGGGAGACATGGCAGAGTCAGGGGTCATGGATAATATCAAGGTACAGTGTTAAATGTCAGCTCACTTATATCCAAGATGGAGTGGTGTGAGTCTGGAGAACATGTCTCTTGGAATGTTTCCTGCTTATATATGAGGAAAAGCAGCCATTTGGCTGCAATTGCCGATCCATGGCAAGATTTAAATTTCTGGAAGCACGTTATGTGCGAGAAAAATAGCAGGCTTTTACCTGCATGAATGCCATTCAATAATTCAATGAGTGATACATAATCTTCATATATTTGGTTCATGAAGAGAGACATGGACTGGACGCGCACCCTCGATCTCCGTCATATAAACAGTAATTGTAACACTGTGTTTGCAAGGGACATATGTCTCTCTATGGAGAGACACCAATGCCGATACACGGCAATATCGAAGTGTAACTGTATGTTTTTGTTTGGATACAGAGAATGCATGCTTAAAGCGCATCAAAAACACACTCTAAGATGGCGCCCATGATCGTGCAGAGTGTAGTCCTTTGTCTACTGGTATTACACTGTTTTGATTGTTTTAAAAACGGCGCCATGCATCGCGTTCCCTTATGACACTGAGGAAGGGACGCTTCCCGAAACGCGTTTGTCTTGAATAAAATTTGTTGGAAATTGCCAAAAAACCTGTGAGTGCTGCAGTTTCTCTTCTACCCAGGGATCTGTGAAGAAAGCTGTGGAGCAATTATTTTGTACGCGGTACACCAATGCGTGACAGCACCCGCCAGCAGAGTGACTCGCGATACTGGTGAACTTTGGAGTATATATATATATATATATATTCACTGAAAAAACCATAGGTTTTAGCCCATATATAGTTAGGGATTAGCATTTACAAAACCTTAATTTACTCGCACAAAACCATAGAAATTCGCATATATAGTTAGATGCAATAACTATATATCGCGCACCCGCAACCCACTGCTGATGATGTCACATATTACATCATTCATGACATGATCAGTGACATCACTGATGACATCACTGATGACATCACTGATGACATCTCAAATGACATCTCAAATGACATCTCAAATGACATCACTGATGACATCACTGACGACATCACTGATGACATCTCAAATGACAACATCCAGTGACTGTATGTTTCTGTAAAGTTAAAATATGTCTTACATATTGAAGAATGAGTGGATGTATAAGTGTTTGGATGAAGGATTTAGTAGGTGCATGACTGACTGTATGAGAGAATGATTAAATGTGTCTCACTGAGTGCATGGGTTAGTGACTAAACTGTCTTAATTTGTGCATCATTATTACTGTAGTTCTGTAAACTGCTGCATGTGTTGATCAGTAGCTATATGAGTAACTATATGGGTTATTGATTGGTTGCCCAAATATTTGTATGGGAGAGTGAGTGTGTGGGGGTGGCTGGGAGGTGTGTGACTCTGTGCATAGATGTGTGAACAGTTGATTCAAAAGTGCATGTGGAAACAGCTGTATGGGCGGTTGACTATCTGCATGAGTGCATTGGTGAGTAATTGGATTTCTCAGTGCTACATGTCAAAGTAAGTACATATGTAAAACACAGTACATGTAAGAGTTGACATATATAAATAACTGTGCATAAGAGCCAGTGAATGTGTGAGTGGCTGTATGGATCATTGTGAACTTGTATCAGGGATTGTATAAGAGAGTAAATATGTGTTAGTATATGTTTGATTAAGTAAGGTGTGTATAACTGTATAGTTGAGGAAATGGAGGTGTGATTGATTCTTTGCATGACTGACTAGGTGTGTGAGTAACTCCATGGATGAGTGACAGTCTGTGAGAGTCTGTTTACACTGATTGTATCTAAGGTTATATTAGAGTCTGAAGAGGTTGATCGTATTATCACATGAATGATATCATCAGTGATGTGATCAGTAATGACAAATGAGATGTTATCAGTGATGTCATCAGTGATGTCATTTGAGATGTCATCAGTGATGTCATCAGTGATGTCATCAGTGATGTCACTGACCATGTCATGAATGATGTAATATGTGACATCATCAGCAGTGGGTTGCGGGTGCGCGATATATAGTTATTTCATCTAACTATATATGCGAATTTCTATGGTTTTGTGCGAGTAAATTAAGGTTTTGTAAATGCTAATCCCTAACTATATATGGGCTAAAACCTATGGTTTTTTCAGTGAATTTCAATGGTTTTTTAATAGCAAATATCAAAAGCTGTCAAATGTCAAGTACGTGATAGGTAAAAACATTTTCGTGTTTATGCACGCTGATGTGCTTTGAACGCTGCCCCCCCCCCTCTTTTCTCTTAGTAGTACTCTCTCTTTGCAGATAGTGAAGGGTAGTTAACGCAGGCCTTTGCCCCCGTTGTAATCCGTCGTGCCTGCTTGTCTCTCCATTTGATTGATTGTTATCCAAGCATTTACTGTTTTAGAATTGATTCTCTTTGGTTCATTCTCTATTTACAAACAAGCACAAAGTCGCAATACTCTGTTTAGTCTTTGCAGATAGTGAAAAATCGTGTAAAAAAACAAAAGTAATCGAGCAAAATCAGTAGGCCACTAATGGGATCTCTTTTTGACCTCGCTAAAATAGAAACATTAGAAACAACCCTTCATGAGAAATACGAAACTAGTGAGATGAACTGAGCTCCACACCATGATGGCTGCAAGACAGCTCGGCTCCGCCACCCACCCCGCCCAAAATAACGATAAACTCTATGCAAATATTATAAATATATACAACACACCAGCAAAGTAACAGGGTAAAACATTTTATTAAATAACTATTTACATAACTATTTTATACTTTTTGTTGCCTGATCCGGCTAGCTCAATCGATCGAGCATGAAACTCATGCACTCTGATAGCAAGCGTTGCTGCTGATGCTATGCAGACAAAAACTGGTTTTCAGTTTGTACATTCTTCAAGATTTTTCCATCCAAGGCTGGTTGAGAGTTTGTAGAACGATGGCTTCAGATTTTCAACATACGGTGTGGTGGCGCGGACTGGGAGGGGGCGCTTGGCTCCTGCCCCCTCCCCAAGTCGTGTTGCCCTGGTGTGGACTAAGATCACCCCCGACATAGGTGGCTGGCTCCCGGGGTCCGGCGGAACTTTTTGCCTTTTGATGACTCTTCCATTCTGGACCTTGTCCCACAATCCGTTTGACCTGAAGACACGCTGTAGTGGGGCGCCCCTTTACCGTTTCAGTTGCCATTCCGCCCGCTTTTGCTACACTGTGCCTCTTCCGCCATTCAGCTGTTTACCGCCCGCTCTTGCGACTACAGCGTCTCGCTCACCATGTAGTTGAGTTGCTCCCGCTCTTGCGATGCAGCGATAGGCGGCTGCCACAGGACTCTCAAAATGGCGGCCGGCTCTTCAGATTTGGGCGTGGTCCACTAAAATGGCCCTGGGACACCTTGGAACTCGGACGCTTGTCTGCTAGGGCTTGGGCCCCATTCTCGAAAGCGTCCACTGAGCCTTGAAGATTCTACAAAAGTCTTGGGGGCCCCCCGACTCCCGCAGGCTTCTGGTGGGGAGCGGCTGCCATGATTGCTCGTGGAATGGCCACGACTGAGCTACGAGATGGTGGTGCTCTCATGCGGACGCCAGCTTCAGTCTGAAACATCCAGAAACACTGTAGACTACCAATTCGATCAGTTCCGGTAGTGCCCCCAACGTGACCCGGTAGGGAAGAACTTGCCCTCCCCTCTTTGACTGATGGTTCTTGTTGCCTGTCCCTTCTGTTGTCATTTAACAGAACTTTTTAGACTGCTGAATGGGGTTGTGTTCCGACCGCTGGTTGGTGGAGACATTTTGACTATATTCTGGACCTACGTTGTCGCGTAATGCATTATATGACACGCCGCGTTAGCGCACCCGGAAGTGCTCCGATGCGCGAATCGCAGCTTCCCGAAAGCGATCCGGGGCGCGGCGCGCAGCGCGTAACGTAAGCATAACAGGTCATGTGACTTGTTAATAAAACTTTTCATTGGTTCATTTTACTTTTGTTATTCTAATGATGAAAGGCTTGGTCATATGACCTAAAAATTACGCTTTTTATTGCTTTCGAACATTATTTTTTCTTAAACATATATGTTATAATGTTCCAGGCTAATGTACTTTCCCGGAAAATTTACAACTGTCCTGCAAGTAAAATATATTCCTTTTTCTAGAAAATGTTGCAGGAGTAGAAAACACAACAGCCCTTGACCATTTATCTTTACTGCGTTCCTGCGTATTATACCTTTTATCCGTCATGTAATTGGACTGCTTTATTTCACTTGCCTTTTACTGATTCGAAAACAGTGACTAAAATTAAAAACTTTACCAATGTAAATACTACTACCATGTTTTGTTTTAAAAACTTTTATTGTGAAAATGTCAGTATACAAATACGGGCCTATAACCACGTGGGCCGGCCACGGAGCAAACTGGAATTGTATATGATGAGGAGACATTTACACTGTAGAGGAACGTAACGAGCGGGCCATTAGGTTGCAAGAACTAAGGTGTCTAACAGGTGTCTAACAGTTGCGGAATCGGTGGACGTACATTTTGTAATTAAAATACGACAGGGCCACTTACAATAAAATTATCTAGATTTACATTTGCGGGCAAGTACCATGGGTGACGTTAATTCGAACTTTCAATAGTACAGTAATCAATAACCCATCAGAACTTAATATCAATAGGGATGTCGAAATATTCAATCAATTCTCGTCCCCGCCCGCCATGTGCTTCAAAACTGCATACGTATCTCGTGATATCAAGGTTGTGCAACCAGTACACAACAAGGAGTTACGAGTCCCATTTATACCGGCGCCATTTTGGGCGAGGCCGGGCAGGTCCAGGATATAGTCAAAATGTCTCCACCAACCAGCGGTCGGACCAGAACCCCTTTCGGCAGTCAAAAAAGGTTCAGTTAAATGACAACAGAAGAGATAGGCAACAAGAACCATCAGTCAAAAGAGGGGAGGGCAAGATCTGAAGCTATTCTACAAACTCTCAACCAGCCTTGGATGGAAAAATCCTGAAGAATGTACAAACTGAAAACCAGTTTTTGTCTGTATAGCATCAGCAGCAACGCTTGAACAGCTTTGTGTGAAGCCGCCATTTTGATTCAATCAATAGTGTCCCCCTGCACACATTCAGGGACCTGGTCGTGTCTTCAGGTCAAACGGATTGTGGGACAAGATGCAGAAAAGAAAAGGAAAAAAGTTCCGCCGGACCCCGGGAGCCGGCCGCCTATGTCATGGGCGATCTTTGGCCACACCAGGGCAATAGTGAAGCTGCAGCAGGTGCAAATAAGCTTCAGACAGTGTTACAAGCGCTGCTCAGAACTCTCAACTATGACACCACCTCCGTGCCATCCGGATCTTGGCGCCTTGTGCTGGTTCCAGCCTATTCACACATCGGTCCGCTACTGACACCACCTCATAGGCCAACGGGGCACCCCACGCCGACTTTCGGCGCAGCATTGTAGGATGGCCACACCAGTGCGGCAACTTGCTAGACACCACCTCGGTGCCCTCCAGATCTCGGCGCGTTGTGCTGCCTTCGGCCTACTGTAGCCGCAAGTGCGGACGCAACTCGGCTGGATAGCGAGTGAAGCACCAAGGGGCGCCCCACTGCAGCCGAGGAGCCTCCATCTTGGGGGCGACGCACAGCATCACATTGCTTTCCAATGCAGTCAGATCCTCAAACAGCCCCCACTGACTGACGCGACCACACAGGCCAACGGGGCGCCGCACGCCGACTTTCGGCGCAGCATTGTAGGTTGGCCACACCAGTGCGGCAACTTGCTGGACACCACCTCGGTGCAATCCGGATCTTGGCGCGTTGTGCTGCCTTCAGCCTATTCGCACATCGGTCCGCTACTGACGCCGCCTCACGTGCCAACGGATTTTCTACGCTTTTTATAGCCCTATGCCGCATAACAGGTCATGTGACTTGTTTATAAAACTTTTCATTGGTTCATTTTACTTTTGGTTTCCTAATGATGGAAGGCTTGATCATATGACCTAAAAATAACACTTTTGATTGGATTAAAACATTTTTTTTTCCCCAAACGATGAAAGCCCCACCTTGTTTCTGGATGTTTCAGACTGAAGCTGGCGTCAGCATGAGAGCACCACCATCTCATGGCTCCGTCGTGGTCATTCCGCGAGCAATCATGGCAGCCGCTCCCCACCAGAAGCCTGCAGGAGTCGGGGGCCCCCAAGACTTATGTAAAATCTTCAAGGGTCAGGGGACGTCCGAGTTCCAAGGTGTCCCAGGGCCATTTTAGTGGACCAGGCCCAAATCCGAAGAGCCGTCCGCCATTTTAAGAGTCCTGTGGCAGCCGCCTATCGCTGCACCGCAAGAGTGGGCGCAACTCAACTACATGGTGAGCGAGACGCTGTAGCCACAAGAGCGGGCGATAAACAGCTGAATGGAGGATGAGGCACAGTGTAGCAAAAGCGGGCGGAATGGCAACTGAAACGGTAAAGGGGCGCCCCAGTACAGCAGACGAGCCTCCACCTGGGGAGGCCCGTTCACGCCACCTCCCCCCCCCCCCCCCCCCGGGGCGCCCCGCACCGTTTTTCGGAGCAGCATTGTAGGATGCCAAAACCAGTGCAGCAACTTACTGGACATCACCTGGGTGCCATCCACATCTCAGCGCGTTCTGCTGCCTTGGGACTATTCGCACAACAGACCGCTACTGACGAGGCCTCCCCCCGCACCCCCGGGACGCCCCGCGCCGTTTTTCGGAGCTGCATTGTAGGATACCAAAAACCAGTGCGGCACCCCGCGAACATCACCTGGGTGCCGTCCAGAACTCAGCACGTTGTGCTGCCTTGGGGCTACTCGCACAAAACACAGCTACTGACAATTGTTGCTTCTTTTTTCAAAAAAATGTTTAAATGTATTTACTGTTTTTGTTGCGTTGTATATATTTATAAGTTATTAAAGTGTTATAATCCTACTACTTTGTTGGAGTGCTATATATTTTTAATGTGACACATAATTGTAAAAACTTTGATGTACAAAGAGGCATCCCTGGGATCTTCCGCTTCAGGCTCGGACCCACACACCCTCACAGTGAGAATCCCCTCCCCAAGCACAATACAGGATGGTTATCAGATAGTAGGAACGCGTGTGGTGTGACGGATCTCATCGGGTGGGGGCCTTGATCTACTGTAACTCCTTTGAGGAGGGGTGATTCTCTACAGCTGGGGCCATAAACTACATCTGCAGGGCTAGGTGATAGCCTGGGACCGGCCTGGACAATCGGACACAGAGGAAGAGGAGTGTCAGAGGGTGCGGTAGTGAATAGGGTGAAAGGGAGGTGTCGGGCGGGCACAGGGTGTGATTCTCAGAGAAGAACAGCGCAGATGGGAGGAGGTTTCTGGCCCATGCATGAGAGAGAGAGCGGGGGTGACCAGTGCGTGGGGGAGATGCTTGCGAGGGTGGGGAGCCATGCTGAGGATCGGCGGCGTGCAGAGAGTGGGTCTGGTCAAGGCATCTAAAATGGCTGCCGTGCTCAACAAAAGTGTGGCATTGCAAAATAACAAAATATTTACTCGCAGTGACAAAATGGCGGTCAACAGTTCCTGATTTCCATCGAATCAAACGTTAACAGACGTCACGCAGCAAAAAAAAAAAAAAACGCTCACGCACAGCCGCTGGAAGACATATATCAACATATATGAGCCTCCTCAGCCACCCTCAGAAAACATAAGGGGTCAGGATACGTCTCCCGTACCCCCTTATACCTAGTAATTTAATTAAATCTAAACACAAAATGGCGAATTCACGTTTCGCTACCAGTTTGCGACCCGGTTCGCGAACCGAGAAACGCTTCTACCACGAAAAATCTAATTTTTATTATTTGCCCCACGGGACCCTTTAATAACCCCAACATCATTCCTAGGGGGTCAAGAGGGGTCTACCTTGCCCCCTTTCATTAAATTCCCCCTTCATTTTTCTCATCCTCTTGTCTCTCGATCCTACCGAGAGACAAGATGGCGGCCGCACCGGACTGTTTAGAATGTTGACAGACACCGGAGCTGAGCCAATCAGCTTCGCTACGCAAAGCTCCGTTACGCGAAAAGTACGCGATCTGGAGCGCTATCTGGGACGCTGTCACAGATATATCTGTTTTTTTAAACGTTAATTTCTCAAAATCCACTGGAGAACATATATTGAGACCCAGCAAAGGCACATCGGGCTAACAGTCCCTATAATTTTGCCAAGTTTCGTGTACATCCATTCAGCTGTTCGAGCTAAAAGTGAGGCCAAAGGCCCTATGGAAAAATGAATGGGAAAAACGCGTTTTGGGACCCCCCTTTTTTCTTGGCCCCCCCTTGACGGAACCCCCCCCCAAATTTTCAGGGGCTGCTCAGAAATGAAATGTGCCATTTTCCTGAAAATTTCAGACGATTCCGTCCACAAACGCTAAAGTTATTAGACATAGGATTTTTTCTCTATGGAACTTTTGAAAATTCTAACTATTTATACCTACTGGCGACCGCCAGTAGGATATATATATATATATATATATATATATATATATATATATATATATATATATATATATATATATATATATATATATATATATATATATATATATATATATATATATATATATATATATTTTTTTTTTAAATCCCTCTTTTCACCCTAAACTAATTCCACCCGGATCCCTTTAAATACCCCAGCACCCCAAAATCCTAACCCACCCTTACTCCTTAAAATCCCCCTCCACCCTTCAACACTAACCCTTCCTGACCCTAGAAATACCCCTGTACCCCAAAACCTAGCCCTGAACCCTAAAAATACCCCTGTATTTTTGGAGAAGTGTGGCTTACCGGTTAGAGGAGGCAGACCCAGACGCAGAGGTCAGACCCGGGACGAGGGTTCAATCCCCGACGCGGCAGGGTCCTGAGCACAAAATGTCCACGGACTCGATAATTCTCGCCTTGGTGCCTACTCGAATCATGGGTTTACACTCTGCAACTCTGGGCAATAGCTTGCTTAATCTCCACTATGGCCCCACCGCGATGGGATGCCTGGCTTTCACCTTGGGGATGCCCAGGAGGGGTTATCTCGCAGGGAAAGGCCAGGACGGGTTCCCAAAGCAAGCGCCTTCAGACCTTACGGTGAAAGGCGCTATATAAGAACGCATGATTTACGATTTACCCCAAAACCCAAACCTATCACTGAAGCCTAAAAATACCCCTGTACCCCCAAACCTATCCCTGAACCCTAAAAATACCCCTGTACCCCAAAACCCAAACCTAGCCCTGAACCCTAAAAATACCCCTGTACCCCAAACCCCAAACCTAGCCCTGAACCCTAAAAATACCCCTGTACCCCAAAACCCTAAAATACTTCTGAACCCCTAAAACATATACCCCAACACCCCAAACACACCCTTAAAATACTCCTGAACCCCTAAAACATATACCCCAACACCCCAAACTAAAACCATATACTTACCTTACACTTAAATATTAAAAACATATGCTTTTCCATTCATGCTTTTACAACGAACTTCGTTGTAAAAGCATGCGTGGTAAAAGCATATAAGATGTAATGGCATGCGTTGTAATGGTATGCGGAGTGAAGGTATGCCGAATGAAAGTTGCGTTGTGAAGGTGTTTTACCTAAAAACACGGCTGAATAACTGACATCAAACTGAGACAAAAACAGAGAAAAAGAGTGCGAGACAGAGAAAGGTTATTAAGAGACAGGTGAGCAAAGTAGTTTAATGTGAGCACAGGAGAAAGAATGGAGAGAAAAGAAACCAGATATCGCGCCAGAGACTCGTGGGGCATTCTGCAGGGACTCTGAGGTCCAGGAGTCCTCGGGGGCACACAGCTGCCTCCAATCAGCCCCTCTCTCCACCGGCTGCACTTTTACTGCTCGCGCCACCCGCTTCCCGGGTGACGCATCACACCAGAGACTTGTGGGGCATTCTGCAGGGACTCCGAGGTCCAGGAGTCCTCGGTGCCACACAGCTGCCTTCAATCAGCCCCTCCCTCCACTGGCTCTTTGAAATAACAATCCTTCACCCGATTCGCGGATCATGCATGGGCGCACGCCGGGCGAAGCCCAGGCCAAGGGCGGGCCCGTCTGTGCCAGTCAGGGCACGGGCGGGCCCGTCTGTGCCCGTCAGGGGCAGGGCAGGCCCACGTCCCTTGGCTGCATACTTCGAGGACTAGCACCCGAGTGGTAAGATCATCGGTGACTGACTCTTCTACGAGGTCCCTCTTAACACGTGTTTCATTCCTCCAGAGATATCCGTTCTTCTTTTCTCTGCTCTTTAGTAATGGTTATTTAGTTTGTTTGTATCCAAGTTCGCTCATTTAGCCCATATCAACTTGTGAGTTTGTCATTTGTAATAAGATTGATGGAGAAACGCAAGAGCACTGTGGGCACCTTAAACGCCTTCTTGGTGAGAGCGGAATCCCTTCTCACCCATGAGATTCAAATAACGGAGCGCAGGCTCCCACTTGATACCTTACAGATCCCATTGACCAGGGAGGAAGACTCCACTACACCATTAACCTCAAAGATGAACATCGTTCAAACCCCCCCTAACCCTCCCCCCGGCTACTCAATCTCAATCCCTCACGAGACATGATAAGGAGATTGACAACATTACTTCTGCAGGGACAGGGCCCCAAACCCGGAAACAAACTAAATTAATGAAAGGGCATGTAATAAGAACAAAACAGAAGGGAGACAAGGGGGGCACAGATGGAAGGAAAAAAGACCATCATGGCTCTAGTCTTCTGGGATCTGCTTCAGTAGCAACTCAAACAGAGGTAGTTCCCAACCACTTTGAACCGCAGAAAGACCTATCCACATCAAACTCCAAAGATGTCTCACAAGGCTCGAGGGCTTCTATTGAAGATCTTGTTAGAGGTATCATGGAAGTACAGATTAGGGCCATGACAACCCAGACGAGTGCACTCCTTGATGACAGATTTGGCCGCATAGAGAGGAAGATAGAGCAACTGAATCAGTGTCCAACTAGAAAACTCAGAAACGACCCACAGCAGCAAGAATCCTTCCCCCAAGCAAAAGGGTGGCTATAGGCAATCTTCTCAAGAGCCCAAGTCTGGCCCCCAAAGGGAACCTCAACCAGAAATCTTAATAAGCCATATAGCAGAGGATCCTAAACTAAAGGTCACCGCTAGGGTGGAAAATATGCATTTTCAAGGGCAAGATAAAAGGGACAACCTTATCAACCCTATTGTCCAACCCAGCAGAGATAATTTAGCTTTACCACGAGCATCCTGCCCCTACGTACTAATCTTAACAGGGGTCCCACCTTTTAAAACAGGCATAGACTGAATCCTGGCCTTCCCTTTGTAATAAAGTGGTGGATTGGCTAACAAAATATAAGCATTTTAACCCTCAGCACATAAATGAAATGTTGATGTTCGCAGAGTGGGGTGGGGCGGGTTGACCCTTCTTCAAAGCCCGCTCAGTGCGATTGTATAGTTATAAACTTTAGGTCCCAATGAATGGTTCGCTTTCTTTTAAACCACGAAGAGGAACTTCCCGCTTTATCCACAACTATCACGGCCTTTACTCTGGGCTTTTTCTACAAACCTGTTCCCAGGTCTAGAGGGGAAGGAAATGGCTCTGTTATAACCGCTAACAGGCTCGAGCGGCTATGACTTCTAGAGGAAGTGGACTGACAACTAATTTGTGCATCTGGGCCTATTTCCCGCTTAAACGAAGATAATAGCAGGGATCAGTCAATCACCCCTGTCCTTATTCCACCCTTGGTAGCAGTCTGTGCAGTAAACCCTCTGCCTCTCACTTCTAAACCCACTTCGGTCTCATTTGAACAAGAGGAAGAACCTTTGACAACTAATTCTGGTAATAGACCTTTACTGCAGAGCCCCCCTTTGGTAGCAGTCTGTGCAGTAAACCCTCGGCCTCTCACTTCTAAAGCCACTTCGGTCTCATTCAAACAAGAGGAAGAACCCTTGACAATTAATCTTGGTAATAGATCTTTACTGCAGACCCCCCCAAAAACAAAATGGCTTAGATCGAGACACGGGTTCCCTAACTGGTAGTATGTGTTTAAAGGAACTCGAAGGCCCGTTAATAGCCCTTTCCACTGCTGCAAATTCCACGAGAGGGATCCCACTCAGTATTATTTTTGGGAATATTGTTGGCCTTCGTTCTAAGATTAATCAAGGGGAGTGGCTTACATTTGTGCGGACTTATGGCATTCTTTGTTTACAAGAGACGTGGGCTGTATTACCTATTCACCTAAATGGTTACAAAACCTTTTTCTCCCTGGCAAATCCATCTCCATCAGGGCGTGCAAAAGGAAGCTTAGTGGTTTATATTTATAACTTAATACAAGTGGGGCAAATTACTGCTCTAAAAATGGAGGCTAACTACCAGATCATTTCAATAGATCTTAACAAACTGGACCTCATTATGCTAGTTATTTTTACAATAAGATACAGCAATCTCAGTTAATTACGACTTGAAGGAAATTTGTGACTTCCTTCGAGATTTTAATAACCACCATCAAGGAAAAAACCCAATCATTATTTGGGGCAGCGACTTCAATTTACCCCTCTGTGAACGAAATGGCAATACCACATGTGGCTTCTTAGATGAGCACGAAAACAATATGACCCACTTTATCCACTCCCAGATTGGTGTTTGTTTGAACGAGACTATCATGATCCTGCAACTGGCCAACGCAATGAGTTATCTCCCACTGTTCCTCTAACCCCAACCTTCAACGGTGGAGATGCTTCTAGTTGTATAGATTTCATCTTTCTGGCAAGTAGGGCTTCATCCCTTATATCGAATTTTAAAACTCATGACTGCGTATTTAGTGATCACTTCCCTATCTCAATCACCCTTTCTCTTCAGTTGGTACGAGGGAAGGATAGGTGGACAAGTCTTTATGGGGAGGAAAGTTTGACTATGAACAGATTAAATGGTTACACCATTAAGTGGGCTCAGTCAGATCCGGATGAGATTACTGAAAGGGTCGTTAAAAACTCCTTGACTGCAATTAGCGTCTGTCTGGCTGATCGATCAACCCCGCAGGAGATTGGTAGTAATCAAATCTGTTAAAGAAGCCTTAACCATTAAACCCAAGGTTGGCTTGTTCAATTCAACATGTACGAAAGCTTATTCTACCTGAAAACCGCCCTCAATAAAACCCCTAGAGACAGGGCAGAGATTATTCAATGTAGGAAAACTTATCACAAGGCCCTACGACAAAGGAAACTGGAATTCAAAGAGGAATTATGGGCAGAACTACATAAAAGTTGTGTAACAAATGACAGCGCAGCTTTTTGGGATGTCCTAAACACTCCATTTCTGTCCGGCCCAAGGGAGAACAGTAAGATAGAAGTTACTATCGATGAATTGGCCTAGATAGGTCATTTCTCGCAAATATTTGGAGCAAAAGCAAATATGTCCCTAGTACAGTGCGATCTAGGGTCAAGTAGCAATAGTACTATTTCTTCTATTTCACTGGATCTAGATTTTACTTTAGCTGAAGTTGAGCATGCCCTAAATGCCAGCAAAGGGGGTAAGGCCCCAGGCCCCGACATGGTGCCTGTTGACCTCTACAAATTTAAAACCGATCTTTGGGCCCCAATTCTGCTTAGGGTACTGGAAGCCACCAGTAAAGTTGGTTTGCTGGAATCCTGGTCAGACACTATCCTGATTCCAGTTTTTAAAAAGGGCGATTGTCATAGTCCAACGTGTTACTGTCCTATTTCATTACTGGATTCTTTAGGAAAAGTTGTGGGGCGTATTTTATTAGAACGCCTTCAGTACTGGAGGAAAGATAATAAGATCATATCTGACCTTTAGTACGGATTTAGGGAAGGCCTGGGTACCATCGAGCAGGTTCTAAACTTGACTTTACTCAGGAGTAAATACGTGGACACAAAGGGTGGGAGATTACATATGGCCTACGGAGATCTTACTGCAGCGTTTGACTGCGTAGGTCATATAAAGCTCTTGTAAATTTTAACAAGAATGGGTGTTGACCCTCTGCTAGTTAATTACCTGTGTGAAATCTACTCTTAACGCTACAGCCAGAGTGAAATTTGGCCTGGGGGTCGAACTAACTGCACCTTTTAAGGTTGAGCAGGGAGTAAGACAGTGCTGTGTCCTGGCCCCCTTCCTCTTTACCCTCTACACAAATGGCTTGGAAGTAGCCATGTTGGAGGGGTGCCAGGACCTACCCCTAGTCCCCTAGTCAAAATCGTCCGATCCCCGCTCTCCTGACGCAGTGATTTTTGCCCCCACTCCCCTCGAACTCCAGCGCTCACTAAATCGATACAGTTCATTCATGTCAAATTTAGATCTAAAAATTAATATAAAAAAACGTTTATCATGAATTCTGGCTGAACATTAAGAAAAGGGAGAGACATATATATACATAACTCTAGGGTGGAGCACACCTACCTATCCCTAACTCAGTTGTAATTGACGAAAAGGGCATGTGGAGAAGAGCAATAGAGGCCAGAAAATTGCAATTTTATAAAATCAACCATGGCCCTAGTAAATTGTACACAGAGATTAGGCAAACGACCCCCTGAGGAAATGATACGTATCTACCAGGCTAAATGCATCAGCACCACCGTCTATGAGGCGGGGTGTGGGGATATGTTCTGGCGGAATCTCTCCAAAAAGTGGAGAACAGTTTTTTAAGGTTTCTCCTTGCTGTCCCACAGAGTACGTCTACATTCAGTTGCCACCAAGAACTAGGCCTGCCCTACATCACCGACATTATAAAGATCCAGCCAATCCTTTTTTGCCATCGCCTTTGGACATCAAACCAGTTAGTTTTTACTCAATCTGTCTTAACAGATTGTCTCTGACTTGAAAACGTTACTAAGATTGGCTGGCTCCAATATGTTCAAGTTCCAAAATTTGTATAGCGCACTACTCACCCAGAGGGTCTCAAGGCGCTTAAGGGAGGGAGGTGCTTTACTTGTCGAATATCCAAGTTTTTAGTTGCTTTCTGAAGGAGAGGTGGTTCTGTGTAAGGCGAAGGTGGGTGGGGAGAGAGTTCCAGGTTTTGGCCGCTAAGTAGGAGAAGGATCTTCCACCCATGGTGGATCTGTGGATGCGCGGAATAGCGGCGAGGGCTTGATTGGACGATCGTAGTTGGCGGGAGGGGGTGTAGAAGGAAAGTTGCGTGTGGAGGCATTCGGGTCCTATGTTGTAGAGGGCTTTGTGTGCGTGGGTGAGCAGATGGAACGTTATTCTCTTGTTGACAGGGAGCCAATGGAGGTCTTTGAGGTGGCCGGAAACGTGGGCTTGCCGAGGGATGTCCAATATGAGTCTGGCTGAGGCGTTTTGGATGCGTTGGAGTTTTTTCTGTAGTTTGGCTGTGGTTCCGGCGTAAAGAATGTTTCCGTAATCCAGTCGGCTTGTGACCAGTGCGTGGGTGACCGTCTTTCTTGTTTCGTGGGGATCCAACGGAAGATTTTTTTGAGCATGCGTAGGATGTTGAAGCAAGATGATGAGACGGCGTTGACTTGTCTGGTCATCGAGAAGGAGGAGTCCAGGATGAAGCCCAGGTTACGTGCGTGGTCCGTAGGAATGGGTGCGGTTCCCAGGGCCGGTGGCCACCATGAGTCGTCCCAAGCAGAGGGGGATGACCCTAAGATGAGGACTTCCGTTTTGTCCGAGTTTAGTTTTAAATGGCTGTTCTTCATCCACTCGGCTACTTCTTTCATTCCTTCGTGTAAGTTGGTTTTGGAGGTGTTTGGGTCTTTGGTGAGGGAGAGGATCAGCTGGGTGTCGTCTGCGTAGGAGATGATGTTGAGGTTGTGTTGGCGTGCGATGGATGCGAGGGGACTCATGTATACGTTGAAGAGGGTGGGACTGAGTGATGATCCTTGTGGTACGCCGCAGATGACTTCGGTGGCCTCTGATTTGAAAGGGGGGGGGAGGCGGACTCTCTGGGTTCTTCCAGCGAGGAACGAGATGATCCATTCCAATGCTTACCCTTGTATTCCGACGTTGCTGAGGCGTTGTATGAGGGTGCTATGACAGACTGTGTCGAAGGCTGCGGAGAGGTCAAGTAAGATGAGGGCAACTGTTTCTCCGTTGTCCAGTAGTGTTCGAATGTCGTCTGTTGCTGCGATGAGGGCGGTTTCGGTGCTGTGTTTGGCTCGGAAGCCGGATTGTGAAGGGTCGAGGGATTTGTTGGATTCGAGGAAGGCGCCGAGCTGACTGTTGACGGCTTTCTCAATGACTTTGGCAGGGAATGGGAGGAGCGAGATGGGGCGGTAGTTCTTAAGTTCGGTGGGGTCTGCTGTGGGTTTCTTCAGAAGGGCGCTGAGTTCAGCAAGTTTTCAGTTTTCCGGGAAGGTAGCGGAGTTGAAGGAACAGTTGATGACATCGCGGAGATGGGGTGCGATGATGGAGTCTGCTTTGTTGAAAATGTGGTGGGGACATGGGTCGGTTGGCGATCCAGAGTGGATGGAGTTCATCAGGCGGATGGTGTCTTTGGTGGTGATTGGGTTCCAGGCGCAGAGGTTGTTAGAGTGCGGTTTAGGTTCAGAGGTGGGTGGCGTGGACTCGTCTTCAGACTGGTTTTCAAAGCTGTTATGTATTTCGGCGATTTTGTTGTGGAAGAATGAGGATAGGGAGTCGCTGAGGTCTTGGGAGGGAGTGATATCGTTGGTGCCTGCGGTGGGGTTAGTAAATTCTTTGACGATGTTGAAAAGTTCCTTGCTGTTTTGGGCATTGTTGTCAAGTCGATCCTTGAATGCTGATTTCTTGCTGGAACGGATTAATTGGTGGTGTTTGCGGGTGGCGTTCTTGAAGGTGGTTAGGTTGTCAGTGGTTGGGTTTTTTCTCCAGGTTCTCGAGAGTACGACAGAACTTCTTTGATTTCTTAAGATAGTCGTTGAACCAGGGGGCTTTTTTGCTGCCTTGCTTGATTAGATGGTTTTTCAAGGGTGCTAGTTCGTCGGCGCTGTGGGTGATCCATTGTGGGATGTTAGCGGCTGCTTGGTTTGGGTCCGATGATTTGGCTGGGGGGTTTTGGTGAAGTGATGTGAAGAGCTGGTCGGTGGTGATTTTGTTTCAATTTCTTTGAGGAATAGGTTGTGGGGGGTTGTGGATCGTAGTCTTTTTGTAGTTGAAGTGAACGCAGCTGTGGTCTGTCCAATGGAGAGCTGTGGTGCGATCAAAGGAGACGTGCTTGCTGGAGGTGAAGATAGGGTCGAGCGTGTGTCCGGCAAAGTGGGCGGGGGTGTCAAAAAGTTGTTTGAGTCCGAGATTGGCTAGGTTGTCCAGAAGGGTGGTGGTGTTGCTATTGTTTTTCTTTTCCAGGTGGAAGCTGAGGTCTCCCAATAGTATGTAGTCCTCTGAGGGGAGGGCGTGAGGGGTGATTAAGTCAGTGATGTCTTCGCTGAATTGTGTGCGGGGTCCTGGTGGTCTGTAGATGAGGGTGCCTCTGAGTGTGGTTTTGGGGTCGGTGTGAATCTGGAAGTGTAGGTGTTCGGCGGTAGCGAGGTTATCGTCGGAACTGGTCGTGATGCGGATGGTGTTCTTATGGACGATGGCGATGCCTCCTCCTGTTTGGTTGATGCGGTCCTTTCTGATGATCTTGTAGGCGTCCGGGATGGCTATGGCGGTGTCGGGTGCTGATGAGGCGTTCATCCATGTTTTTGTAAGGAAGGCGACGTCCGGCGATGTGGTGTCGAGTAGGTTCCAGAGTTCAATGGAGTGTCTGTGGACTGAGCGGGTGTTGAGCAGGATTCATTTTAGGTGGTTAGTGTCGGAGCTTTCTTTGGAGTTTGTGGGTTTGGTGTGGGTCTTGATGCAGTCGAACTTGCAGGAGTGGCAGGTGAAGGGTCCATGGGAGTGTCCTGGGGCGGCTTGGTAGCAGTTTGGGAATCGGCCGGGGTTAAGGGCTGAGAGGGTTGTGGCGTCGTATGTTATGCGGGCGGAGTGGGAATTGCGGGGGGCAGGGGGTCTGGCGCTGGGCGCGGTCCAGGCGTAGACGGGCTTAACTTTGGCGCGCATGGGGGGCGCATGGGGCGCGCATGGGGCGCGACCGCTGCGCGCGGAGGCATCTGTCATAAGAGGGTAGTGGAGGGGGAGGGGCGAGGGAGGATCAGCTGGGAGCCGGGAGCGAGGTGGAGATCCGGGCAGGGAGGCACAACAACAAACAACAAAATGGCAGCAGGCCAAAAAGCGAAACTGAATTGGGGCACAACCTTCAATAAACGCTTTGCACAGATGAAATTATTCAGCCAAAGGCAGCCAAGCACAATACAATGCTACTGAGTGCGCGCTTTCAGAATATAGCGCTACAATAAATATGTAAGCAGAACAGCAGACAGGCACTAATGCGCTTTTTCGAAATAAAGCGCTACGATTACAATATTAATAGCGGACAGGCACTAATGGAAGTAGGAGCAATGCGGGCTCTCCAATTATCTGGCAGTAAAAGCATTTTGGCAGTGAAAAGCTCTACGATACCGCAACAGTGCAGGGAGCAGCGTGGGGAGCGACCGCTTCTGAGGGCTTCAGGACGGTCACAGCGTTAATGCACGAGGGTGAGGCCTACAGTATCAATGGGAGGGAGGATCAGCTGGGAGGCGGGAGCGGGGTGGAGATCCGGGCAGGGAGGCACAACAACAAACAACAAAATGGCAGCAGGCCAAAAAGCGAAACTGAATTGGGGCACAACCTTCAATAAACGCTTTGCACAGATGAAATTATTCAGCCAAAGGCAGCCAAGCACAATGCAATGCTACTGAGTGCGCGCTTTCAGAATATAGCGCTACGATAAATATGTAAGCAGAACAGCAGACAGGCACTAATGCGCGTTTTCGAAATAAAGCGCTACGATTACAATATTAATAGCGGACAAACACTAATGGAAGTAGGAGCAATGCGGGCTCTCCAATTATCTGGCAGTAAAAGCAATTTGGCAGTGAAAAGCGCTACGATACCGCAACAGTGCAGGGAGCAGCGTGGGGAGCGACCGCTTCTGAGGGCTTCAGGGTGGTCACAGCGTTAATGCACGATGGTGAGGCCTACAGTATCGGTGGGAGGGAGGATCAGCTGGGAGGCGGGAGCAGGGTGGAGATCCGGGCAGGGAGGCACAACAACAAACAACAAAATGGCAGCAGGCCAAAAAGCGAAACTGGATTGGGGCACAACCTTCAATAAACGCTTTGCACAGATGAAATTATTCAGCCAAAGGCAGCCAAGCACAATACAATGCTACTGAGTGCGCGCTTTCAGAATATAGAGCTACGATAAATATGTAAGCAGAACAGCAGACAGGCACTAATGCGCGTTTTCAAAATAAAGCGCTACGATTACAATATTAATAGCGGACAGGCACTAATGGAAGTAGGAGCAATGCTGGCTCGCCAATTATCTGGCAGTAAAAGCAATTTGGCAGTGAAAAGCTCTACGATACCGCAACAGTGCAGGGAGCAGCGTGGGGAGCGACCGCTTCGGAGGGCTTCAGGACGTTTTTTTGTCAAGAAGTTTTTCTATGATCTTGGTCTGGAGAAATATCATAATCCTTTAGAACTGTCACAGATCTCTAGTAAACTGTTAAAAAATCAATGCTTAACCCACTTAGCGGATCTCCGCTTGGTGGCTGAAGCCAATAAAATCTCGGCCCAGCATTCCCTGTTGATTCAAACCTCCCTGGAGATCCAGACTTACTTAACCTGGAATTTAAGCAGCTATGACAGATATCTGTTGACCAGGTTTAGGCTCAATATTTTCCATTGATTTGTTACTTTTCCAACTACTAATGACTGGTCAAAGATGCTATGCCATAGTTCCTGTGATGGAATATCCTCTCAGTCTCTTCTACAGCTGACCCTTTTTTGTAAATTCTACACTGAACCTAAAAGCGATGGCTACTGCCAATTTTAAAAAGTCTGGGCCCACACCAATGTCGACCCGATTTCATGGTCCTCCAATTTCTGGAGTCTGACCTCCTAGCTTTAAATATAGCTAGGTTTTTAAAATTCTGTATTTGCCACAGAACCAATTTATAGTTCAAGATTGATGCACTTTAACTCTTGGTTGCACGCTTTTTAATTGCAAATTTCTTGTAACTATCTTACTGTGTTTTTTAACAAATAACTCATGTCATTTTCTACTGGAAAATGTATTAATTTGATATGTATATACTTTTATGGTTTTCTCCTAAATGAAACCGAATAAAGTACATTTTGACTCGACACCAGACAGAGAAGAGAGACTAACCAGAAAGAGAGCGAGCCAGATAGAGAAGCATGCAGGATTATAAAAACACAGCTGAAGAACTGACATCAAACAGAGAAACAAACAGGGAAAAGAAAGAGGGCACGAAAGAGAAAGGTTATGAAGAGAAGTGAGTAAAGTAGCGGAATGTGAGCACATGATAGAAATTGGAAAAAGAGTGAGAGAGAAGCATGCAGGATGTTAAAAAAAACACAGCTGAACAACAGACAAACAGGAAAAAAGTAAAGGGCGAGTGAGAGAAAGGTTATACAGAGACCGGCGGGAAAAAGAGCAGAGAGAGACGGTGAATGGGGAGCAAGTTTTTTTTGTGGGGTTGGGGGGAGTTTTTATATAGCACAAACTCGACCCAAAGGTATCAGAGCTCTTTACATTTGCAGACGAACACATTGATTTTGTTAGGCATGGGATGATTAAAATGTTTGCCTAGAATGACAGGATGTTGAGCGCCCCTCCGGAGACTCGAAGCCTGTTCCCCAGCTTCGAGGTGGACCGCTCTAGCACTTGGACCCAAGAGGTATGTTTGGTATTAACTACACCAAATAAAGTCTAAAATTGCTTGGTTTGGAATTTATCAAGTGCAATAAATAACACCTATTTAACGTTTTCCGCAGTTAATAACATACACCAACATTATACGCCTTGACCTGGTTATTACTAGCTCTTTTTCTCCCCATTAAACCAGTCTCTTTAAGCTTTGAGAAGGGAGGCTATAGGGGACAAGACTGGTTAGGGTATGGTTGGGCGCGGGTTCCCTCGTCATATGTTGCAGACACAGCCAGGGCCGTTTCTACAATTAGGCAAAACTAGGCGGTTGCCTAGGGCGGTAAAAGGGCTAGGGCGGCAAAAGGGGGAATTGTTTTTCAATTTGTGCATGCATAAAACGCCTACTGGAACAGTCTGCATTCATTTCACAGAAGTAGCAGGTCAAGTTCTTTACGTATGTTATCCTTCTTGTCATTTTTATAATTCCAGCATTGTAAAGAAACCATACGGAACCCATTTCATAACCTTTAAAAGCAGTATAAATAATGTCACCATTCTCGTGCAGCCACATGGAAAAGAGTACACATTTAAGTGAACGTAAAAAAAGTAAGAAAAGCTACAAATATATTGTATTTTAAATAACATCACTAAGTTTGCCAGGAACACATTGCAGTGCTCCAAGTGACAAATGGGAAAGGAAAAAAGGAAGAAAAATGTGGAGAAGTGGAGATAAAGGGGGTCATCAGAGATAACAAAGCGGAAAAGAGCACAACACACAGCACAATAAGCTCTTTCTTAAAGTGTCAAACTGAATTTCTTCCCAGAATCCATGTCGTTGATCACTGCAACTTATTGGGAGACTCAATGTGTATGAGCAATAAGGAATCCGGGCCTAGATTCACAAAAAGTCATTCAGAGATGGGCTACATCATAAAAAGTTATACTGCACTATGCAACTTTTTTGCCTCATGGTCAGGGAGCAGCACCTGTATGGGAGTGCAAGCGCACCTGCTTGTACATGCTGCGCAGCATAGTGGTGTGTGGAGCGGGCTGGCGGTACCAGTGTGTGGGTCACCAGGGGCGTCAATCTTGTAGCGTGGGAAATCGCTATCAATGACCGCCCTGGGCATAATTTTTAGCCAGTCCCCAAGCGGTGCTTTATGCAGCAGCTAGTAATGGTGACTATGTCTTGCATGTCGCACCACCCTCTCTCTCGGCGAGCGGTGGACAGACTGTTTGTGTCGGCTGTTCTAGTGCCAAGGAAAAAAAATAACCGTGACAGGTAATTGTTTTATAATTCACGAATTTCATTTGTTTTTAAGCAGGGAAACAGGTGGCTAATAGCACGCCACACATAAAAAATATATGGTGCCAAGAGGCTTATTTTTTCCATCACGCCAATCTGAAATTCGTTTTTTGTTTTTTCATCCCAAAATACAGGTTCAGGACTTATTATGGTCTGCAAATAGTGAAAAAATACTTATAGCCATCATTTATTCTCTAAACTGCAATAAGAACAAGTTCACATTGTGCTCTTCCTCTTGCGCTTTAGCTTTTGGGGTTGTTTGTCACGAATTTTGATGCAAAACATATTAGCGGCGGCTAGATATGAAGCGTTTGCTTGACTTGCGTGAATAAAATCTTAGTGAGACTCTCCAATCCACCTGGTTCTCGAGTCAGTTTGGCAGCTCTATATGATTTACTACTCAAATGTACCCGGGCAACTATTGTACCGCGCTGTGATGTTCTACGGCTACGTTTGCGCTCTATACGCCCACTTATAAAACATACATCGCTAATTAAATTGTGCCTCGGGGCTTAGATAATAGGTCAATATTATGCAACACAGAGGCACTCCTTTTTAACTTGGAGAGATAAAAGGCTGAGTAGACTGTGCAAATATTTCAATTTTTGACCAGCTAACACAGCAGATCTCTGCAGCAAGCGGTTAACCTACTCAGCCGTTTTGCCATGTGCTCTTTGATTGTTGGTGTTATTTATACTCAGGGCCACTTGAAATTAATCCACAGAGGGAACCAAATTATGCAGAGAGTTGGCTAAATTATGCGTAAAAAAAGGCAAATTATGCAACATAACGCAGCACATTTTGTGATCTAATGCATTAATTGTTCTAGCCTGAATGACAGGGGGAGAGAGAGATGGTAGTAAAAGGGAGGGGGTGGCACTTTTCAATTCTCGCCTAGGGCAGCAAAACACCTAGAAACGGCCCTGACTGCACTATGCAACTTTTTTGCCTCATGGTCAGGGAGCAGCACCTGTATGGAAGTGCAAGCGCACCTGCTTGTACATGCTGCGCAGCATAGTGGTGCGTGGAGCGGGCCGGCGGTACCAGTGTGTGGGTCACCAGGGGCATCAATCTTGTAGCGTGGGAAATCGCTATCAATGACCGCCCTGGGCATAATTTTTAGCCAGTCCCCAAGCGGTGCTTTATGCAGCAGCTAGTAATGGTGACTATGTCTTGCATGTCGCACCACCCTCTCTCTCGGCGAGCGGTGGACAGACTGTTTGTGTCGGCTGTTCTAGTGCCAAGGAAAAAAAATAACCGTGACAGGTAATTGTTTTATAATTCACGAATTTCATTTGTTTTTAAGCAGGGAAACAGGTGGCTAATAGCACGCCACACATAAAAAATATATGGTGCCAAGAGGCTTATTTTTTCCATCACGCCAATCTGAAATTCGTTTTTTGTTTTTTCATCCCAAAATACAGGTTCAGGTCTTATTATGGTCTGCAAATAGTGAAAAAATACTTATAGCCATCATTTATTCTCTAAACTGCAATAAGAACAAGTTCACATTGTGCTCTTCCTCTTGCGCTTTAGCTTTTGGGGTTGTTTGTCACGAATTTTGATGCAAAACATATTAGCGGCGGCTAGATATGAAGCGTTTGCTTGACTTGCGTGAATAAAATCATATAGTGAGACTCTCCAATCCACCTGGTTCTCGAGTCAGTTTGGCAGCTCTATATGATTTACTACTCAAATGTACCCGGGCAACTATTGTACCACGCTGTGATGTTCTACGGCTACGTTTGCGCTCTATACGCCCACTTATAAAACATACATCGCTAATTAAATTGTGCCTCGGGGCTTAGATAATAGGTCAATATTACGCAACACAGAGGCACTCCTTTTTAACTTGGAGAGATAAAAGGCTGAGTAGACTGTGCAAATATTTCAATTTGTGACCAGCTAACACGGCAGATCTCTGCAGCAAGCGGTTAACCTACTCAGCCGTTTTGCCATGTGCTCTTTGATTGTTGGTGTTATTTATACTCAGGGCCACTTGAAATTAAGCCACAGAGGGAACCAAATTATGCAGAGAGTTGGCTAAATTATGCGTAAAAAAGGGCAAATTATGCAACATAACGCAGCACATTTTGTGATCTAATGCATTAGTTGTTCTAGCCTGAATGACAGGGGGAGAGAGAGATGGTAGTAAAAGGGAGGGGGTGGCACTTTTCAATTCTCGCCTAGGGCAGCAAAACACCTAGAAACGGCCCTGCATCTATGCATGGCTGTTATCAGCAAAAAACCTTATTCAAACAAATAGAAAAGCAAAATTGAAAAGTCTTGAACTATCCGATGTATTGTAGTATTAAGTGGGAAACAAAATGATACTTCTTTTCTTGAATATATGTATTGAAGGAGTAAATCATAGTTACTCTAATATTCGGAAGAGAAATACTTTGATGCCATTATGAGTTTCACATTGTCCTTTACATCCACTTCAACCTACAGTGCATACTGGACACAAGGGTGATGCGGACCCTTTTGACATTGACTGGGCCTGCGGTACACACCTCTGAGGGGCTTAGTGTGTAAATGTCAGCACATCCAGTCTTTAGAAAATTGTTTTAACTAACTACCTATCTAGATATCTATCTAGTTTTCCTAACATTACTTCTAGGAATGTATACTGTGTCCATTACACAAAGGGGATGTTGTTCTGGTGGAGAATGCCCTACAGGCTGTGTATGATAAAACCTTGTGATATCTTAAATTCAGGGCTGGACTGGGAGCTGAATCACAGCCCTCGCATTTTGGGTTGGACCAGTCCCGGAAAGGAGGAGGGGGCGGGGGGGCATGCAAGTGTGAAGCTCTGCTGCTTTTGTTATCCAGTCAATTCTAGAAAACCTGAAAGGGATAAAAGATTTCGACCTTATGGACAAAACAATATATTATTGCCATTATTATGAATGGCGAAAGTCCTGAGTAACTACAACATATGGTAAAACTCCACCTGGTAATAATGGGTTTGGGGTAGAAGTAATACCAAATGCAGTATTTACCAGGGGATTATACACTTGTTCACTAAAGACATTTGGAATATGCAAAATATACGGAAATTGGCACTACTACACTGATTTCTGCACCTGAATCCACAATTTCGTGCCTTTGTTTCTGGCGACAAAGTCCTCCAGGTTTGATGGAGGATTTATTCCAGGACATGAATGGACTGCAAAACTAACATATGTAGTAATATCACAGGACTTGTAACACTATTCGTGTTTTAAAATGGTATTAAGGCCAAAATTGTAATAGGGTCCTTTGTATATAGAACATTTATTAAGCATTTTTGTCATCAGATCCAGGTAACAATGTCAATCATCCATCTCCACAATGATGGGCCCAAGCTACAGGCTGCAAGTACCCCTTGAGACCAAGAGCAGCAACTCAAGGGAAGCCACAACATAATGGGTAGGTCAGACCACCGCACAACACTTTTGGTGTTGAGGGTCTCTCCCAGTGTCAAATAAGTAGACAAAATATGGGTTTATTTTTCTCTGCTTCTGTGGTTGATCTGGCTTGCCCTGCTCCTCAGCAGAGCAACAGGCTGGAGCTGGGACACTGAAAAAGAAAGTAAGAGTGGCTTTTTGGAGTAGGGCAGCTGAGCAGAGGATCCGCTTCATTATTGGTGTGGTGCTCTGTATCTAGAACTCCCTTCAATGAGGGCCTGAAGGAAGCCACCATGTAAGAGCTAAACAATTGCTAAGGAGCGGGGCTCCAACTGGGCACACCAGCGCAAGCAGAAACACACACCAGAGGAACAGAGAGCTGACAGCTAGGCAATGCTTTCTGAGCAAGGCTATAACAATACTTATTACACACATAGGAAGTATTCCGATTCACCTAACAGAGCCCAGCATTCCACCACTCTGCGTGTTTGTACTGGATATAGTAGGGTTGCTCGGCATTAACTACACACTGCATTGTTTTAAACAGTGATCATCAGTTCCTTATGTTTAGCCTTGGGATCAGCCCATCTCAGCCATCTTAAAGAGTAGGGTTCTGTTTTCCATATAGAAATAATGACTCTAGCGCCTTTAATTTTATTATTTTGCTTTATTATGTCGATTTTTTTCTCTTTTCATTAACACACATATGCAAAGCATTGGCTCACAGTGGTGATGTAAGAACATTCAAGAGTCTTAAAGGAAATCAACGGATAACATTCATAGAACACGTGTGGTGCTTGACTCATTGGCCCACCAATACAAGCCCACTTCCTAGTTGTGTGCATGCCTTCAATTCATAATAAAATTCAATGCTTTCAGGACAGTCTTCTATCCGCTGAGAACAAGTCATCCACATATAGCATCCATTCAGTTACGTCCCCCTGAGGCTTGTAATTCAATCTCGTCGTACGCTCATGCACAGCGGCCTTTGCATCGGACTCCTCCAAATCAGACAAGCATTTCTCAATACCGGGGCTTCCTTTCCCAGCAGCACATGATCAGCAAATGTTTTAATGTGATACTTTGCTATTGCTGCTGGAAGACTTCCTCCTAATCATACAGTAGAGGTCTTCCGGAGAAGCCTTGTGGTGCCTTCTGAACCAAAATCCGAATACGGTTCAGGTTTCCATGAATCTTCATTTCAATGGGACCCTACAAATGATGGACGCATTCATGGTAAATGAGTTGGAGTACAGCAAACATTACATACATACCCTATGGCAATAAGTGCTAAAGCATTTTCCCTTAGACACAGAATGGGTAAAGTCCTTTGATACATCTGGTTCTCATGCTTAATTTTCTGTTTATATGCCATCATCTGCCACTCTGCAATTTGGACAGCCATACAAGTGCCCGTTTTGAGGGAATAGGACAGAGCACATCCATTTAAAGGTACAACAAATGTGGCCCTATATTCAATTTTGCGCTCTTCTCTCTGTCCAGCTTCCTGATGCAGATGGACATTTAATTAAATACAACAGTTACTCTATACATAATACTATAAATACACACATTGACCCTCATCATGTTTGCTAGATTGGGGGCAGCAGTACTGGAGGAAGGAATCTTAGATTCCATGGCTCGGTGTGGTCCCGGTCTGCTCTCCTTGTGGTGCTGCAGGGGTCGTGCAGGTGCGTGCAGCCCCTGTCCATGCAGTGTTTTCACCAGGAATGATCAGTTCTGGAGACACAAGGCTACATTTAATGGCTTGACGCGGTATTCTGCCAGGAGTCGATGCTCCCGGTGGGATACCGCAATTCATAATGTGGGCCATTTTACTAACAACGGTTTCCAAGTCAGATAATAAACACAAGTATACTAGGCAGAAACTAGTAGTGTCAAACCTTCCAAAATCTATGACAAAGCTTCTTGCTGTACCCAGCTTTAGACTGTGGTAACTACTGAAATTAGATTACAAAAATCAACTGCTATTACTTTCAGAGCCGACCATTAACCAACGCGAATGAATTCAGTTACCAAGGCAACAGATTAATCTGCAATTTTGATCACACAGAAGAGAATTACAGGACACTGTTCAGTGGTAGCACATCATTTCCTGAGTTATCTCAAGAAAGAAGTCATGAAAGACTACGGCAGGGTCAACTGTACTTACAGCCCTATTGATACCAATTGCTAATCTAAATGAATCACTAAGTGATTGCATTCCATTTCATTACAGTTTCTATGATTTACAGATAGGGTGCCCACTGCCCACGGGTCATTACAGACACTGTGTTTAGTCTTGGACTTTTGTGTAATTGTCTAATACATTATGGGTGATCAAGTCTTGATTTCCGTCATTTAAACTTTTTTTTACCAAAAGTCCTGCAATTAATGGTTCGTAGGTTAAAGGTTTATGACGGGACACAGTGTCTGTAATGACTTGAAGTGAGGTGGTCACATCTCAGTACATCCAAGAAAACAATTTCTCTGCATGCACTCATTTTCATGTATTCATAATATGAAATTAAGATTATTATAACCCATTCAGCTTGATTGAGCACATGGCTCTCTTTTCACTTCCCAAATGTACTGCCCTGGTCCCTCATGGTCCTCCTCTCCTCTAAGCCTACAAAAATGTAACCTTTATTGCTATTATTGCTGTTGAACCATAGTGGCACTGTCATCCCAGGAGCTCAGATACTTCAGGGAAATAAGCGTTCGGCGAACCACCTAGTTCACACATCTGTCAACTCTCTGCAACTCTGGGCTCTATATATACATTAGGTGATTAGTAAGAGAGTAGGAAATTTGCACCGTGTGTATGTAAATGTACACACTAGTGAGAGGGAGCAGTTCGGCTGGTCAGTCTCTTCAGGTGTCCTGTACCAAGTTCTGAGAAAACCCAATAATCAGGGCAGGGAATAGACTGTCGGCTGTACAGAGACAGGTGCAGTAACCCACATGTCCACCTGCCACAACACCAGAGCTACCGCTTTGCTCAGGAGACCCATTCTTCACTTAGTACAAGTATCCTTCACAAGTCACAGATAGCAGAACTACTCCTCGCCTGCTAAAGTTTCAGCACAGCTATGCCTCACTGGCAGGGCCGGATTGGCTGTGGTGGGCATCGGGCATTTCCCCGGGAGGCTGGAAGGGTAGGTGCCGGTTTAGCAGCAGTGGGGGCTGGTTTTGCAGTGCTGCAATACCGGCCCTCAGTAACAAAAGCAGTAGTGCTTCACTCTTGCATCAGAGCCACCTCTCACCTGTCTCTCCCCACCCCACGAGCAGGCTGGCCTGACAAAATGGCCAGGATTGCTTTGGGTTCCTAGTCCGGCTCTGCTCACTGGCGAAAGAGCTGCACTACCCCTTTCCTTCGACAGATTATTCATGTGTTCTGTTGGCTGATCTCTCTCTCAGGGAAGACTGCAAATCTATAGACGGGAGGGCAACAGTGGGCTCCAATATAGACGGCTATGGGCAGGGGCACCCACCTCAAGGGAGTGTCTGAGAGAACACAAACTGCCAAAAGGGGGCCAGACTCTCACACAGACACCGACAATTTGCACACCCCCATCCCCACAGCACATGCCCCCCCCCCCCCCCCCGGGCGGAAGGAGTCCACACAAAAGGAACAGCCTCCCCAAGCAATGACTGGTTGGTGACTGGGTAGGGGGGGCACAACGACTCGCCACAAGCTCCCAGGCCCAACGACATGATGAGGGAGATTACATCCTGAAAGGCAAAAGACACAAGAGGGAAGGAGGGAGGGAGGGAGGGAGGGAGGGGAGGAGACACACCCCTCCACCACGGTCATGCACGTAAACAGGCCCCCAAATTGTCTTCCTACAACGGACTGCCTGTAAGCACCTCGCTGCTTCCAAGGTGCCCTAGCGCCCGTTCCAAGCTGCACTGACCGCCCCCCCCCCCCCCCCCCCCACCGCCAGCACACCCTTGTCCAATCTAACACAGTGCCTACCTACAAAACCGGATGCACATCTGCTTGCCGCCACATGCCCCAGCAAATGATAACTACCAAAGGCACAATGTGTCCCGCGGAAACTAAGGACACAGCCACAATGCCTACGAAGGCGGCCATCAATTTCGGGTACACGGGACCAGGTGACTGCGACTGCCCCGCATACGCTTGCACACCCAAGGCATCTCAAACGCCTTCTCACATGGGCTTGAGGAACTGGCTGCCCAACCAGGAGGATTGCCCTGCCCGAACCTCGCACTATGTCACGCACTAACCTTCGCAAAAGGCTGGTAAACACAGACCACGGGGACCAAGGAAACCCAACGTGGCTAAGTCAAGCCCCGCGACTAGCGAAAACCTTCGTGACGGCGTAACCTGCGAGGCAGCGGCCGTGGAGTGTCTGGTGTGACGTCAAAGAGGCAGTCAGCGTGGTGAGGGGGACCTATATACCCCTCACCCAACCTCGCGAACTGGACATGACACAGCACCGCCTGCGCCCTGGAAGGGGACTCCCAGAGTCCCTGCCCCCTCAGACGGAGGAGGTGGATGGTGTGGGGTGCCCGTTGCCTCTAGAGGGCCGCCCTCTAGAGTGGCCTCCTGCCGTGGCCTCGGGCAGCCGGATATCCTGCACTGGTTAACGATTACAGAACTTTGCTTGCTCCACTGCGTTCTCACTGGAAAAGTGTACATCTGTCTGGTTAACCAATCCTCTGCCTACCTGTCTGTCTGGGGAAAGCAGGGAACAAAAAACCAAGGAGTAGGAGACTTTGGAGAATGAGAACCTCAGAGCTGAGCCCACTGAAGAAAGAGAAACTCAAATCTATCTCTGGTAGGTCATGGAAAACAAGGATGCAGGCAGACATGGGCACAGGGAATCTGGGTTACAGGGACTTTCCCAACATAGTGACTTTGGGCTGGAAAACAATATACAACAAGACTGTATCGAGAATAGCAGCTAAGCAAGATAGAGGAAGCCCTGCTACAGCTTACTCGAATAAAATCCATCCCTCCCTCCTTTCCAGATTACATGTTGCCATCAGCAGCTGGATAAAGACAAACATCTCACTAAAAAGACTGACACTAAGCAGATAGGTTATTTGAAATGCAACAAGGCCCACTGCCCCATGTGAAAGATTGTCATAGCTGACATCTTAGGTGGACGACCTCAAGACATCAGATTTCATTGCAAATCACCACGTAGAGTCAACCCACTATAGACTAGACATTCACATGGGTAAGATCACAGAGTCGCAAAAACACCTCTCTCGTTAATTAAATAGTATGTAAGGATAACCATTCGGGACTAAAAAGCCCCAGTGGAGATTCTTTGGTCGATGTATCACAGCTGAAAACAGATGTCTGCAACAAGGACCACAAGGCCAATTAACTGGCTCACAGTGCACACCATACAATTATCAGTAACATTAAAAAAAACTTGTGCCTGTCCTTTGACTCCAGTACAGATATCTTTCGGAGCTCAATCTCATGTCCATGCTGATTCACTTCAATCGTTCCTGTACCTCGATTTTCATGCTCTCATTGTGTAGTACATTGAGAAATAGATCATTCTCTCCTTTTGTCAAGTAGGCATTGTGCTTTCATATGGATGAAAGCTGCCCTTAGTCATCAAAGTCAATCTATTAGTATTACAAAACCATCAATGTCTACGGGAGACTGTCTAGAAGTGAGGTTAGAGGACATCAACATTATATTGTCATTATCCAGCGGATGATTTAGCTTACCCTTCCATTTTCAATGGCCCTGTAGGCAGTTTTATTACTTGAAGATAAAAAGATCAGGAAACTGGCATCTTGTGAATCCTACAGGGAACACTTAAATGTGTTACAGAGAGATGCTCATTATTTAAATGTTATCAATGTTGTCCGGCATAGAAAGGCATAGTCTAGAGAGGCACTCAGTTGGATGGCCTCTTCAGGGACTCCTATAATTGGCTGACTAAGTTCTACAAGTACCCTAAATACCTCCACGTGAATTTGAAATATATCGATTGAAAAAAGGGTTGTACCCAAACCCAGCAGAAGCAATTGAGTGGTCCTGATAGAAGAGGTCCAGAGTGCAGCAGATGCCTGTCTGTGATGTGGTCTGCAGCCTGGATGTCTGGGACATTTGAACCAAGGAGTGGAGATTTGGTGAGACCAGCAGATGACCAAGAAGAGGACCTTTGCGTGTTGGAGGATATGTAAAACCACCAGGTTAGGATTAATGGTAAACCATAACGGGGAAGGGACATGCTACCAGCTTCACCCATGTACTCATTTGATGCTGCTGTAGCCTGAATCCATGATCCATCTTATTCTGTAAATAACTTGTAAGCTACTGTGAGAGGTAGAAAGCACCCACGAGCCATAGCCAGTAGTGCATTGCAGCACACACAGGACTAGGATCCAGACAGAAAAAGATTGAAATAGGTGCACTGCGCCTGGTGTCTGCCTGGTCTCGACCATGATGAAACCGGATTGGTAAACCTGGGCAAGGACACTTTACAAGGACAATAGTGCGCAGGCATTGGGAGGGGGGGAGGAGCAACATGTGTACACTAAAGGAAGGGTATGCCTCACTCCAGCAGTCAAGACTGAAGCACTGAAACTGAAGGGCAGAAGTTGGCACTGCGAAAGGCTTGGCTTGAGAGTGCAAGTGGATGGATACTGCTTCTGTGCAGCCTAGCTCTTGTGGATATTGTTAGACCAGTGAGCCTTAGGGCGGTCTTACCCCAAATATTTAGCCTACTTACCTCCAATTTTTGCTGGAATTTTGCTTCTGTTGGCCTGAGGACTTTCCACTGCTAACCAGTGCTAAAGTGTATGTGCTTACTCCGCTAAACATGATTTGGTTGACATATACCTGATTGGTATATTTAACTTACTTACAAGTCGCTTGTAGAGTGGAATACCAAATACCCAGGGGCCTGTGCGCATGGCCGGACTGGCCATGGCTGGCACTGGGCAATCCCCTAGTGTGCTGCACTGGTGGGGGGCTGGTTTTGGGCCCCTGGGGGTCGTTTTTGTTACAGGGCCGATTTGTCTGCATAGCTACAAAATCGTCCCTGTAACAAAATCGGCCGAAAAACGACCCTGACAAAGAGCTTGGCGGCTGAGCACTTTGCCAGGGCTGGTTTTGCTGGTTAAATGCTACCAGTGGGCCTGCATCACGTATTGTGCCACCTCCTTATAAAGCACCTTAAAACAAGTCCCAGGCCAGCCATTGCAGCCTGAATGCAGTGTCACACTGCCATGTCAACATGGTATTCAAATAATTTTGTGAAGCCTTAAATTCCCTTTTTGTTACATTTAATTCGCCCCTAAGATAGGCACTTGGCAGCCCATAGGGCAGGGTGCTGTATAATTAAACGGTTGGACATGTCCTTTTAAGTTTTGTATGTTCTGATAGTAAACCACTCCACACAACCACGCCTTCACTTGACATCTGGAGATGCCTGCAATGATTTAAGCAGAGGGCCAGGATGTTTACTTATCATAAGTGTTAAGTCTGCAGGAATGGAGTCTGACCAATGTGCGCCATTTGTACCTCCACGGGGAAGTGGGAGTATGGGTCTAGTTCTGCATAATGAATAGCAAAATACAACAGAAACCGAATCAGAGAAGCTTCTTGTTTGCCCTCTGAACCGAGAAACTCTGGGAAAAGGCAGCAGGAAGTCACCCATCCATGAAGGGCCACACGAGATGGAGTCTATACAGCGAGCCCGGGCACAAGCACTGCACGAACACGTCAAATGGAGGGAGGCTCAGAGTGCGGGTTTATCCCTTGATTTCATGCTACTACCAAAACTAACAGTACTGTGAGAAGGGGTGACCAACTCAGAAATTCGGAGCAAGGCAGCAAGATTGGTTCACTGCCTAGTAGTCACGGACAAAAGGTGTTTACAAACACAAGAATAAACAAGCATTGGAAATGCAATAGGTCTCGCATTAGGAACGTTTGAGCTATTGGTCTTATAAATGATTTTTTTTTATTGATGTGTTGTTTTTTAAAATAGCTAAATAGCTTTGTCATTTACAATGCCAATAGTTATAACTTTCGTAAATGTGACACCTATAGCATTTGTAATACATGTTTTGTATTTACGTGACTTAGATGTATTGATATTACAAATAACAATGGCTTTTAACTTTTTTAAATAATTAGTACTTAAATAAAAGTGATTGTAATTTATAATGGCAATAGCTTAAACTTTTGTAAATAACTTTAGTGCAGATTATGTTTAGTGTACTTTATTGTGACCAGGGCCGTTTCTAGGTGTTTTGCTGCCCTAGGCGAGAATTGAAAAGTGCCACCCCCTCCCTTTTACTACCATCTCTCTCTCCCCCTGTCATTCAGGCTAGAACAACTAATGCATTAGATCACAAAATGTGCTGCGTTATGTTGCATAATTTGCCCTTTTTTACGCATAATTTAGCCAACTCTCTGCATAATTTGGTTCCCTCTGTGGCTTAATTTCAAGTGGCCCTGAGTATAAATAACACCAACAATCAAAGAGCACATGGCAAAACGGCTGAGTAGGTTAACCGCTTGTTGCAGAGATCTGCCGTGTTAGCTGGTCACAAATTGAAATATTTGCACAGTCTACTCAGCCTTTTATCTCTCCAAGTTAAAAAGGAGTGCCTCTGTGTTGCGTAATATTGACCTATTATCTAAGCCCCGAGGCACAATTTAATTAGCGATGTATGTTTTATAAGTGGGCGTATAGAGCGCAAACGTAGCCGTAGAACATCACAGCGCGGTACAATAGTTGCCCGGGTACATTTGAGTAGTAAATCATATAGAGCTGCCAAACTGACTCGAGAACCAGGTGGATTGGAGAGTCTCCCTATATGATTTTATTCACGCAAGTCAAGCAAACGCTTCATATCTAGCCGCCGCTAATATGTTTTGCATCAAAATTCGTGACAAACAACCCCAAAAGCTAAAGCGCAAGAGGAAGAGCACAATGTGAACTTGTTCTTATTGCAGTTTAGAGAATAAATGATGGCTATAAGTATTTTTTCACTATTTGCAGACCATAATAAGTCCTGAACCTGTATTTTGGGATGAAAAAACAAAAAACGAATTTCAGATTGGCGTGATGGAAAAAATAAGCCTCTTGGCACCATATATTTTTTATGTGTGGCGTGCTATTAGCCACCTGTTTCCCTGCTTAAAAACAAATGAAATTCGTGAATTATAAAACAATTACCTGTCACGGTTATTTTTTTTCCTTGGCACTAGAACAGCCGACACAAACAGTCTGTCCACCGCTCGCCGAGAGAGAGGGTGGTGCGACATGCAAGACATAGTCACCATTACTAGCTGCTGCATAAAGCACCGCTTGGGGACTGGCTAAAAATTATGCCCAGGGCGGTCATTGATAGCGATTTCCCACGCTACAAGATTGACGCCCCTGGTGACCCACACACTGGTACCGCCGGCCCGCTCCACACACCACTATGCTGCGCAGCATGTACAAGCAGGTGCGCTTGCACTCCCATACAGGTGCTGCTCCCTGACCATGAGGCAAAAAAGTTGCATAGTGCAGTATAACTTTTTATGATGTAGCCCATCTCTGAATGACTTTTTGTGAATCTAGGCCCGGATTCCTTATTGCTCATACACATTGAGTCTCCCAATAAGTTGCAGTGATCAACGACATGGATTCTGGGAAGAAATTCAGTTTGACACTTTAAGAAAGAGCTTATTGTGCTGTGTGTTGTGCTCTTTTCCGCTTTGTTATCTCTGATGACCCCCTTTATCTCCACTTCTCCACATTTTTCTTCCTTTTTTCCTTTCCCATTTGTCACTTGGAGCACTGCAATGTGTTCCTGGCAAACTTAGTGATGTTATTTAAAATACAATATATTTGTAGCTTTTCTTACTTTTTTTACGTTCACTTAAATGTGTACTCTTTTCCATGTGGCTGCACGAGAATGGTGACATTATTTATACTGCTTTTAAAGGTTATGAAATGGGTTCCGTATGGTTTCTTTACAATGCTGGAATTATAAAAATGACAAGAAGGATAACATACGTAAAGAACTTGACCTGCTACTTCTGTGAAATGAATGCGCTGAGTGATGCTGTGCTTTGCGCTGAGTGATGCTGTGCTTTGCGCTGAGTGATGCTGTGCTTTGCGCTGAGTGATGCTGTGCTTTGCGCTGAGTGATGCTGTGCTTTGCGCTGAGTGATGCTGTGGTTTGCGCTGAGTGATGCTGTGGTTTGCGCTGAGTGGTGCTGTGGTTGCGCTGAGTGGTGCTGTGGTTGCGCTGAGTGGTGCTGTGGTTGCGCTGAGTGGTGCTGTGGTTGCGCTGAGTGGTGCTGTGGTTGCGCTGAGTGGTGCTGTGGTTGCGCTGAGTGGTGCTGTGGTTGCGCTGAGTGGTGCTGTGGTTGCGCTGAGTGGTGCTGTGGTGGTGCTGTGGTGGTGCTGAGTGGTGCTATGGTGGTGCTGAGTGATAATGTGGTGGTGCTGAGTGATAATGTGGTGGTGCTGAGTGATAATGTGGTGGTGCTGAGTGGTGCAGAGTGGTGCTGTGGTGGTGCAGAGTGGTGCTGTGGTGGTGCAGAGTGATAATGTGGTGGTGCGGAGTGATAATGTGGTGGTGCGGAGTGATAATGTGGTGGTGCGGAGTGATAATGTGGTGGTGCGGAGTGATAATGTGGTGGTGCGGAGTGATAATGTGGTGGTGCGGAGTGATAATGTGGTGGTGCGGAGTGATAATGTGGTGGTGCGGAGTGATAATGTGGTGGTGCGGAGTGATGCTGGGGTGGCGCTGAGTGATGATGTGGTGATGCAGAGGGCAGAAAGGCACAGAAAACGATTCTAACAGAGGGCAGAAGGGCACAACAAGAAGCTCTTTACAAGGAACCACTTTACCTCCATAGATAGTTTCAGAGTATTAAAAAAATCACGAGTAAAGCGATCAGGCCACCTTGTGTTCAGGCTGACATGCTGGTTGCAGGACTGAAGTAGATTTAAGGGAAATACATTTTTTTCCAAACGGTTCAGTCATTCTGAAAGGCTAAAAAAGACTAGCAAGAGCCAGTGAAAAGAAGATACAAGAGTGCAGGAGTGGAAGTCTAATTCTGTGGTAGGCGATTAGTTTACTCCTTAATTCCAGTGTTGTATTTACCTCATGTCGCGCTCCAGTCCTCTTGGTTAACATAGCGTCCTTAAGCAGACTAGCCCTGAAGTGGCAGTACTCTCTGCAGACAGGGAAGGCAAGGCAATTTGTTTGCTCGCCCTTTGATTGCATGCTGTCTGCATTGAGCACTCAGTCCCACAAGTTAAATAGCACTTGTCAGAAACAAAAGCTTTCTTCAAGTCTGTCGTTGACTTTTTACCATGCCACGAGTCCAACACTCAGTGCCAATTCTGGTGACATGGAAATGTTGATTCAGGAACAATGTGGAAGCAGTTCTTCGCAGCTCTGGCAGTACACATGCTAATGTACAATACCTTGTAGGCGCCCATGAGACCTGTACATGGGGGTGTTGAGAGTGAGAGAGGTGGTTGGGCAGAGCATGGAATGGCTACAGGAGGAGGAATGAGGGAGCGTTGCCGCTTAATTGAGAAAGGCTCAATTTGTGCTCAGAGGGTGGGGAAGGGCTCATAATGCGGAGAAGATGGGGGGAAGCAAAAACAGCTTCAAGGAACACACTGCCGTGCAAAACAAAAGAAAGGCGGCACAGCTTCAAAAAGTATGTTTATCCATGCTTCCGTTGAAAGTGTTAGCCTGTGTTCTAGAAAAAGCGCGGTATGCGTTCTGGGTAAAATATATATATATTTTTTTTAATCAGGCGCTGTATTAAAGATAAAGCATGGTATGCGTTTTGCAAAAACAAAAAGTTTTAGCTACACAATGGGCTCTGCATCATGCCACTTCTTTTGCATGTTGGAAGCAGTAAAACATAAGGCGCGCCAGCTAGTATAAAAAAAACAAGTGGTTGTTTAATTTGGGTGGGGGCAGCACATATAATGGCAGAGTGAGTGGTGGGGTGAAGAATTAACAGACAATGGGAAGGTGAGCAGAAAGAAGGAAAACGAAAGAAGCAGCACAGGCTGGAAAAAAGAAAGAAGCAGCAGCAACACTGACACTGAGATAGAAGGAGGAAACTGGGGTCAGGCAGCATTTTTAAAGTGGACTTGACGAACACCGCGATTCCGTGGGAAATAATATCAGAGCAACGCTCACTGGATTAGCTACCCCTCAATCTGTAGGCTGAAAAGAGATGTTAAACCCAAAAAGATACAAAAATTGCAGATGAAAAGTGACATAAAATGGACTAAGACTAGTTGATAATACCGCACCTGGAGCAGTTTAATCAAAGTTGGCCCATGATCCCCACCATCCCCCCTCCATTATGAATTCCTTCAGTGTTCGTTGTAATAACGCAGATAATTATGGCCGCTTGGTATGCACGGGGAAGGCACCAGCACTTTGGGTATCGTTTGTGTGAGTAAATGTGCACTTAAACTGTGAGCCGGAGATGGATTGGGGGAGGGGGGAGAGACGTGTGGAGGAGGAGGGTGTGAGGGAGAGGTATAGAGAGAGTGAGCGAGAGAGCCATGTGATGGAGTTTACTGTCAGCCAGAGATTAAGGGGGGAGGGAAGGAGACATGATGAGAAGCAGAGACAGAGAGCCGTAGCGAGAGTAAAGAGTACATGGAGTTAATACTGTAAACAGGGATGGATGTGGGTGGGAGGGAGTGAGAGGCAGAGACAGCGAGAAAGCATTGGCATTTAAACTGTCAGCCAGAGATGGGCTGCAGGAGGGTGGGGGGAGAAAGAGAGGTTTCAAAGCGCCACGGGGAAAGGGTTCCTTTCAAGGCGCGTGTCACGGACGTCGAGTCAACAAAAGGACAGGGGTTTCGAAAGGGGCAGGAAAAGGCCCTGTCACTCTTCCCAACTTCAAAGGGGGATGTTTTGTTCAAGTAATTTTTCATGTATTAGCAATCACGAAAAATAATAAATTGCTTAACAGTGTCAGTTTTTGTTTCATGGGGTTTATTCAAAAGCGTGCACATTACTCTGCTAAATTTTCTTTTCCTGTGCATAAGGATAACAGTTTCAGACATGAACACTGACTGTTTAAATAAAGAAGAGATAAAATGAAAGGAGACACGGCCGGCCGGCCGTGAATAATTAGGGGAGGAAAAGCTGCTGGCGGCATCAAGCTGGGGAACAGATGGCTAGCTTTGATGTGCACCTGCTTTTTAGGTCAATGCGCTTGCGCATTGACCTAAAAGCACACTGGCACAGCATCAAATCGCCAGTTTGGTTAAACTTTGGATAAGCCCCTATATCTCGCGCCAGCTCAAATGCGCAAGCGCATCGGCAGGCGAGACCTAAAAAGCGCTATGGAGGGAGCAGCAGGTGAGGGGAAATGAATAGTAACTCAATCACGTCGGGTGGGCAGGGATTAACTTTAATCAATCTGTGCTTGGTGCCTGATCCAGAGAATGGATCGAAAGTGATGCTTGGCCGCACTGGCCAATAAAGGAGGCTTCAAAGAAGAGGGAAACTGCAGCCAACAAAGGGTGAGCAATGGGCGGACTCCAAGTCCTTTTTGTAGACAATAGTGTTTCGCTAACACATGCTCTCACAGGTTCGACCCTAAAAAACGATAACTCAGTATTTCAGTCATTTTACATATATATTTAAACACAATTTTAATAGACAATTATAATATTTTTATAGTACCTCACATAATAAAAATAATATAGTTTGGTAATTGAAAAGCTTAATTACCATCACACAGCAGGTTGGGCCCATCATTCTTAGCTTCACTGTCCTGGGAATGGCTGGGGCCAAGCGAAGCTGGAGAAAGACTGAGGTCTCCAGATAACTGATCGAGGCTTGGCAATCTTTTCCTGAAATGATAAAAGTCACATGTCAACAGTATTTGGTTATTCTCAGTTTGTAAGCATCAACTGTAGAGTACTGTTGTTAGGTCCTCTGCATCAGTTTAAAAAGAAAAATACCTACTCCTTGCACCGCGTACGTCTCTTTCTCTCCTCCGTCATTGCTGAAGAGTCCAGAAGCACACAGGGTCCCCAGAGCCAAACACAATGTTGCATTGCAGCATTGATTGGCCTGAGCACCGTGGTTCGGCCCCCAGATGGGGACAGGAAGCCTGTGCATGTTCCCCACCGAGGCTGTAATGAAGCTTGGGTGGGGAACATTCAAAGCGGGCATGACTGGCCAGACCGAGACGGCCGGCCAAGCAGTCATGCGGACTTAGTGTGCACAGTCCACTCCTCCTCCCCGAGCCACCAGTCGCGCACGTCCTAACCCAGCCCCGCAGCAACAAAAAATAAAATGATAATAACCTTATTATCAATATTTTATTTTCACGCTTTTTCACCCTTTCCACTAAGAGCAATGTGGCAAACTCTGGACTCAAGATGTGGCTGTTTAACTGATCCCTGCCTTGCAGCAAGGTTCCCAGCGCCTCGAATACCCTCAAGGGAGAGAAGCTGTGCTCTATATATCATGATGGATATAGGAGAATGACAATCCAGTAGTGAGTCGATAAACAACTTTGGTTGCCCTTGATGCCACCCACCAATGGGATGTCTTCTAAACTACTGACATACTTAATGTGTTACAAATAGCGTGGGACCCTTTTTAGGGAGAAATATGTAAACTCACCACGACCATGTGCAACACATGCACATCTAGAGGTGGGTACCATCTTGTTCAGGGCAGATTCTAGCATTCGAAACTTCCTTCTAAGGCCCATTAGTGTCCAACTTCCTCTCCATTTTTACCAGGATTCATGAGCTCTCAGGTTACCAAAGCCTGCTCCTCATGCTTTATTGCACCCCCTTGAGTCATTATCTTCCTTTACTATATTGGTTTGCTTGTTGCATGCATTTTGGAGATGGATGCCCAATCCTCCTTAGAGCGATTCACGCACAACAATGAAAAGGTGAAGCACAGTATTGATAACTAAAATAGCAAGTACTTTCAGCAACTTTCTGTATTTTGCAGTATACATCTTGGGATTAACATTGTCATTTGAGCATCACAACAAATGTCATTTTACTACAGCAGTATATGACTACATGCTTTAAAGCTATTTCTACAGTCGTGAGCTAGAACTATGACCTTGCTGGCTCAAACAAACATCAGAAACAGAGACAATCCAGCAAATTGCAGCAGGGATCCAAGCTATATCATATCTGGGGGACAGTCCACTTCTTCAGATCAGCTCTACGCTGTACAAGAAACAAGTACACTGTGCAGTGCTTCAGATAGGACCCTTGTATTACTTTTAAGGTTTGAGGGTTCTTCTGCATATGTGCAACTTCAAAATCCCTCGCCCTTTTCATCCCTCCCATCAGTGGTTAGTCCAGGATTTCTTGCAGTGTCTTGACACCACATAGGGGCCATATGACAACAGTCGGCATAGATTGTTGTAGTTTTGGTAACCCAGTTCTGTTCCCCTATATCTATAGTTGCCAGGGGGATGACCACATTAGAAGAGAAACTGCCAAACAAAGGTGCATCGAAACATAGACATAGGCTCAAATGCATCGATGGATAAATAGTGCACTAGTGGCAATGTTAGATACGTTGACGGATGCATGAATAAAATGCATATGCAGGTGGGTGGGAGGATACACAAATCGATCTCGATCGATGCAAGTGACTTTCTGTTGCATAGACAGATGTATAGATGTATGGATGGCTGGCTGCGCAGATGAATGTGTGGATGTGGAGATCGATAGATGAATGAATGCTTGAATGGATTGACAGATGTGCTGTGGACAAACAGATATAAGGGTGAGGAGGAATATATGACAAATGAAGAGGTGTCAGTAGGTTGAAGAATGAATGCACGTTTGTGGTGCATAAGTTAATGGCTAAATGTATGGGTTAAGCAGATGGCTATAAATGCGCGAGTTTAAATCTACCCTGTTCTCGTAACATGTAACCATCTCATTCTCGTTTTGCCCAACACAATGTAAAGTTCCCCTTTCAGTGAGCAGAGATAACAGATACATACTTCTCCAAGACACTCGATACTCCTGAAACTCGGTTGTCTGGTTTGTGTAATCCATTTCCAAAGTGATCATAAGCACTGGAGATAGTAATTTCCACTCTATGCATTGGGGATTTGAGCCAGGGCACACAGCCGTGTACCTGGAGAAGCGTAATGTAGTGCCCCTGCACTTTAATATATAATCTATGTACTGAACATCTGTTTATCCGTATTAATCTATGTGCATTTTATTAATCAATTGCAGTGAGTGTCTATTTATCCAAGTAGATGAGAGCCACATGTAGATTTAGTGGAATTATAACACATATATTTGTCATAAGGAGGGAAGAAGCCAGTTAACTCATTAAGAATTTATTTTGAATCTCATGTTGGCCTAACTTGTAAACAGGTCCAAGTTAAACATGTTGCATTTCCATGAAATGTCTTGCAAGCAAATTGATTTTTTCTCTTCTTTGAAGGGGTCTAATTATGTGCCTTGTTAAGTTAGAATAGGCTTCTTTTGCATTGTATTTGAGTAGTAGACCACTGAACGTTTAATTAGAATTTGGCCTTGGACATAAAGACTGAGATGGTGGGAGAGACCCTCTTGAATTCGACAGACTGGATTGATGTTACATCCAAGGTCTCCGGATGGTTATTCCTTTGATTTAGAGCTGGAAAACAAGAGTCTGCCTTCTCCCAGGGACCAATATCTTTGGATTAGTACGTTTGGTGGAAATGGATAGGAAGGAACCTTCTACAATCTTCTTTCATTCTTTAATTGTGTAATCTTTAGAAAAAGTAGAGCAGAACCAGTCCTGACTTAGTTAGCTGAAGTCTATTATTATTATTATTATTAAAAAAGATTTGGTACCGCGCACGTACACCAATTGGTTTCTTGGCGCTCTAGACCAGGTGGGAGAAGAACATTCAGGAACAAGGCCGCTAGCCGTGCGCCAGACGGAACAGGTAGGTTTTCAAGGAATTGCGAAAGCAACAATAGTCAGTGGACAGACGGATGGCAAGAGGAAGGGAGTTCCAAGTAACAGGAGCAAGAAAAGAGAAACAGGCTCCCCCATGTTTCTTGCGATTGAACCTGGGGGTGATCAGAAGATTATGAGCCGAAGATCTGAGGTGACGGGAAGGGACAAAGGCGTGCAAACAGGAAGAGATGAAGGCAGGGGCACAGGTAAACAAGGATTTAAAAATGGTGCAGGCCATTTTAAAAACACACCGCTGTGCAACTGGGAGCCAGTGTAAAGTTTTCAGCAAAGAGGTGACATGCTGATGTTTAGGTTGCTGAAAAATTAGTCTGGCTGCCTGGTTCTGGACCAGTTGGAGTCGGGAAAGATGGCAGGCAGGGACCCCCACGTATAGACAGTTGGCATAATCTAGACGTGAGGTGATGAGGGCAAGGATAACAAGAATAAGGGCCTCTTGGGATAAAAACCTGCGAATCTTCCCAATTCGGCGAAGATGAAAGAAACAAGCCGAAGTGACGGTGTTAATGTGTGGCCGCATTGAGAGGTCACTAGAAATGGTGACCCCCAAGCTCTTCACAGTATTTCTGGACAAGGAGGGGAACCCAAAGCTGTAGGCCAAAAGTTGGGAGACCAGGGAGTAAGAGAGCCACCGGTCACCACCAGCTCCGTTTTGCTTGGATTGAGCTTGAGTTGGCTAAGGTTCATCCACTCATAGATAAAGAGCATGGCATTTTGAAAATTAGAACAGGAGGAGGGAGAAGAATTGAGAGGAAAAATAAGCTGCAGATCATCTGCGTAGTTGAAAGCAGTAAGTGAAAACTGCCGAAGAGAGACAAGAAGGGGCTGCATATAAAGATTAAACAAAAGCGGGGACAAAGCAGAACCCTGGGGAACACCACAAGAAAGAGAGGATAGAGGGGCAGAAAAAGAGGAAAGACGGACGGATTGAGAGCGGGAATGGAGAAAAGATACCACCCATGACAGGGCCAAGCCCGAAATGCCAGCATTTCTGACACGGTCGACCAAAATACCATGGTCGACCGTGTCGAAAGCGGCTGAAGGGTCTAACAGTACAAGGGCCTGGGCCAGATTCCTGTCAGCTCCCTGTTTCAGCGTGTCCATAACTGCCACCACAACTGCCTCAGTGGAATGAGCAGGTCTGAACCCAGCCTGTCGATCGTCGAGGAAATGAGTTTCCTCGATGAAGGCACTGAGGCAGCGGGTGACATAAGTCTCTAAGACCTTTCCCAAATAAGGGAGGAGGGAGATGGGGCGATAGTTAGCCAGCGCAGTAGGGTCAAGACCCGGCTTTTTTAAAATGGGGACCACCACAGCGCTTTTAAAAGCATTAGGGACAAAGCCTGACAGAAGAGATTGGTTTAAAAGATCAAGAGGGGGGCCGGGGCAGGCCACGAAGGCAGCTCTTAGAATGGACGTGGGACAGCAATCATTGGGCGAGCCGGAGCTCACCGTCTGAAGTAGTGAAAGAAAGATATCCAGGGAAATAGGGGGAAATTTAGAGAAAGAATGGGGATTCGAGATAGGGAGGACAGAATCGTGAGACAGAGTAGTGGAGGGAATATTGTTTTTGATTGCGGAAATTTTGTCAGAAAAAAAAGAGTTGAGAGAATTGCACAGGGCTTGTGAAGGTAGGGGCTAGGGGGTGACCCGGTCAGGTAAGGAGAGCTCAGCTACGATAGAAAAAATTTCTACTCCTCGTCTCTGCTGATTTCCTCTTCCCAAATTGTTGAGCTTCATGCTTGAGCACCTTTACTTTCCTCTTGAACCTCAAGCTGAGTTCATCTAATGCGGACAACCTTGCCCATAGAATTTTCCCTTGCTACTTTCATTACTTTATTAAGATTAAGGATGCTCCTTTAAGGAACACCATAACACTAAATACTCATTGGGCTGGATTTCAATCCTTGCATGGCCATTCAAGCCTCTCTGGTTTGATTGCATTGATGTTCTACTACACTGCTACACAAAGCACAGCCCAGGGGGTGCTTGCAGCCCTCCAGACCTTTACATGTGGCCCCTTGGAGAATAGCAGCACAGAGCTTCTGTTTACTCGACTCAGCACTAACATTAAAAAGATGGTAAATAAACAGCAAGCATTTCTTTAATGGTTAATTGCAGTTAAGGAAAGGAAGTAACCAGGGTGTCTTGCACTGCTTAACTTTAAGACCACCTTCATTTTTAAAGATGTGTTTAAATATGATGAACTCTTAAAATTAAAAAAGTGTATTTCATTAACATGCAGAACGGTTTCACCATATAAAGTTAGAGGTCTGAGCATTGAGAAATATTCTCTTAAAAGTGATAGTTTTTAAACATGAACTTGGAAACATTCAGGCTTTTCCCTCCCACTCCGATAACAATGCTGATACTGAACTAGAAGGCAAGTCAGTTATGTGTACCCTTTGGGTGGCCAGGGTTGCTATTATAAATCAACAACACTATAGTACATTGAATCAAACACAGGAGAATGTTTTGTCCAAGCACATCCTGAAGTCATGTATTTCAAGGTCCTTTTATATGTGATGATGAAGCTGAAGGAGAGAAAGTGGAATAAAACAATGCTTAGGATCACACAACTTGGTCAAGTGAGGAAACCAGGCTTGATCAAGTTTTTCTTGGTCCACATTGTGCAATTCAATTCAACTACTGGATGTTAATACTTCGCTTCCCCTACACACACCTTACAACCCCCCACTGCCACCATCCTGCTGGCATCCGTGCACCCCTCGTCCACCCACAGATAAATATTTTTGGCTCCTGGGAAAATGTTTGCTAGTACCTGTGCTCTACCACAATCAGATTGTATATTGAAATAATTTTGCACTTTTTACAAACAGAGGTCTGTTTTGTATACCCCCTAGCAGTCAAGACTCAATGTGCCAAACTGAATCAGAAAATCAGTTACACTGCAACCACTGCAGACAGTGGTGTAGTTGGGCTTTTTGCAGCCCATGGCCACCCCTGCGTTTGCTGGCCACGGCGGCCGAGTTTAAGACACTAGTAGGTAAGAGTGGGGGAGGGGGGATGAGGCCTCTCCCACCAGAACTTTTACCGCCCGGGGAGGACTGTCCAGCCCTTGCTATGCCACTGACTACAGAACCCACTGAGCAAGATGTGTTCTAGGTAACAATACTTTTACATTAAACGTTACAGGGACAATCAGTAGTATCCCAATCCCAGAGCATATAATATAATATAATATAATATAATATATATATATATATATATATATATATATATATATATATATATATATATATATAAGGCAGCAGCAAGAATTGACAAAACTGAATAATAGAGATGACTCCACCATGATTGTTGATATTAATATATAGCAATCCTACTCTCGTTTTGCTATTCCTAAGATCTAGCCTAACTCTAGAAGTCTAACAAAGCAGAAAATGAAATCTATGAAGAGTATCAAAGATGGTACACACCCTATTCCTGTTAGAACAATGAAGTTCTGTGTTCCAGAAAATAGCAAGACCTGCTATTCTCTACTCATTAGGTCAGATAATTCAGAGCACGAAGACTAAGTGCCTCCAGTACTGGTAGCCTTCAATAGGAACTGGAGAAACAACACTGTATGACTTGCCCCAGTGTCACTTGGTATGAAGACTCTGCCACTGCCCCTTACTTACTCTGCTCGACTTTTAATCTCATTGTTGTTAAGAACTCTTAGTGAATACAACTGACCGACCGTGGCTTGATGCCCTTTCAATTCTCCTTTTACTAGACTGTGTACTTTGAATATCAACACAACTAGAAACTTAGTTCACAACCTTGTAGAAACTCCTAGAAATGAACAAGCTAATATTAAAATTAATCAGTCAGCGTTTAAATAAAGCATTGCAAAAATATTCCATTAATCTTTCAGAAACTACTACAATAGATACCACAATTAATTTCAGAGAAATAGCTGCTGAATTAGGTATTGACACATCTCATACAAAAGACAATTTTCTTTTCCCCAAATCAACGTTCAACCCCATCCTACCTCCAGGGAAGACAACAGACCTCTTTTACACAGCAGACTTAGAGGACCTTGAACGGGAACATCAAACATATAGAAGTAAAATCAGATACCTACCATCTAATATTAACCAAGGACAGAAAGACGATTAAGGATCTCAAAGATAACAGAGTTGATTATGAAAGAAGCTGATAAAGGGGGAAATATTGTTATTTTACATACTGGTGACTGCATGGTGGAGATCCATTGGCAATTGGGGATGTAACATGCCATATAAAACTACCCAAAAATCCAACCAGTGAAATACAAAAAACCCTATCAAAATGTCTTGACAAATGGTACAATAAAAGCCTTATTACTCTGGAGGAGAAGCAATTCGTGTATATAGAATCCCATGGTGAAGTTCACCCTATACATACTACCAAAAATACATAAGTCAGATTTCTCTCCAAAAGGACGATGCATCATTGCAGGCATAGATTCAATCTGCTCTCGGTTAGGGGAATACTTAGGCCATGAGTCGCAACCTTTCTTGAGGAGTTCACCGTCCTATATAAAACACAAAAGACATACTACAAAAACTGGACAACATTGCTACATGCTGGCCACAATAGATGTGGCGTGCCTTTGCACATCAATAAGGCACTCCGACAGCCTGACTGCAGCACTCTACTAGATTGGTACACCTCTGACATGAATCAGAGGTTCTGGAAATGCTCGACTTCTGCTTGTAAAATTATTTTAATTTTCAATGGCTCCATCTTCCTACAACAATAAGGGACTAACCACGATGGGGACCACATTTGCTCCCGGTATACCTGCAGCCTCATGGGCAAGATTGAATAATACAGGCTCTGGACCAAAAAAAGATCAGCGATTTACAACAATCTTTTGGACTAGATATATCGAGGATATGTTGATGTTTTGGCAGTGACGACTGTATCTTCAAGAATATATCTCAGAATTATCTGTAAATTAATGGGGAATATCAGTAACCTACTTCACTTCCAAGGAAGAAATTGAATTCCTAGACCTAATAATTTTCATTGCTCAAAAACAATTGCGCAGTCAAATACATAGAAAGGAAACAGCAGCAAAATATCTTGTATGCAACAAACTACTCTCCCAATAACACTGTTGACAATATACCCAAAGGAGAATAATTGAGAACCAGAAGAAACTGTAGCAAAAAGGAAGAGGAAGACTGCAGCTTTTGGAGGTAGCCCACTCCTAAAAATGGCACCTCATATAAGGAGGGAAAAATAAGCTACCTCAATCAGTGGTGGGAAAAAACACCTTTTTCTTTTCTATAATCCTCACCCACTCTAGTAGTGTCATGCTACATCATTGGGTTCACCCTGACTCCTAAAGTGTTTTTTACAGCTAAATAAAATTCCTCATCCAACCCCAAGTTATGCCTTTATTGACTGGGAGAGACTGAAAACTATATAAGGGGTATTCAGGATATTGCGTCCATTGCCCCAATTTAAAACACCAACATGTCTCTGCCCTATACCACTGGCCTAAAAAGATCCTGGGTTTTCATCAGGAGAGAATTGATCCCCCAAAGATGCACTATTATGTCTAATGAACATCATACGTGGCACACATACATATTTATTTGCAAGCAATGACTGTGCTGTACTTGCCTTCTTAGAAGGACCTGAAAAAACACAACATATGGCCTGGAATGTTAGTACCACAAACATGTGTTTTATGAAGTTGCACTCATAACCCTCAGAGAGGTGCTTTATATAATGCCAGTGGTGTCCTTATTTTAGGTGTCACACTTATTTGCAGAATAGCATCTCACATTGTGCCTGCTTTGCTTAACAATATCAACAGGGACCACATAGTGGTGCTGGTATTCTGTGTCTGTCAATCAATCTAAATCCCACACACAAGATTAGTCAACTTTCAAGTGGTTTCAATAACCATTTGTTACTTAAAAGCCCAATTACATGATGGATGGCCTGATGGCCGTGGGATGCAACCATGATCTAAAGCAAAGCAAATGAGTGACATGCTGTGGTTTTAACTACTTACCCTAGTAATGGTTAAAATTTACCCTCAGGGGGCAGTGAGGGTAGGCCCATGTTTTCCCACCCTAGGGTTCGCATAATAGGACGAAAAGACAAACACACTGCAGTGTCAGCATTATCAAATGGAAAATAAAGAAATTCTGATATTATGCTAATTCTTCAGAAACGATGACCCAGAGTGCATAAAGATAACCAGGGCTAGTGCCAGGATGACAGCCTACTCATTTTGTCAAGGGTCCCTACCCTCTGGAAACCTACTCGGCTGGTGACCATAAAATGCCAGGGGAGGCATTATGTACTGTGAACATTGCTAAACATTCACAATAAATACACTTACCTATGGCTGAATAGATGTATAAAGAAAGTAACACACATTTTACTAAGTCTACTGCTTTATGTCATTGTGTAATTTTGTTTTCTTGCTTGAATCACTTGATCACACTCTACAATCATTTCACTTGTATGTCACTGTTGGTAGACATCCCTGTTAAAAATTTTTTTGTGTTTCTGTAAACTTTGCTATAAGAATATGCACATCAAAATAAGACCCTTGTGTGTTTGCAAATATTTATTGATGTGTCCAAGTTATAGGACAAAAGTAGTAATCGTTTGAAGCAATTGTTTATTTCTCCCCCAACAGAACCCTATGACATTACATACCCAGGTTCTGAGGGACAAAGGACCACCCCATTGTAATGGTGAAAAAATAAACTAGCATGCATATGTAAACTTACAGATTTACTACATGAACAACTGAAAGACCCAATTATGGCCACATGCTAATGGAAACCTATAAAGAAATGCATAACACAGAATGTATCTTAATCTACATACGTTTTATTTGCATGCTCTCTGGTTCACAAAATAAAACTGACCCAAAAAGCCAAACAAAAACCATCTTTCATATGAACCCTGTGCAATAAAATGAATTACTGCCCTAGCAGTGAGCTACACAAACTATTATGTGGAGGACATGATAATTGGCCATTAGGAAAAAAAAATCTTAATTTTTATAACAGCCATGCTTGGCTTTCATTCACTTTGGACTTCATAAGCATCACAATCCTACTAATTGCAGCAATGAAGCCCAAAAATTACATGATCAACCAAAAATACACATTTATGGTCACATGATTATGTGAACCCATAAACAAATACATAAATACAATATCTAAAAAGAAGGACATCATATTAAATCTGATGATTAAACAATTTGTATTTGGGTTTTATCAACTTTAGACTTCAGCGGTTGTAGCAGGATAACAAACGGGTAGCATTCTTCAGACAAATGTCAATATCATTACAAGAAAGAAACCAAGGTATGTAAGACAAATAGCAAGTAACTGATGTCAGTTTCAGTTCATGCATCGCCTTATAGACAGAGTGAAATGCACTGGCTCATAATGATGAAAAATGTTTAAATCCTTCAGCTATGTGCTGCCACATGAAACAGTCTCCCAATGTGTCCAAAAAAATGAGGAGGGACCTAATGAATAGCGGGGATGGGCTCCAGAAGAACTAGGAAGAAGAAACCAGGGGGAGTACTAGTGATATTGTATAATGATGCAAAAACCTAATTGGGGGGTTTACGGAGAGGGTGTTCTTGGCATATTGTGATTGGGGGGGGGGGGGGGGGACAAGGGGGGGGGTGTAATGTAGCCAGGGACCAAAGGTTAAATTTGAGACAGTGAAGGAGGTGGGTCCTCTTCAGCTAGTTCCTAGAACTGCATGAGCACAGTATCCCAGGCTGTGGCTATAGAGCGCTAATGTATGAGACCAGCTTCTTCCCAACGTCGTGCAGAGCTTTCTGCCTCTCCTCTACTGAGTATTGCCTTGTGCCATGAGGGGAGGGGGGGGGGGGGGGAAGAGGACGGTGTTGGGCTTTCCAGTACATGGATAGAAGACTATTGGCCAACAGGAGGGCGCCTTCCATCTCCTAGTGAGAAGTTGCGCCGCCGTTACCATCCCCAAATCCAGAAAGCGGATGATGCCTTATCCTTGGGCGACCGCTTGATGTGGTGTAAGAGATATTCAGTCCAGTTGCAAAGGACGGCACGGCCAGTGCATCGCGTAAGTAGAACACTAATATCATTCCAGTAGGTGCCAAGTCCTGGACAGTGCCACAGCAGCTGAAGGAGATCCGCGTTCAGCTCGCCACACCGAGGGCAAGACGCGTCCATCCTTTGGAAGCATCTGTTTATTAAGTTAGGGGTAAGATAGGCCCTGTGGACTATAAATACGTGGATCTGGTGAAAGCGCATATTTCTGGGCTTTTAAGGATCCTTTCCCACTCTTTGTCTGCCAGCGCTTGTCCCATGTCCCGCTCCCACTTTCCGCGGAGCGGGGTCAGATCTAGTTCTGTGTGGGTCCGTAGGGATGCAGCAAACCACTTAGATGTCTGCCCCTGCCCATGACATGCAGGTATTGCACCGTCAAGTGTTGCACTGGCTCCTCCGCAACATCGCCCCATTTGGCCGCTATGTGGGCCGTGAGGGAGCGGTGCATCAGGAACCCTCCGGGAGGGGGGGGAGCCAGGCGTCTGCGACTAGCGTCTCAAAGGGAATCAATGCTCCATCTTGGTATAGGTCTCCTAACGTCTGGACGTCCGCCTCTTGCCACTGCTCCAGCATGCGGTGCGTGAGGACTCCTTCTACCCCCGGCAAGCCCTCCAGTGGCACCGCAGGTGCGTATGGGAGCACCTTCCTCGTAAGGTGCAGTGCCCTGCGGAAGCACTTGTATGCCACCGCCAGTAAGAGCGGGGTGGGTCGCACCGGTGCCGGCAGCAGGTGAAAGAGCGCGGTGATCCGTTCCAGCATGTAGGGCGGTTTGTCCGTGGCGGTGTGTGTCCCTACCCCTGTCCGCCAGCCAGTGGGCAATACATTGAAGTTGCACTGCCAGGTAATAGTGTTCAAAGCAGGGAGCGGCCAATCCACTTTTGTCTGTGGGTAAGAACTGTTTCCCGAGTGCCAGACGGTGGCGGGACGTGCCCCTTCAGGCGCAGGTATGAACAAGGGCAGGTTCGCGAAATAGTATAAAAGATGGGGGAGCATCACCATTTTGGCCAGAGCTACTCTGCCCGCGGGTGTTAGGGGAAGCATGGACCAGAAACTGATCTGAGATTTGAGTGCCGTCACCGCTCTTCCCAAGTTCCCGTCCAGCAGGTCTTCCGGTTGGCGGTAGATCTGGATCCCCAGATACTTAAACGTGTCCGCCCACCACTGGACTCGCGTGCCATGGAGGCTATACTCCGGATCAGCAACCTCGCTGTTAAAGGCATAGAGGCACGACTTGCCTGCATTTACACGGAGCCCCGGCAAAGCGGCTTAACAGTTGGGCTAGCAGCTCCGGTATGTGGCCCACATCCCGGACAAAGACCAATAGGTCATCAGCGTATAGTGATATCTGATGAGCGCCGTCGCCCAGTGGGATACCATCTGCCAGGAGCTGTCTCACGACTGCAGCTAAGGGTTCCATGGCCTGCGCGAATAGCAGCGGTGACAGGGGACACCCCTGGCAGGTGCCCCTACCCACCGTCACTGCTTCCGAGGTACACGGCCCAAGCCGGACACGGACCACAGGGTTCCTGTACAGGAGTCCCACCATCTGTAGGAAGTTGTCTTCCAGTCCGTACACCTCCAATACCGCCGACAAATAGCCCCACTCAAGGCAATCGAAGGCTTTTTCTAAGTCCAACACCAGGCACCCTGCTCTGGGCCAGGCCGTCGCCGCCTCAGCTGCTACCCTGAAGTACCGTCTAAGGTGCAGGGACGTGGATCTCTCCGGTACGAAACAGTTCTAGTCCGGATTGACTAAATGCAGAACCATCGGCGCCAGACGCTCGGCAAGGAGTTTGGCGAGTACCTTGTAGTCAGTGTTAAGCATCGCCAGTGGGCGTTAGGATCCTAGGGACAAGGGGTCCCTGTCGGCCTTGGGCAGGGACACCAGAAACGCTTCCCGCAGCATTGGTGGTAGATGGCCCGCATCAATCGATGCCCTATACATCCGGAGTAGCTGGAGGGCCAGGATATCCCTATTTGCTTTATAGTATTCGGCTGGCAGGCCGACGGGCCCCGGTGTTTTCCCGGTCGCCAGCGCCTGGATCGCCTCTCCCACTTCCTCCAGTGGGAGCGGGGCACCAAGCTCTGTTCTCTGGCTCTCCATGACAGCAGGCAGCGTGGCCGACTCCAGGAATTCAGCTACCGCATGGACATGGCCAGTGCCTCGAGCTCTGTAGAGATCCCGATAGTGGTCAGTCCGTGCCCGGTGGATCTCGCGTTGCGTGTACACCACTGTCCCGTCTCCCGCGCGAATTTAAAAACATAAAAAGACAGCAATGAAAAGCACGATGCATCAGTGTCAATCAGCAACAAATAATAAGGAAGCCCAATCACAATACAAGCCCCCTTGCATCATCTCACTCAGACTTAGAATAAAACCACAGAGCAAAAGTAAGGTTCGCATGAATTTCAGCCCATCATGTTCAACCATTTTCCCCATACCCTCTCAAACTTCTAAAGGGCAGCCTTAGGCCTCAAAAAGAGGTTCTTCCTGGGCCGCGCACCAGTCCATCCCTCTGCGCCAATTGTGTATATTGGGAGGCTTTGCATGTGCCCAGGGTGCCGCAAAGTCTCTTTTGGCAACTGCCGTAGCCAGGAAACACTGCTCGAGAGCCATCTAATCCACCAAACACCCACAAAAGAAGATGAATGGGATCATGTGGGACCTGCCATCCCAAAGTGTTTGTGAGCTCAGTTTCTATACCCTCCCAGAAGGGGGTGAGTTTGAGGCACAGCCAGACCATATGGGAAAAATCGGGTGGGCCCTGGCCGCAACGTGTGCAATCCAGCAAGGGGCGCAGACCTGCCCTGTGTAGGCGTGTAGGTGTGAGCTATTCATGTGGCGATAATACAACTGAATAAGGCGTAGTTTCAAAGAGCATGTCAGGGTCTTGGGAGCCATCAGGACATCACGCCAGTCCACTTCCTCCAGGGGACCCACTCATACCTCCCAGCGAGTCCTCAATGCATCTAAGGTGACAGGGCCGTTGTTCACAAGGGAGCGATATATTCGCAACACCCCCCTTTGCCCAAATTGCCCATCATAACCTGAGCCTCTAATGGATTGAATTCAGGAAGGGAGGTACCTTGTGGGACGTGAGTGGTAAGGGCATGACGGAGTTGCATACATTTATGGACTTGAGTAGGGAGGAGGGAATAGCGTTGTTGCAGGTCAGAGAAAGCCCGAATGTGGTCTCACACCCAAACGTCCCAGAGGAGCGTAATTCCGATCCGATCCCACTGATAAAACCCTTGGATTGCTGATACACCATTGTGGCATGGTACCTGGCTACATGAAGTATGTCGAGTAAGTTTCCTATCCCATTGTGTGTGACGCAGAGCCGTGCACCAGGCTGTGAGGACCACCCTGGTGATCAGGGGGATGGTCAACATGATGGGGGTCCCATAGAGGTAGGCTAAAATCTGTGGGAAGTCCATGGTCCTAAGCTCTGTCTGGTAGGCCAGGTCGGACCAGCATCCAGCAAACCAGTCATGGATGACAATGACTCAGGTGGGCAGGTAATAAAGGTGAAGGTTGGTCCCTCCAATACCCCCATCAAAGGGAGTTATTCGACAGCGGGTCAAGGCCATATGTAGCCTCCCATTCCCCCCACAGGAATTGGGTGAGCACCCTCTCAAATTCACGAAACCAACTGCCCAGGAGATGGAAAGTAATATTTTGGAGACCATACAGAAAACAAGGGAGTATCATCTTTTTAAAAAGTGCCCCACTGCCAAGGGGATTGAGCAGGAGGGATTGCCTAAGTTTAAGGTCTGATTTGGCTTTTGTGACAGGGGGCGTAAGCTTGAGGGCCCACTCTGGTTCAGGAAGGAGGGCTATCCAGATCACGAGATACTTAAACAATTGTCTCCGCAGGGGGATAGAGGACTGCCAGTCAAAGCAGGCTCTCGAGGGGTGGAGGGGGCCCATGGTGGACTCGCTGGGTTGAGGCACAGACCCAAGATTGCCTCAAACCTCCGAAGAGCCTCCAAACAGCATGGGCCGGAGGACACTGGGTTGGTGAAAAAAAGCAGGACATCATCCGCGTTCAGGGTTATTTTTGTCAATCTGGTGAGGGTCCCACGACCACCCTTGGATTTGAGGGTCACTTCATATGAGGCCCGCCAGCGGTTCCATTTCAAGCGCAAATAAAAGCGGCAAGAGGGGACATCCCTGGCGGGTGCCTCTGCGGATAGGAAGGCTTCTGAGAAAGCACCGTTGGTCAGGACCTTTGCCGTAGGTTTCGAATACAGGACAATGATGAAGCGTCGGAAGTGAGGGCCAAAGCCCATCGTAGCCAGCACATCGTCCAGGTAGCCCCAATCCACCGTATTGAAAGCCTTCTCAAAGTCTATCAGGAGCAGGGTCAAGTACGGGGTGAGTAGGTGGTGCTCTGCCAGGGCCAGGTGGAGGCATCGTATACAGTGTCGCGTGCCGCAGGCGGGCATGAAGCTGCATCGTTCCGGATGGACTAACTCGTGTAGCAAGGGGTGAAGGCGCTGTGCCAATACAGTGTGCAAAGAGTTTCATTTCAGTGTTGATCAGCGAGATGGGGCGATATTCTGCGCAGGAAAGAAGCTGGTTGGGTTTTCGGAATGACCACTTCAGTACACCTCTCTAGCGTACTCCACTCTACTACACTTTGTCCCGCTCTAAGCCACTGTACTGTACTCAGGTCTATTCTTCTCCACTGTTTGACAGTGTACTCAACTGTATGCAACTTCACTCGGCAACGTTATACTACACTCTATGCCCATCTACTCTACACTACTGTACTACACTGTATGACACGCCACTTCACAAGATGGCACGCCACTCGAGTCCATGACCCTCTCCTCTACTGTATTCTAGGACGCTCCACTTGACGATCCTCCACTCTAAGGCAATGTACTTCACCGTAGTCCATTCTAAAACACCCTTTGCCACTCAATGACAGTTTACAACACCCTACTCTGTTTGACATGTCATTCCACTGTACAACTCACTGCTCCACTCTGATACCTGAATCCACTGTAGGAGACACCATGCCACTACACTATATAACACTTCACTACACTGTATGATATGCTACTATACTCTACTCTATGCCAATCTACAAAACTCCACTCTATGACTATAGATTTTAGAACAATCTCCTCCACTGTACAACACTCTATACAAGTCTCCACTTGCAACACTGAACTCTACAATTTGAATTTTGTTAATTAAAAATAAATAAAATACATTGAAATTCAGTTAAAAAAAACACAAAGATTATAGTTAGGAAATCTTATTTTCCCTAGACAAACCAAGTTTAAACTACACAAAATTTACAAATTCTAAAAATATTATTATAACTTTCATTTACAATTTATCTACCACTTTCAAATTATTATAAGGAGCGCACATTCTATACCAATCTACTCGATGGCCCTCCACCAGACTCCATTTCATAACACGTCAGTCGATGACACGCCACTGTGCAACACTCCACTCTACAATAAACCACGATACAAGACCAATCTACTGTATAATATTTCACTGTACACTACGTCACTCCACTATTTTACTCCACTCTATTTCACTCTAGATTACTCCACGTCACTACACTCTACAACAGTCTCCTTCACTCTCCTGTGCTACATTCGATTATCACACTCTTATCAGTTTCACTCCACACTGAGATTTGAAACATTAAAAAATAAAAGCAATTAACATACAATGAAAAAACAAAGGTTAAGCATAACTTTTAGTTAGAAATACCTTATGTATTCGGTCTATACAAACCCAACTTAAAATACACAAACAAAAAACTGTATTGCTTCAATTCAATTTAGAATTTACATACCACCTACAGAATATTATAAAATGCCCACCCCTAAATACAGTCTTGTCACCTCACTCGCCACTCTACATTAACTATAACTCAATGCCTTTTCCATGCACTGTTTATACTTTTGCATACTATATCACTTTTAGCATGTGAAATCATAGCATTCATAACACTTATAACTTCTCAAATTACATTTTTTGTCACAACACAGTGCATGGTAGAGTGGCGAGATGTAGTCCGTATTTAGCGAGCTGAAAAGATTGTGTGCTACTTCTAATACACTGAAGAATGTGGATAAATTGTAATTGAAAGTTACAACTATAACTTTCGAATCTTTTCAAATTAGTGTAGTTTAAATTGGATTTGTATAGGAAACAAAGTTCTAACCTTTGCTTTTCCTTGAAAATAAATTATATATATATATATATATATATATGCGCTTAAAGATGGTGTCCCCCGGTGAAGACACACTTGAAAAGACAGGCGAACCTTGCACCTTGAAGCAATGTGCTTTATTATTCAATTCGGACATCACAATGCTTGTATTTAAAATTTAGCCCTACGCGTTTCAGAGCTTCATGCTCCTTGCTCACGGGTGATGTCAGCAGGCTGGAACAAGTGGAAAACCGAGTCCATGCACATTAAATCTTTTAAATAATCCTCAGGTGGGATACGCCCTCTGGTGGGTTGATTTTGATTAAATCAGCATCCTGCTGCTTTAATTCATAATCCTCCAGTGGACTCCGCCAGTTTAACATCCATTGTTATTATTAAGACAGTCTCTCTGGTGAGTCACAAACCCCGGACTTCGTTTACTTTGTGTCCTGTCTTGACCTGCAATGCGCTTGAAACAGACAGTCTGTGTGCCGCAGCCCACCATTTCCTTGAGTGGAAGTGCAGTCTTTTCGGCCGGGACTGGGTGCCAGTGCTTGCAGCTTACTGGAAAGCATACTTGGGTGTCATTTGATGTTTTTAAAGGCAGAATCCACTGAAGGAAAATTAATTTTGATGTGGGAAAACTACAAGTCCCTGAAGTTTCCCATTAATTAACCCACCAGAGGGCGTAACCTACCAGAAGGAAGCTAAATGGAACTGATGACTGGACTCTTTTTGCCACACCTATCTGCCTGCAAACATTACCTGGAGCCCGTGAGCAAGGAGCAGGAGCTCTGAAACGCATTGGGCTGCGTGATTTATGAGCACTGTGATGTCTGGTTTTTCAAGAATAAAATTAACACTGCTTCAAAAGGCAGAGTTCGCCTGTTTTTCCAAGTTCATTCTCACAGGTGTAGCTTGTGTGTGTGTATATATATATCACACACACTAGCGCACAGGTATGGATGTTCACCCATAATGCCTGCGCAATGAATTGTAAACTACAGGACTCAGAGGTGCGGGCGTAATTAGGTAAAAACCATAGCTAAGAAACATCAAAACTGACTATGCAGAATGCTTGGATAATCTCCGTAGGATTTATTGCGGTGTTCCCTGATGTTTGTGTTAAACTGCATGGACCATAACTCTGAGCTAACTAGAATGGCTGAATTTCTCTGGTTTTGTACGAGTAAAATGTCTAACTAGAACGTACTGAAGCCGGTGTTTTTTTGCAGTGAATTTCTAAGGTTTTTAAAATGCTAATTCCTAACTAGGCCTACATAGGTAGGCCATGTACAGTAAGAGGAAGAAAGGCGCAGAAAGAAGTGCACAAAGAGGCAAGTGAGGTGCACAAAGAGGCAGGGGAGGTACACAAAGAGGGAACAGGGATACAGAAAGAGGCAAGAGGGGCAGAAAGAGGGAACAGGGGTGCAGAAAGAGAGAAGTGTAGTGCAGAAATAGGCAATAGAGATGCAGAAAGAAGCAACACAAATAAAGAAAGAGGCAAGAGGAGTGCATAAAGAAGCAACAGAAATGCAGAAAGAGGCGAGAAGTGCAGAAAGAGGTGAGAGGTGCAGAAAGAGGCGAGAGGTGCAGAAAGAGGCGAGAGGTGCAGAAAGAGGCGAGAGGTGCAGAAAGAGGCGAGAGGTGCAGAAAGAGGCGAGAGGTGCAGAAAGAGGCGAGAGGTGCAGAAAGAGGCGAGAGGTGTGCAGAATGAAGCAACAAAAATGCAAAAAGAGGCAAGAGGTGTGGAGTAAGAAGCAATATAGGTGTGCACAAAGACGTAAGAAGTGCAGAAAGAGGGAAGAGGTGCAGAAAGAAGCAAGAGAGGTGCAGAAAGCAGCAAGAGAAGCACAGAAAGAGGCAAGAGAAGCGCAGAAAGAGGCAAGAGAAGCACAGAAAGAGGCAAGAGAAGCACAGAAAGAGGCAAGAGAAGCACAGAAAGAGGCAAGAGAAGCACAGAAAGAGGCAAGAGAAGCACAGAAAGAGGCAAGAGAAGCACAGAAAGAGGCAAGAGAAGCACAGAAAGAGGCAAGAGAAGCACAGAAAGGGTAGAAGGGTGCAGAAAGGCACGAGGGTGCATAAAGAAACAAGAGACACAAAAAGAAAGAAAAGTGCAGCAGCATGAGGGGTGCAGAAAAAGGAAAGAGGTGCAGAAGGAGGCAAGAGAGGTGCATAAAGGGAGAAGGTTGCAAAAAGAAACAAGAGGGTGCAGAAAGAAGCATGAGATGCAGAGAGAGAGGCAAGAGAAGTGCAGAAAGAAACAGATGTGCAGAAGGAAGCCAGATAAGTGCAGAAAGAGGCAAGAGAGTTGCAGAAAGAAGCAACAGAAGTGCAGAAAAAGGCAAGAGAGGTGCAGAAAGAGGCAAGAGGTGAAGAAAGAGGCAAGAGGTGAAGAAATAGGCAAAAGAGATGTAGAAAGAAGCAACAGAAATGCAGAAAGAGGCAAGAGAAGTGCAGAAAGAAGCAACAGAAATGCAGAAACAGGCAAGAGATGTGCAGAAAAAGATTAGGTGTAGAAAGAGAAGATTAGTGCAGAAATAGGCAAAAGGGGTGCAGGGAGAAGCAAAAGAGGTGCAGAAAGCAGCAAGATAAGTGCAGAAAGAAGCAACAGAGGTGCAGAAGGAAGCAAGAGAAGTGTAGAAAGAGGCAAGAGAGTTTCAGAAAGAAGCAACAGATATACAAAAAGAGGCAGGAGGGGTGCACAAACAGGCAGGAGAGGTGCAGAAAGAGGGGAACAGGGGTGCAGAAAGAGGGAAGGAGGATGCAGAAAGAGAACAGGTGCGCCGAAAGAAGCAAGTGGGGTGCTGAAAGAGACAACAGGTGCAGAAAGAGGCAAGAGAAGTGCAGGAAAAGAAAAAAGGGGCAAAAAGAAGCACCAGAATTACAGTAAAATGCAAGAGGCGCAGAAAGAAGCAAGAGTGGTTTCCACACCATTAGTACCAATTTTACACCCACATTTAGCAATAAGTAACAGGTGACCATTCTAAGTTTGCAAAGGGGCCTTCCACCACGCTGTAACACGGGTCGCTGAAATTTTGGTAACATTTCAGCCGTTTGAGCTAGAAACAAGGTTTTTTTGTTCAAATCTGCAGATTATGCAGTAGATGATGGATTATGTGGAAAATGCAGTAAATGCATAATTGTGCGAAAGTCAGTGCAGTCAAACAGTCACATTATTCCAGTGACCCTGCTCATACCTCTCACTAGGTCCAGAAGTGCTCCTTAGAGGTTCCTTTTTTTGTCTCATTGAGTTTATAGTTTAGCTTCTGTGGAAACGAGGAAGACTAAACCTGAGGTTACCACTCCACAACACAGACTACCATACCACATAATTACTCTCCATAACCCTACTCTACATAATTCCTATACACTAAATACCACATACTTTCTAGCCACATAATTTCACTGCACACAACCCACATCCACTCCTCTCCAAAAACATTAGTAAAAAAAAAAGGTTCCATTTACAACGCCAATAGCTCTAACTCTTTCAAATACAAGACCTATTACAATACAAATGCTTCTTTAACTGGTAGTTGCGTTTGCAGAGTAGTGGAGAAAGGGGGCTGGGCCACCAACCAGCGCATGGGAATTCCAATGCATAGGACTTAAAGGAGGTACCAGGAGTGCTTCCTGCAAAGGTGCTCCCTGGCTCGCTCTTGGATGGGGATTAAAGTCCCCTTCGCTGCAGGAGGTACTTCGGGGACAACTAGCCTACCTGATATCTCCACTAAGTCCCAGATAGTGGGATTGCTGAGAGGTGGACACAGGCCAAGGCCCCTTTCTCCACCACTCTGCAAACATGCCTCCTGGCCCGGTCTTGGTTGGGGGATGAAGTCCCCTTGCCTCCGGAGGGTCCCTGGGGGGCAACTAGATCTCCTGTGATCTCTAGTAAGCCCCACACAGCTGGATTGCTGAGAGTGGTCAGAGGCCACGCTCCATTTTTTCACCACTCTGCAAACGTGCCTCCTGGAGCACTGCTGCTTGGGGGGGGATGAAGTCCACTTTAGTGCTGAGGTATTCAATACAAAAGAGGACCTCATCGCCGCACCAGCAGTGCACCAGTGGGGTCCCTGGGGCAGTGTGGGGAGGGTGGAAGGAGCCCTCCACACTTTAATTCATTTGGAGCCCCAGGTGGGTGGCAGTCCCGGGGTGCGGGGAAGGCCAGCGAGGCCCCCGCCCTTAATTAGATTGTGCCAAGGGGAGGTGGTGGTCCCTGGGGCAGTGTGGGGAGGTTCAGGAGCCCTCCCACACTAATTTATACATTTTAACCCCCAGGGAGGTGATGGTCCTCGTGGGGGGGGGGTGCTTGCGAGGCCCTCCACCCATAATATTGGAATGCCCCGGGGAGGTGGTGGTTCCCGGGGCAGCATGGGGGGCAGGATTTCCCCCCACCATTTTCTATGAAAAGCCCGGGGCAATACCCAGAGCTGCGGGGGCCCCTGCACAATAATAACAAAGCCCCATGCAGGGAGGTGGTGGTCCCCGGGGCTGTGGGGGCCCGCATGATAATGGTGCATTGTCCCTGGGACCTGGCCAACTCAGGGGCTTCTAGAAAATGAAGCGTGGGAGCCTGCGCTTCATTTTTTTTGAGCAGTCCTAGAGGTCGGGGTGTATCTTCCCTGCCCCCATTTCTTCATTATTAACCTTTTTTTCTTGTGACTCAGTTCTTCCAGTCACAAGAGGACTGCCAACAATTTCTGGTTTGAAGTGTTGGCAGCCAATCAGAATCAAGCTCATGCTCGGGAGGGTTCGCTGATCCACTGCTGCAGCCAGATAGATATTTTCAGTTTTTTTAATTTCTCAGGAACTACTGAACGGATATACACCATTTGACAAAAAGAACGCTTTCTGAACCAAGAGCTACCTTTTTGCTAAATTTGGTGTAATTCCGTTTAGCAGTTAGGGCTGTAACTTTGTCTAAAGTTCCTACAGAAATTAACAGAGAAAAAACACATTTTGGGACCCCCCTTTCTCAGGCCTCGCTTGATGAATCACCTCGAAACTTTCAGGACAGGAGCTGACCAGAGCACCGCATTAGTTTTGAAATCTTTGCGAAGATTCATCAACCGACGCCAAGGATATTGGCAAATAAAAAAACACTTTTCCTCTGGAAACTAGGTATAACTACCTACTGGCGACTGCCAGTAGGAAATATATATACAAATATATATTCTCCTGTAAATCCCTGCAAGATCGCTAAAAAAATCCCCAAACCATTCATTGATGAAGACATGTTTAACACTCTTTAAAGTCAACTTGGAAAGGAGAAAAGTACCTCGCGCTGTGCATGGTTCTGTTGCCTTAATAAACACTTGTTTTTTTATTAGGCTTGACACCTGCTCTGCTTTCATCAGTTTGAAAACTGGTCTGTAAGGGAAGAGAGGTGTGTAAGGGGGCTGATGAGATATATAGCTGAGTGAGATACATTCACAGATGTTTTATAGCTTTGACTCAAAAAACGTAGCAGGTCCTCACTGTGCTGCAAAGAGGTGCATGTGGTGGCCTTTGGTGGTTATTAGAAGTTCTGGTTGATTATTTTATTATAGATGCTAAACAATTTTTTTTACAATATTATGTTTTTGCATTAATATATTTGAATAGATTGGCCTTTTTTGCATTTCCGGTGTTTATTGGGGACACCTCCTTTGACCCTTGCAGTGTGCTTTGTCCTTCTCAATATAAGTAAATTTTATAGGTGAACCCTTACCTAATTATTTAGTGAATTTTGTTTGTTAAATAAAGAAATATTAAGATCACCGTACATTTTGCTTTTTTGCGTGCCACTTTTGGTTCACTTTATATTTTCATTAAAACAATCGTTATCATCGACAGAGTGTGCCTGTTTTCATTCTACGGAGTTTATCTGATTGTGTAGCCAGCAAGGTACCAGCTATTTTCTTAAACTCAGTGCATTGTTGACCAGAAGGTTATAGGGACATTGTTCTCTGTGTAAGGTAATAGACGGGGAAACCTTTGGAAAAATGTAGAGCTGTAAGATTGTGGTAATTGATTCAGGAATCGCCAAGTTTATAATATGGAGCTTAGAGGAGACTAGCGAGTAATGTAGTTAAATTGGAGACATGCTGCATTATGTGAGGCAACTGCACAATACCGCCTACTGATTATTGAAAGATGCTGTGAATAAGAGGGTCCAATTAAGGTTGAATGAAATGCGGTCAGCATGCAAGCGTGATGCCTTCATATAGGATTAAGCAACAAAAAAATAAATACAATGTTTCTTTACTAAAATGTAGCGTATTAAAAAAACAGGTACTTTTGCTTTTGAGGGCTACTATGCACAGACTATTTATGTTAAATTGTTTATGTTGATGCTACAGCTGAGAAAAGTAACTTTATATGTACGTTTATTATGCATGAAAATATTAATGAATATGAAGAAATGTACAATCATGATTCTTTTGAGAAAAGTGAATAACTAAATCTGAAAGCACCATCATATTCCAATATATTCAGTTTGTACATACAGACCTCAAAAGTACTGTCCATCAGCTAGGGAATCATGATAACAAGTGTTTGAGCAGATCATAGACATTGACTCCCCTTTTAAGCCATGTCAAGGTGCCCCCAACAAAGACTTAAGGTAACAGGCTTTATAAACTTCACCGGGGATTATCAGGAAGGGTACCTGCCCCCTAATAGGTGTTGGTCCTCATGCACTGCAGGAATTCCCACTCCTAGAGAAACCTACATTTGACTCTGGTGATCCCTCCAGCGACCAGCCCATCACCCACTGACCCTTTTTGGCAAGATCGGTGCCAATCATCTACTGGACGACTAACAATCTGGTTTCAGAAGGCAAACCGTAACATTAAGAATTATAGAAAATAGCACAATGACCAACCTGCTATTTCTGTGCCTTTGAACATTGACGATCAAATCCTCATACACAACTTGAAGTATCGTTTAGGAAAATCACTGGCAAAGTCCTCATTGGTTCTCCTACGGATTCATTACATGGGAACTTCCAGGTCCCAGATGATCCCTATTAACTGCAGAGTAACTCAGGGCTCCAGCTTGCCACCATCATTTTTAATCTCTAGGTTGGGCCCCTTGGGAAGATGTGGACATAATATACATCTATATTGCAAAGTTTCAACGCATACAAAGACTCAAGCATTGCATACACCTTATCCAGGCATGGGTAATCAGCACTTACCTGAAGTTTAACACCATCTAAGCAGCATTCCAGTTATTGTCCAAGAACAATGTGCAAAATAACTATCCCAAACCAGGGTCAACCACATGAAACATGATGGATTAAAACCACAACTTTGACATGCCAATTCACTCGGACTCATCTTGGACACCAAACTCATGCTTATGGAAGACATTTCCATGAAAACCATGAGAGCTCGGCTCTCCCTGCTAAACAAGTTAAACAGGAAGCAACTTCAGAAATGCTGTTCGAGCCCTCCTAATCTCATATCTAGATGGTGACAAAGCCCTGCTCCCTTTTATTCAAACTCTGCACTGGCCTCCCGTGTCAGCTTCAAAGCCAGCTGCCTCATCTACAAAGCCATTAGGACTGGCACCCCTGCCTAGGAGGCCACAGGCTGCGATCTCTGGTGGCTCGCAGCACACCAACCATCAGGATACCATCTGACGGGAAACAAATACGAGCAAATACGAAAAAAACTGAGAAAGATCTTTTCCATTTACACACCCAGAACCGTGAAAAACATCCCCATAGCTATCAGAACTGCCCCAATTAAGAAAACAGCTGAAGACACTGCTTTAAATAATAATACACAGGTATTTAGTCCACCTCTGCTCTCAGAACCCAGAGACCCCTCCAATCACTTGTTGACTATCTCTTTGCCTTCACCCTGAACAAAGCTCTGCTGCCTTTCACTCAGGTTTGCACTATATAAATACCAAATACATACGTATGTTGCATGTACTTAAGCCATGCTATCTCCTATGCCACAGTAGTTATTTATAAGAATGGGGCAAAACTATCATAAAAGTCAAGTAACCAACTATCTTTGGAAAGTCTCTCTAAACTTTTTAACTACTTGTGTTTCATTGAGCACACACATTTTTCTTTTTTCTTGAATTTTACAGTTTACACATTCATATTCAAGCTGTGTGGCTACAAGTGTATACCACTGTTTCATGTATCACTTATAACGTAGTGGCTCTTGCAGATTTAAATCAGATTTTTTTGCAAGATGAATACAAGGAAGGCCGTTGACTGAAGGACTCCTTCTAGGAATACTTTATATCGCAAAATAATGAGTTGCCACTTCAAACGATGCACACTCCCAAAGCGCACTTTCAGATATATCAATCTTTTTTAGAGATTTTTTATTTTAATTTCACAACATAAAGGAAAAAAGCCTCGACTTCCCCACGCCCCTAGCACATCAGAATTCGGAGTTGGCGGAAATTAGTTATGAACACTTCTGCTTGGTACAAACCTCTAGCTCAGTTGCTACCTCTTGGCCTCCACCGTTTTGTACCAGCGTGCAAAGCCCTCACCTTCCATTCTGAGCGACCCACCCTGCTCAACACTCTCCACCTACTTTCTGAACAAGCATTGGCACAGCCAATAGGTCTCGCCTTTGGAACATTATGTGTTTAGCCTGAACTGTTGGCTATGTTGTAGAGCACTGTGGCTGCTGTGCAATATGTTGAAAAGTTATAATAAAAAGTGTTAAGCATTTTTGTTATCTTTATACAAACCAAGACAACATTATATACAACTAAACAACCGGATTACAAAAAGATTTTAACATAAAAAAATTCTTCTAGTTTTTTTGTATTTGCTCTGCCAGCAACTTTTTCCTGCCTGTTCTCATGCTGGTTTGTTATAATTTTTTTGTTATGGGGAAGCGGGACATAAATAACGGTGGATTAGAGGTTGGAAAACAGTGGCTGCGGGCACTGGGGGAGAATCAACAGATGCCAGATTCCGAGGTCAGAGTGACATGATGTTTAGGTAATGCTTAGGTGGTGCACTGATGCAAAATGGTGGTGGTGAGTGATGTTTGGTGCTCAGGTGGTGCAACTATATGGTGTGGATTGGAGGTACATTGTGGATTGTGGAGTTTAAATATGTTTGGTGTGTAATTATGTGGTGTGTATTGGAAATGTGTGGAGTTGAATTATGTGGCCTGGAACTGTGATTTTGGGTGAAGTTATGCTTAGTGAAATTGTGTCATGATGTGGAGTGCATTTATGTTGATTGGTGGTATGTGGCATAGAGTGCATTTATGTGGAGTGTATTTATGTTGCATTGAGTAGAGTGCAATTATGTGGCATGTAATTATGTGGCATTGAGGGGTTTTATGTGGAGTGCATTTATGTTGCATTGAGTAGTGTGTAAATATGTGGTGTGAAATTATATGGTACAGTGGTAATATGTGGAGTGTATTTATGTTGCATGGAGTACAGTGTAATTATGTGACATGTAATTATGTGGTACTGAGTGGTATTATGTGGAGTGCATTTATGTTGCATTGAGTAGTGTGTAAATATGTGGCATTGAATTATGTGGCACTGAGTAGTATTATTTGGAATATATTTATGTTGCATTCAGTAGAGTGTAATTATATGGCGTGTAATTATATGGCACTGAGTGGTATTATGTGGAGTGTATTTATGTTGCATTGAGTAGAGTGTAATTTTGTGGCTTGTAATTATGTGGTACCAAGTGTTCTGATGTGGAGTGTATTTATGTTGAGTTGAGTGTAAATATGTGGCTTGTAACTATGTCGGACTGAGTGGTATTTTGTGGAGTGTATTTATGTTGCATTGAGTGTAGTGTAATTATGTGACATGTAATGTGGTACTCAGTATTATTTGGAATATATTTATGTTGCATTGAGTAGAGTGTAATTATATGGCGTGTAATTATATGGCACTGAGTGGTATTATGTGGAGTGTATTTATGTTGAATTGAGTAGAGTGTAATTTTGTGGCTTGTAATTATGTGGTACCAAGTGTTATGATGTGTCGTGTATTTATGTTGAGTTGAGTGTAAATATGTGTTGTGGAATTATGTGGCAGTGAGTGGTATTATATGGAGTGTATTTATGTTGCATTGAGTAGAGTGTAATTATGTGTCGTGTAATTATATGGCAATGAGTGGTATAATGTGGAGTGTATTTATGTTGCATTGAGTAGAGTGTAATTTTGTGGCTTGTAATTATGTGGTACTGTTGGACCTGGCCCTGCTTGCAGGTCATCCCGAAACGTTTTGCCTTCCCCCTAGCTTTTTTGCTGTGATGAAATTGGTGGGATCAGGATGTTGGACACTTTAGCGCTGGTTAGCAGTGCAAAGGGTGGGTGTTGTGCCTCCCATGGGCTTACATTAGGAACAACCCCCATGGGAGAGAAAAGGTATGCCATGTTTGGCATGTGGGTGAACTGTGAATATTAAATGCTGCGCAATGGTGTACGCAGGTTTATTTTCACCATTGTAAGAAATGTCACTTTTAAAATGTCACCTTTTCCGTGTGCTTTGGGCCTGCTGCATCAAGTGGGTTGCAGGTCTTGTGTTCGGAGTGACCAAGGCTGACTCCTCCCCCTGGGGTGCGTCTGTCTCCCACACCCCCAGGTTTTAGAGGGAAACCTGGCAGCTAGGGTGCTCTACACCTCCCCCAGAACCAGTTGGGACCGGATTACCAGAGAGCCTTCTAGAAGGTTCTAGCCCTTTCTGGTAGGTAGGTAGGTGGGGTGAGGGATATATATATATATATATATATATATATATATATATATATATATATATATATATATATATATATATATATATATATATATATATATATATATATATATATATATATATATATATATTCGTGGGTCCACACCCTGCATTTGTGCAGTTACGCGGGTGCCCACGCCGCAAACGCGCCAGAAGGAGCGGGTGTCTACCCTGCCGTGTGCTTCAGTGTAACGGGAGCCTACCCCGCATCTTGCCGAGGGAGCTGCTCTTTGGAAAGGCAGCGGGAGCCCTCCCCGCTGTCTGCTGAAGTGACATGTGTCCACCCCGCAATTGCCTGCTTTCCTATGCCGGGAGCCTACCTCGCGTATCACCGCTGCAGCTCGAGGAGCAGGAATAGCCCGACCGGAAGTCAGGCAGGACGAGTGACGGCAAGCAGGGCCTGCCCAGGAACGAGTAAATGGCCGTGTCCAGAGCGTGGGCTCCCAGGCGTTGGTGAGAGCCCCGCATGTGTCAAGCGAGGCTCCCGTCCATGGTGAGAGCCCCGCAGCAGCAGCTGAGGCCTGGAAGAGTCCTGCGGCAAGGGGGCCGAGGCCCGCTGACGGTGCCGGTCCCCGCCACGCTGGTGAAGAGGAGAAGAGGTCCCGGCAGCGGGACCTATCGGGGCACATTGTCGGTACCCAGAGACTGCAGAGGTCACCCAACGAGAGGCCCTGGACTGTCACTGAGTAGAGCTCAGGCTTCCAGTGGTTGGGGCTGTGTCTGGGCACATTGCTGGTGCCCGCCCCCGGTGCAAGTACTCTTTTTGGGCATTTGTGCATTCGAGTCCAGGAGAGGGTCTCCAGCCGCAACGTGGGGCCACTTCAGTTTAGTAACCCCAGAGGGGGCCCCAAACAACGCAAGTTAGCCAGACGCATCCTGAGGCCTCGCTTTACTCAACTGCCCCACCGGACAGTGGGCAGTTGCCTTGAGGGGCATGTTGGTGTTTGCGTAACAAGTAATAAGGTGGGCCCTACAATGGAAGAGTAGTAACCTGGGGGCTCTACTGACTACGTTTTATGCCCCTCCTCCCCCGAGTACGAGCTACGCCTAAAGATAGGGTGCATTGCTACTGGCGTTAAGTGCAAGGTAGCAACATTGCTGGTTATGCCTAGTGTTTATGTACTTCCACTGTTAATGAGAATTACGCCCATTTTTATGCGTAATGTCTTTCCGCTTACGCCTAACGATGCCTCCATGCTTCCAAGGGTACGCCTAATGTCATGCCAGGATGTTTTCATTTCATGCTTGAGGCTAATGCATTCCATGCTCACAGGTTTATGCCTACTGCATATGTTTGTACCTAACATTAAGCCTGATGTGTCGTTTATGCCCCTATTGATACCTAGCGCAAATGTTTAAGCCTAATGCAGGAGGTGATTCATTCTCATGACTTATGTTCCATGCCTAAGGCATGTTATGAGGTGCTAAGGTTATGCCTGTACCAAAGTGTTCATGTTATAGTGGGATTCATTCGAATGTGAGGTGCTAGGCTCATGCCAGATTATGTTGTGCATACTTTGATTTATGCAAATGTTATTGATGCCATTGAGGTGCAGACTGAATGCATGCTGTGTTTTACACTTCCTCCTCATGTGCCTATTGAAATGCCTCAGGTGTTATGTTCATGCTGATAATGCTTTTCTTTCCCTAAGGCTTGCACTGCTGGTTGTACGCTGGGCCTAGGATTCATGCATCATGCATTTATGCTCATGACGATGCCTCATGTGATGTTCTATGTTTATGCCTAAGGCTTATTGCACTGTGACGACAAGCTCATGATCTTGCCAGGAGTTACTGGCTGAGACACATTTATTGCTGGTCTTACATTTAACCTTATTGTGCTGTGATGGTTCTGGCAGCGGCCTGATTGGCCCTGCTTCGAACATAATCCCCTGCGAATTGCTACCCAGCGTCGGTTGGCACAGTATATATGTACCTGTGATTGCATTCTAATGTGCTCTTTCCGAATACACAAGTTATTTTCATGAAACCTGGTTTGTTCTCGTTTGTAGTGTGCCCAGTGTGTCGCCTGTGAGTGTGTGCTGCGCGTATGCTTTACACAATGTCCGGAGCTTAGCCTACCCGCTCCGCACCATGCTACCCTGTTTCTAACAGGTACCGAGTGGTATTTATGTTGCATTGAGTAGAGTGTAATTATGTGGTGTGTAACTATGTGTCACTAAGTGGTATCATGGGGAGTGAATTTATGTTGCATTGAATAGAGTAATTGTAATGTTTGATTATGTGGTACTGAGTGGTATTATGTGGAGTGTATTTATTTTGCATTGAGTAGAATAATTACGTAGTGTGTAATTATGTGGCACTGAGTGGTATTATGTGGAGTGTACGTTGCATTCAGTAGAGTGTAATTAAGTGGGGTGTAATTATATGGCACTGAGTGGTACTAGGTGTTGTGTATTTATGTTGCATTGAGTAGTGTAAATATGTGGTTCTGAGTGGTATGTGGAGTGTATTTATGTTGCATTGAGTATAGTGTAATTATGTGGCGGGTAAGTATGTTGCACTGAGTGGTATTTTGCGGTGTGTATGTTGCATTGAGTAGAGTTATTATGTGGTGTGTAATTATGTGGCTCAGCGGTATTATGTGGAGTGTATTTATGTTGCATTGAATAAAGTGCAATTATGTGACGTGTAATTATGTGGTACTGAGTGGTATTATGCTGTGTATTTATGTTGCATTGAGAAGAGTGTAATTATGTGGCGTGTAATTATGTGGCACAGTTATGTGGAGTATATTTATGTTGCATTGAATAGAGTAATTATGTGACTTGTAATTATATGGTACTGAGTGGTATTATGTGGAGTGTATTTATGTAGCATTGAGTAGAGTGTACAGTATGCAAAGAGATCATATTAGGTGAAGTAAGTGCTGATGTTGTAATCTATATGGACCTCTGTATTTCAAGTGGGATTCCAATTCATAGTATTAATCTGCCCCTCATAGAGAGGCATCATCAATTTGCATACACAAAGATCAATGCAACATGCTTGCACCTATACTTCAGCGACCTAATGCAGTTTGAGTAGATGAGGCGTTTTAAAAAGAAAGCAAATGTAACACATTATGTTCATAGGAACAGAAGCCTGAGCAGGCAGAGAGTCAATGCGGAAGAGAAGGGTGGATGAAGCTGGCAGCGGAGAGGACAGAAAACTAAAGAGAGGCCAGAGCAGGCGAAGAGCCCACATGGATGAACAGGGTGGAAGAAGTAGGCAGCAGGGGAGGACAGAACAATGAGCAGGCAGAGAGCCCACGCAGTAGAACAGGGTGGCTGAGGCAGGCAGCAGAGAGCATGGATGACTGAGCAGGCAGAGGGGTCAGAAGGCTCAGAAGGCAGAGAGCCCACGTGGAGGAAAGAGTAGGGTGGATATAAAAGGAAGCATAGAGGACATAAGCATGAGCAGGCAGGGGGGCCAGAGGGCTTAACAGACAGAGTACGTGTAAGGATGGGTGAAGCAGGCAGCAGAGAGGACAGAAGCCTGAGCAGGTAGAGAGGCCTGAGGACTGAGCAGGCAGGGTAAATGTAAGGGTGGATGAAGCAGGCAGCGGAGAGCACAGGCGCCTGAGCAGGCAAAGGGGCCAGAGGGCAGAGCAGACAGTACATGTAAGGGTGGCACGGAGCAGCCTCAGGGCTTGGCTGCAGTGTAAGCAGGCAGAGAGCAAGGGACCACACTCACTGTTGCATAAATTCAAATCAAATCAAAATTTCTTTATTCGGCATTTCAACAACACCATAAAAGTACATTATTCAAACTATATAAACATTTCATTAAAAAAGAAGCAGGAATAGACTAATCAGATATATACTGTACACCCACCTCCACATTTTCTCCATTCTTAACAGTGTCAAAAATCAAATTAATCTAGTGGACCGTAATCTTTCTGATATCCTTAAAATATTTATCACACAGAATAATGTCAGGGGATCTCTTTAAAAAAAAACAAGGGCATCTCTTGCTGATCTTAAATTAGCTTTTTTTAAAAGATGTATTAAAAAACAGCGTCTAGGTACTTGATAACATGGGCATAATACAAAATGAAGGGTATCCTGTGGAGATCTATGATCGAAGCCACAGGGACCCTTTGACTCAACTGCATTAGTGAATCCCGCAGGTTCAGATAAAAGATGATGAAGCAAGTTGAGTCTAAAACGCGTTAATGAAAACCTATTGTGCGGGTTGTATACAAGGGAGAGATAGGGCCCAATCCTCACTGTCATATAGACCTGTACAGTGTGCTTATTCCTTTCCCTTATTCCTCGTGACCTGGTGGTAAGTTTGGAGAGCTTCTCATTTACTCTTGCTTGGTCTTGTTTTGTGTTACTCTGGAGAGCATTGGATGTGGAAACTTGTTTTCAAATCCACAAAGCCCCTTTCACATACTTTAGCCAGGGAATAACCATACCTTTGTCACTCCCCATACAATCTATAATGATCAGCCGCAACAGATTGGCATCCTGATTGACCCATAGTTTTAACCTGGCCATGAGGGTCTGTTCCTCACACTGTCCTCCAGGTACTTACAGCCAAGTTCCTCATGTACTATATATGACGGTACAGATTGGGGGACTTTAAGCAGTCTCCTTAAGTATTTGTTTTCCTTGGTCTGTAAACTGGTTACATTTGCCATTCCCATAACTCTGCCCTGGCCTGTACACAACCTTAGCAACAGTGATAGAGTTGTACATGGTCCGCATTTATTCAGGAGCCCAGCGGCCCAGTCTGCGCCCAAAATTCATGACCGCTCCTGAACTCGCTGCCAACTTACTACCATGTTCTTCTATCAGTGGTTTAAAATTCAAATTTCTATCGAACAAAATGCCCAAGTATAAAAAAGTCTGCACTTTTGCCAGACTTGTAGCGCCTATTCTGTAGTTAAAATGTTTGCCTTTATGTTTTGGGCCCAGCTCCATTATATATGATTTTGTCAAGTTGGCAGATAAGTCTAGGCTAGACAAACTCCACAAACCCGTCAATCAGACGTTGCAGTCCTACTAGCATTCGGGCCAGCAGGACCGCATCGTCCGCATAAAGCAGAACTGGAACAGATCTACTTCCTATTCTAGGCGTGTCTGCTTTCAGGTTCAGTAAAAAACGTTCAAGTCCATTAATGTAAATGGAAAATAGGAAGGGTGCAAGTATGCACCCTTGCCTAACCCCGCTCGTGCATTTAAAGGAGTCTGTCTGGTCACCCTCCAGGTTATACCTCACTGTTGCGGTGGTTATCTGATGAAGGTTCCTCAAAATAGAAATGAGGCCAACATCAACCCTCAGATCTGACAATATTGCCCACAGCTTCGATCGTTTTACGCAATCGAAAGCTGCTGCCAGATCCATGAAGGCTAAATAAACTTTCTCCTGTCTGGCAATTGTATATTTGGTGACCAGTAAATATAAATTTAAACACTGGTCGGTCGTGGACCTCCCGGCCCGAAAGCCATACTGTACTTCTGTGAGGATACCATTTTCTTCTTCCCAATCCATTAAGCGGTTCAGGATAGCCCTGCCCATTACTTTAGCTGTTACATCAATTAAAGAGATGGGCCTGTAACATTGGGGGCTATCTCTGCTACCCTTCTTGAAAATTGGTACTATTATCGCTGTTGACCATGAGCGGGGTAAGCCCGATACCATGCCTCATTTATAACTCTTGTGACTACCGGGCCCTATAGTTCTATGTTACTTAAGAAAAAGTCCGTCGGGATTCCATCAGGACCAGGGGCTTAATTGCGTGTAAGACCCTTTATGCCCCCCTCAATCTCTTTTAGGGTAAATTCTATCCTCCCAGCAACGGTGTCCCTATGGTCATCTTGTTCACCTTCCAGCATGGTCCCTCTGTTATATAGAGCACTGAAATGCTCCACCCATAGTGCTGGGAGTACATTTGAGGCAATGCTAGAACTATTACCATCTTGAAAGCAGCGTTTGTTAATTATTTGCCAAAACCTGGTAAGATTGCGTTTTTCCGCAGCCTCTCGTAAATCTTCCCACATTTCAGTTTGAAGGGCTAACTTACGGCGCCTAACTTCCTGCTTATAATGTGCTCTGCAGAGTGTAACCCTGACACCATCTCTGGGTTTCTGTTTGAGGGCGGTTCTAAGCTTTCACTGGCCGAAGAGCATCCCCTATCAAACCATCTCAGGTTATGGGCTTCCTTCCCTTTCCCTGTTGCATGCATTAAGCGATCTACTAGCCTACCCATCTCCTCAAATGCCTCCTCCACCTGTGGCCCTTTAATCTCCGGGTTTAGGCAGACCTCCAACTGCTGTTTCCCTTTGGAGACTAGTGACTTATAAAAACTTCCACTATCCATTTTAGCCCATTTTAGTCTTCTGCCTTGGTCTGTGACCGTCTCCCTAAAGTCTAGAGGTCTCTTCCTTATTTCTCTGTTCACCTTTGACACTACAATACTCACTGTAAGGGGGTTGTGGTCACTAAAGCCACTACAGTCTATGTTAAATCTTAAAACTCTCCTTAAGTAAGCGGGAAACAATAACAAAGTCAATGTATGAGCTACATCCTCTACCTTTAAAGGTTGGATTAACCCCACTTTTGGAGTTGAGAGATAAAAGATCCATGGAATGAGACAAGTCTAAGTTATTCATCATCCCATTAAGATCAGCTCCATCTATTTTGTGGTCAAAGTGGGAGCCCTCCACTAGATTACACAATGCCCAATTTTTCATAAAGGGAATCAGCGGAGGACATAAATGGCAGTTAAAATCACCTGCAATTAAAAGTAAAGGAGCAAGGGCATTATTCATCTTCTCTATCTGGATTCCCAGTTGATCCTCCAACTCCTCCACTCTACAACCCCCTGCATTATAAAAATTAAATATAATCAGGTTAAGATCTCTGGTTTTAAACTGGACTGCAAGCATACAATCTGATTTCCAGTTGAGATATGTCCAGGTCCCATCTAGAGTCCGATGCGCCCACAGAACTAGACCTCCTTTTGCTCTGCCTGCCCTAGATCTTACAGCCGGGGTCCCAAACAGCTTATACTCCTCAAGATTGAAATTTGATGGGTCAACTTCCCATGTTTCCTGGGCACAGATTACGTTAAATTTATTTACATAATCCAGCCATTCCTTATTATAAAATTTGGTTGAAAGTCCCGCCACATTCCTGGACAACAGATCTGCAGTATTCCACTCATTCAGTTTTACTGATCCCCTGACTGGCGGAGATCCCTCAATAACTTTACCCACAGTTATTAATCCTTGTGATAAACTGCTTCTAGTTTCCACTTCTGCCATGCTTAACTGTCAGTCACAATCTTCCAATCCTGACAAAGCCCCAAACCTGTTTTGTAACCCGATGTTCTGTAGCTTGTAATAGTTCGGAGCCGCACCTCCTAATGGGGGGCCCCATTCTGTGTTCTGTTCAGGGGCATAAAAAAACCTTAGGGGAAGTGATTGGATTCGAGATCTAGAGCCGAGTTGTCCCCCATTACAAATGAATTCGGCACATCTTGTGTCCCTGAAGTTAATGATAATACAATCACCTTCAGTCGACTTTGCCCGTCTTCCCACCCAATTTACTCTCCTAGCAAATAATATCTCTGTACAAACGTTGCTAGGCAATGGCCGATTAATATTCAGCCCAATATTACACTTATTTTTCAATTCCCTATAGGTCTCCGTCTTTCCATGTTCTAACGGTGGCACCCCTGTCAGAACTACCACGTACGGGGCTGAATCCGGGGGAAGATCAATTGTTTGTTGCCTCTGCACATCGTGAGTTATAGGGGGTTTGTGTGTTGTCTGAGGTTTTACTAAAGGGCTAATAACCTTCACCGTTTTATCCTGGCTTGCCGGTTCTATATGAGGTACCCCTGCAGGGATTCTCAGGGGGACGGTGGCACTAGAAGCGGATACATTATTTGCTGCAAGGCTTTGACTACCTTTTGGTGATACATTAGAATTAGAACTAATACCCACAATGCCTTGCCCCCCCCCCCCCCCCCCTTTGACTGCCTGCGGGTTGGATATCCCTCCCCTGAACACCCCCCCTGGCCTGTACTGATGCGAGCAAAAGTTCCAAACACACCAGTCTATTTTCAATTCGATATAGTCTATCATGTATCGGAAGGGTTAGCTTGTGTACATTACTTTCCATTTTTTTCCAAAAGGCGACATCCGAAACCCGTGGGGCATCTTCATCCCTGGATCGCAATGTGTTTGCCCCTTCCTTTGCAGGTGGTGGTATGTGTGATGCACTTGTTAACAAATTCTCTTTTGGGCGCGACCTCCTTCGTTTTTTTCCCCTTTTCCATCTGCCGTTTGCTGTTGTACCCCTGTGTATTTCCTTTTGGATATTGGGCCCTGTGACTGTTGAACCAGTCCGACTTTTGCACATCTGGCTGACCTAGTTTTCATATTGGGAGAAGGCCGCTTCTTGGCAAGGTTACTCGGATTAAGTCCAGCCTCAGGGCTTGCCTCCTGCAGTATAATGACACTTCCTTCTCTCCCCTCAGTAGAAGACCCCGCATCATGCAAATTGGTGTCCTGGGGAGTAGGTGATCTTGCCCTTGCCAAACTACTCAATGAGGACCGCTTATCCAAGAGTGGATCTAACGATAATCTCTTTTCAGTAAGTTTGATATCTTTAGCCAGGCGGTAGAAACTCTTATCAAGAAATTGTCTAGAGTACCCATGAGAGACCCACCAGTACTACTCCCACAGTTTCTCGCTGCAACTGGGGATGTAGTCATGGTTCACACAATCCTCTTAGATCAATGGATACGAGTCCTAACCACACTTTAGATGTTGATTGACAGAACATGCAAGGGACTCACTGACCTTTGGAACTGTAGATGTTAAGGGGGTGGCCCGTCCTGTCCTTGTCCGGTCTTGAACGGGCTTAAAAGGGCCCGCCCTTGGCCCGGGCTTCGCCCGGCACGTCCCGTGACGCGGATGTCCAGGCATTTAAATGCACCTCCTGGCACGTCACTTGTGCGCGCGCCGCTGGGGATACCGGGAATTGGAGTCCCGGGCGGCAGTGCAGGTGTTGGTGGCATCCGGTGGTGCTGGCCCATGGAAATGGCCCCCTGCACTTCTTGACTCTTGGCGTGGGGCACTTGTCCTCCTTCGGCTCCCCGAAGAGGCTCTTTTCCTGGGCGAAGTCCGGCTTTAAGTGTGGCGGGGGCTCATCCAAGCTGGGCAGCGGGGATCCTTGTCCTGTTAGAAGCTGGCTGCCCCGTACTCGCAGGCAGACTGTAGGCTGCTCCAGCCGTCTGGTTGCGGCTCCATCTTGGAACCCTTGAGAAAATATATTGACTTTTTCATCAAACCACTTGCTGAGTCCACCCCGTCCTACCTTCGAGATACTATGCACGCCATCAACATAGTTGAAAGTATACCATATGATCCCACAAACCAGAGACTAGCTACGTGTGATGTAGTTTCCCTCTACACATGCATTCCACAACAAGAGGCACTCACTGTAATAGCCAGATGTCTCCAAAAACGCCCTGCACCTGTTCAAGTTCCTTCAGAGTTCATTGTAGCTCTGCTCAAAATAGCCATGACTCGCAATTTCTTTTTATTTGACAATAATTTTTACCTGCAAACCTCCGGTGTAGCCATGGGTGCTCCCTTTGCTCCTGATGTAGCCATTTTGTATATGGCAGCTTTTGAAGAGGATACCATACTTAACCAATTGAACCCATTTAGAGAGCATGTTGACCTCTGGATGAGGTATATAGATGACATTTTAATGATTTGGAATGGCAGCTATGACCAATTTAACAGTTTCTTCACCTGGTTAAACCTACAATCTTAGTATGTCAAGTTTACGATCCAATCGAATACTAACACCATTGATTTTTTGGATGTCACCATTTACCATCACTCTGGAAGACTATGTACAAACCTATATCGTAAACCATCTGAGAGAAATTCTTTACTGGCTTACAACAGTCATCACCCTAGAGCTCTCCGCGATAATCTACCCTTCGGGCAATTTTTGAGGATACGAAGAAATTGTTCAGACAAAGAGGACTATTTCGCGGAATCACAGGATCTTTCGAATCGCCTACTCAACCGGGGATATCCGAGACGTTTGATAAAAAAAGCACGTAAACGTGCATGGTTTTATCCACGTGAAGAACTTTTAACTTCCAAAGATAAAACCAACTGAAGAGAACCGTATTGTTTGTGTCACGACTTTCAATACGAAAAGTAACAGCATCAAACGGATCATTAACAAGCACTGGCATTTAGTATCTGATGAGATCAAACAACTTGAGACACCACTTCATGCTTTTAAGAAGGCCAAGAGCATCAAGGACTTTGTTGTGTGCTCCTTCTTATCCCCTGACAACCAACCCACGATCAATACCCTGTGGAACCTACCACCAGTTACAGGCCATTTTAAATGCAGCCATTGTAAGGCTTGTGATCTGACCATCCAGACCAAAGAATTTGTATATCTTCATTTAACGGTCAAACTGAAATCTTTGAGTAACTGCAATTCAAATAACCTATTCTATGCCATCATATGCCCATGTCAAAAGATCTATATTGGGCAGACTCAGCAGAAAATCAAGGCATGCATCCTACAACATATGAGCCGCATTCGATGCGATGTCCCTGGCGCACCTCTTGTGGAACACTTCAAGATGAATGCTCATCCTCCTGAAAGCCTCCAATGGTTAGTCATTGAGAAAACTACGTTAGGACCACGAGGTGGTAACATTTCTGACATTCTAAACACCAGAGAATTGAAATGGATCTACTTTTTCAATTCAATTGAAACCAGCCTCAACATGACAGCTCCTTTTCCCAATTGGCCACGTTACCATGATTGGTCTATTTGCTCACACTAGATCCACTTCCTCCACCCATGAATTGCCATATTATCCATTTAAGATGGGTTCTCTTTTCTAGTAACGCCCGATCTAACTGCTTTCAGGTTTCATTATGTTGGCCTTACCCTCATGTTGGAGAGGTACGCTACTGTCTAATCTTTTCAAATGGGTGTGTACTACATGATCTAGAAATGTATAAGTTAACCGACCATCTGAGGGACTTTACCCTTATGTTGAAGAGGTACGCCCTGAATATAACAACTGTTTGCTGTAAATTCATATATCTTTCCAATATTATGCTGTGAATACTCTCTTGCATTTTATTTATATCCTATAATAATGTGGACGATTGTCATGCTCGTATTTCCATTTATAACGTGTCACATTTCCACTAATTATCATCCACGAGACCTATAGTCTGTTTTCACGTTCTATGACTCTTACGATCACCACGTGATCTGTTTCCATGACTACTTCACCTAACCAGGAAATGCCGCGCTTATCGGCTGCCCTCGTACGGAGCTCTTAACTCTAATACGAACGAGTGAGTATATTTCTCCTCCTGTCCCGCCCTCCGCCCTTAACAATTCGCTATTGAATGGTTGTCTCCTGACCCCATTGTTTTGCCTCATCAGACTAACAGTGGATGAAATCCCCGTGATATCTGAATGGACTAATTACCGATTTAATACGCAACGTCGTTTTCGGTAAGCAGCATCCCCATTTTAACCTCATCGGTTACCAATGTTACTCTTATGTAAGTTTTACCCTAATCGATGTATGTTACTTTAGGTGCAGATTCATAATCGCTATTGCCTTAAGTAGCCACAAGACCACACGGAGAACGTTTGATCCTGTGGTCTGTCCTTTATTTATTCTATTTATACTTTTCTAATTGCTGAGCTCATGCTGATTTAATTGTTAGCCACCATTTAGGCTCCTTATGACCTCTTCTGCTAATTCACTCTATGTTTTTCCATATTGGTATTCTATCGTATACCTTACCATGCGAGTGGTTGTCCGCCATGTACACTACTAGTTTCCCATACAGGTACTCGGAGCTATGTATCTAACTATGCCCAAACTGAATTCTGTGTTAAGAAATTTCACTAACTTTGATACTCTTGTTTTGTATTATAGTCTCATGGTTATCAAATCAAATGATGATGTTGTTTAACGCTCGTAACTACCTATGTGATAATTAGAGGCTGAAGTCATACCCCTCTAACATAAGTTCATTATACTCGTTTCATTAGGTCCCCTTCCCCGGTCCTGATGAAGACCCCGCAGCAAGGTTAAATCTTCCTGCAGTTTCAGAGGGTCGAAACGTCAACGGTTTTTCTAATTGCGGCAACCACACATGCTAATATTTGTATATACATTGTACCTTGTGTTGTATGCCTCTTCATAAATAATGTCGCCATCATGTTATGGCAGCTGTTGCTATACGAATTATAGCATGATAAGTGTTTTGAACTGTTGATTTTACTGTCAATTAATTCCTTCACTCCCCTACCTCCTCACCATCACTTCCTGTCTCTTTCCTGGGGCACTGTATGACCTTCAATACAGTTGACTAATTGCTATGCTATGTGTATTCATTACACTGGATCCCTTAGTGAATAAAACTTTGTGGATCAAAATAATTGCTTTGGATTAATTCATGTGAGATTGCATTATATGTTCCCTATTCACACTGGGACCCCTTCCTCTTAGTACAGTCTGGTGGAAGTAGGCAAGGGGCGTGAAGCCCTTCTCCTGCATCCTGGCAGCCCCATAGGTGTCTGGAAAGTGCCTGAGAGGGTCCCCATAGCCCGAGGGGGAGTAGACAGGGATCTGCCCCAGGAAGGACTCCTGCCTAGCAAGGGCAAGCAGAAACACCTCAAAGGCAGAGTTCACAAAGAAAGTGCTCATCTGGCAGTCGGAGAGGTCTGCGGCTGCCTTTATGATTTGTGTTTTATTGGGCAAGGGCATTAGGTTTTAGCTGAAGGGGGTGGCTGCCTGCCCGTGAGGGACAGCAGGAAACCGAGCCATCATCAGAAAGCTGACCAATAGTGAGTGCCCGAGCTTGCAAAACAGCACCTATGAGGAGAGTTGCAGGGCACCGGGGACCACCCGCATCACACCAGCAACCATCCTTGTACACACAACTAGAACTCCTCCTTACCAAATATGCATCCCTGCCACAGATAAATCTACAGCTTCCAGGCTGGCCCAGGGAAAGAAGGGGCTGCGGGGGTGGCGAAGTCAATGGGCTTGTCTGGAAAGTCATGAACTTCCCAAATAAAATAAATTGAAAATAAACCCACCGGCTATAATATAGACCGTTCAAATGAGGTTTATTTATTGGCACTCTGGTTCCTAACATGTTTAATACACTATATGTGTTTATTTTAACTTTCAAAACGACATGTCATGGACATGGAAAGCAGTCTTTAAAGAAACATGCTGCAATCGCCTCCTGCTGTGGGCTGAGAGACGCGATGGAATAGGGAAGGGAAGCCCGGCAGGAGAGCTGTGGTTATTAAACAAGCCAGGGAGGTGGAGGAGAAAGAGGGGGAGAGGGGGGCTGGTGAATGAGAAAGAGGGGGAGAGGGGAGCTGGTGAATGAGAGAGGGGGAGGCTCAGGGTCTGCAGATGCCTGCTGCAAGGATGGCCAGGGCAGGTTTCCCGAGACAAAGTAGTAACCTGATCCACAACAGATGGTGGAAATGCTCGCTCCCGACAGCTGTAGGCCGTGGGAGTGAACATTTACAGAGAAGGTGGGCATGCACCCGCCTTTGGCCAATTGTGTGCTGTCTTTCTTAGAAAGACGCACGCAAAGGCCAAAAGCGTTTCAGCAACAAAATTTAAAAAAACACACGCACAAGCATGTGGTCAGAGTTGGAAGCCCTTACAAAAAACCTTGCAGAGCAGCGCAGGTGCTACCTCAGGCGAGACCTACAGATGTGAACGACCCTGTAGTCAGGGCAGAACACACCAGACTTGTACAGCTTGAAAGACAGAAAATATATGAGGGTGCCTCCTAGTCTAGAGACCAGATTCTTGTAATTTTCAGTTCAATATAAATAGGAGTGTATTGGTTTGAGCATTACTTAGAAACAGTGAATCACTACATGCAAAGCTTTGTTATTTACATGTAGGGGAAGACACTCCTTGCCTTTGTGCCTCTGCTCACTGGGTTTTGAGGTCTCCAATCTGAGCCATAGAATACACATAATAATAAGGACAACCCTCTATGCCCATCGACGAGGGTCAATACGTATTATCGCAACAGTAGGCATGTGGGACGCATTCAGAAACGGATACCTTGCCTGTGTGTTAGAGGGATCCACAATCTAATTGACCGGATTAATTCCACTATGAATTAGAAAATGAACACAGGACAACCAAACTTTCTGTAAAAATGTCATTGTACCTATTCCTGTGCATGAGGACGTGATATAGATGATATAGTACAGAAGCTGCAGTGCCCAGAAAGTGAATATATTTACACAATGTGCAACATAAGACAATGTACAATTCCCAGTGGTTTGTATCTTATCCCAAGCATTTAAAACCTGGGTAGTTGTACGAATTCACAGTCCCGTCGTAATAATTGTGTATGCCAACCAAATGGGAGAGTTTGATCTCACTGGGAATATGCGTGTTTTGGGAGGTAGATTGTTATGTGAGCAAGGCTCTTCTTCTTGCTCTACATACCCGCTGAAATTCAGGAAGGCCCTGAAAACAGATTTGTTATGATAGACATCTGAATTTTGTCTACCTGTGATTCAATGAGCATTTATCTTGTGCCAGAACTGGAGAACGTGTGATCTTTTGAGTGGTTTTCCAGCACCTCTCGACATAAAAGCAGCACATAAAATAAAAAGTTATTTTGGGCTCTGGTGTCATCCTTTCACTATGAGATAACAAGAGCTAATGAGCGAATGACTAACTGATATGGCATATGAGTATATTCCTTTTCGAATAACACCTACTGCATAAGTTGTTGAAAGGCAAACTGTTTACAATTACCCATTTTTGAGCACACTCTCATGTGTGTATCATCGATTAGTATAGTAAATAGGGATACAGGCTTGTAAATGTGACATTGGCATTCACGGAGAGCGGGGTTTTCTGGCAAGGAATATCGGAGGATGAGAACTTCGGAAGGGAATCCAATAGGAGAAGAAAACAGAAATGGATAGAATAGAAAGACAAAGGTCATCGCTAAGAGTGTGCTGCAAGAACAAGGTCTCCAGCATTAAGATAATATCCTACTAAGATCCAAACCAGAATATCCACTATTATCACCATATGTAAAGTTCTGTGGTGATGACTGCACTTAAGTCACAAAAGGTGCATGACCTATAGCATCCCTACTCCATTGAAGAGAGCAATGCCTCCCTGCAAACACAAAACAATATGGGGACTCTAGCAATTTTGATACACAAATGTTATGCCATTAATTAACATGTCGGACTGACTGTAGGAAATTAGGACAACGATGGGCAGTGGGGAAAGATAAGACCAATAACCGGCAGATCACATGCAAGTTTGCTGGATGAGTTTGCAGGGTATATAGAGGACATACAACATTTGACTCACATTCATGGAAACCTGTAAAGACAAACTTTTGAGCTGTGATCAAAAAGCTGTGACCATTACAAGGTTTTAGATTTAATTTGTTTTTGAATATATATATATATATATATATATATATATATATATATGTATATATATATATATATAAATCTTGTTTGATCAAGAACGTGTCTCAGCAGTTGAAACGCATCATGAATGGCTGCATTAGCCTAGAATTATGAATTGCACTGAAAATGGAATAAAGCACTAATGTATCACACAAGAAGAGTTGTCCGTACCTGCTTTGCACGTCGAAGTTGTTTATAAGCAAGGACCTGGTGTGTGGGAGTGTGAGTGTGAATATACAAGTAGATTACCAAGTGGCGGTCGCCAGTAGGTAGTTATAGTTAGGTCCTAGTTTCCATAGGAAAAGCATTTTTTGTTTTCTCTATATCTTTAGTGCTGGTTGATGAATCTTCACGAAAGTTTCAAAACTAGTGGCCCGCTCCGGTCAGCTCCTGTCTTGAAAGTTTCGGGGTGATTCGACAAGCGAGTGCTGAGAAAAATGGGGGGTCCCAAAACATGTTTTCCCCATGAAATTTTCCATAGTAAACTTTAGACACAGCTACAGCCCGAACTGCTGAATGTAATTACACTAAATTTGGCAAAAATGTAGCCCATGGTGCAGAAAGAGCCCTTTTTTTAAATGGTGTAAATCCGTTCAGTAGTTCCTGAGAAATTTGAAAAAGAATAGGTTGCGATAGCTAGCCACGCGGTAGAGTCGCGACCCCTCCCAAGCACGAGCCTCACTGTGATTGGCTGCCAACACTCCAAACCAGGAAGTGTTGGCAGCCATCTTGTGGCTCGGTAGAACAGAGTCACAAAAGAACTGTGAAAAAAATGTTTAAAAACAAGAAAAGGGGGCAGGGTAGAAAGACTCTGACCCGCTAGGCCTGCTCAGGGGGTCCCAGAAGGACCAGCAGGGCCCAAAAAAGCATTAAAAAAAAAAATCTGCGAAATTCGCGCTGGTGTCGCGAATGCCACCAAAATGTAACCAAAAAAAATGAATTGCGGGCTCCCGCGCTTCATTTAATTGAGCCTTTCGGGTTGGCCAGGTCACCAGGGCATTGAAAAAATAGATTAGTGGGGGCCCCCGCAGCCTGGGGACCGCCACCTCCCCGGTGAAAATGTTGCCCTTTCCGTTCACTTCAATGAGCAATCGTGCTGGGCAGAGCATTGCATAGGGTATCCGTTCAGCTATGAGGAGCTCTTTGGCCATTTGATATTCGCTCTGTGCTTCCTATATGGCTGCGTTAAAGTAAGGATAGAAGGCAATAGCGTTACCTTCGTGGGTGATGGTGCCTTTTTCTCTGACCATACACAGGAGTGTCTTGGTCCCTATAATTTAATAAACATGCTAATACAGGATGCGGAGAGGCACCTGGGCAGGGACAAACAGCTACGGAACGGTGTGCTCGCTCCACTATCAAAACCATGTGGACTCCGGTAGTCCAGTAATCCATATATTGTTGCGCCTGGATCTGGCCTTTAAATCCTGTTTTTTTTTGGCTTGTATTACCGCAAGCACCTTCTCCATGGACAGTGTCTTAGATGTCACTTTTTGCAAGCCATCTTCCGCATCTTATGTAAGAGTTTCTGCCTCTCCCAGGTGCAATGCGTGTTTATCCAACTTTGTGGACATGTGATCCATCCGTAAGTTTAAGCTTTCAATTTTACCATTGATAGACTGTAAACTAACTTGCAACGCAATGAGTGTCTTTTCAATGGTCGTTAAATTATTGCTTGGAGTATCCATGTCAAAGGAGGTCTGGTGATGGACTTTACCCGCCTTGCGGTGTTCGAACGTTAGACATGACTGACTGTGCTCTGTTTTCCCCATGTTTGCACCACCGGGGTGGTACACACAGGGAAGCTGGTTGTCTCCAAGGCAAGCGTGCACCTTCTGTCCAAATCGGTTACTACTACACACAGAGTATTTGCGCTAGGTAACAGATTCTTCAAGAGTGCATCCCACTCAAGCGTGCCGCTGTCTCACCGTGATTTGTCACCATTCTTGTTGAAGATGGAAAGTAACGGGATGATATAGGATGGTATCATGCGAGAATACTACGAATGCCAGCAGCCTCTGCAGATAATATCAGCCCAAGGCGTAGCTCTGTGACGCCCAGAGGATGTCGCCAGTGGCGGGGGAGTGTATGTTTCTTTACTTGCGTGGCTGCACAGATTGGGCCCCTCACAGCAGATTGTAAAAATATGCAGCACAGGTGCTAGTAGGCCTCAGAAGTGCCCCGTCTCCGCTTTCATGTAATGGACGGAAGCACGGATAGCCAGTCCCAGAGGCCGCCAGGGCCGTGCAATGCCGTGTAGCGATACAGGGAGATAGCAGGGGTGGATGTGGAACATACTGTCCCAAGCAGTGAGGCTTTGATCAGATGGGTAGAGAGCCCATTGTACAGCTGATGCAGCCCACCTCTTGGCGGAAAGCACTGCGAATTGTAATGCGCCCGTGGCACGTGTGATTGTCCTCATGGGTTTCTGCCCTGGGCCACGCAGCAGGATATAAGCAAAGGCCTAGTATTAGTGGTAGAAGTAGACCAGATTATGGGTAGGAGCAATGTAAGCCGCACTCCTTCCCTTTTACCGCATCACGGCACTCACCCAATCGGCCGATCCGCCACACCACGCCAGCCCACAGCAGCCTCAGCACGGGCCATAACAGCGCACCAGCCCGAGTCGCGCTACTCCTGGCAGCGCTCTCCTGCGTCTCGTCCGGGCCTGGGCCGAGAGCAGGTATGTCCCTCCGATGGCGTTCCCTCCAGCACCGGGGTCCGGGACTCGCTCACCGACCCTCTTGGTGCACCCAGGCCACAAGTGCAGCAGCACAATCTTGTCCAACGTCCACTGGTCATGGTTGGTGCTGCTCTTTGCCCGCCGCAGCCGGACGCCCAGTGCGCGTCGCAGGCTGCCGTGTTGAAATTCCCGGTCCATAGAGTCGCTGACCTCTCACTGAGCCATCCAGAAGTGCTGCTTTAAAAATCTCGTACCCAGGGTGGCCCACAGTGTTCCACTATGTTATCTTGCAATTTTGGCATCCGCTACAGGCAGGAAGGCAGGGTTCGTGGTCGGATTGTTGGCTCGGCCAGCAGAGCTGCTCTACAGAGCGGTCATCTTGCTGTGCGCCCTCTAGCGCCCACAAGTCTCACACACTGTCAAAAATGAGGGGAAACCAACAGTATGCACTCTGCAAATGTTTTTATTGGGGAATGTAACAAAGCTACAAGTCATTATTCGGAAATTAATGGCTATAGTGTTACTATAGGCGAAGGGAAGAGTCTCTTCATTGGGGCGGAAGGCCCCCACCAACGCATAAAAATTGGGTGCAGGATATGGTGTATTGTCGAGATCAACTTACCTGCTATGCCAAGGAATTACCAAGTGCATCTCGGCCACGTGATATATGGGGTCCGTTAGCTTCCTATTTGTTGAATACACTGGAGGACTAATGCCTTGCCATGCATTGTAAGGGATATGTTATTACTGTCAAATTACTATCTGTATTCGCATTTTGCCAACAGGTTTTCATTGTAATGTACCAATCCGCCCATCTGTACTTTGTAAATGTGGGTCAATGCTGATGAACCTTTTGGTTTTTTATATTATGAAGACTATTTTTTTTTAAACTCTTCAAGAGGTACAGCAGGCATGAACCCAATTACAGTCAGGAAGGTCACCAGGCCTGAATGGGCTTCTGGCAGAAAGAAATTGGCGGTAAGGTAACCTCCACATCTCCACAAATTATGCGAGGCATATTGAATGAGTGCACTCCCTAGAGATTTTAATTTGGCAACAATTGCACTGATGCCCAAGGCAGGGAAACCTGTGGATTGATGAGTCAAATGCCGACTGATATCACTGCTTAACACAGACATTAAGGAGCTATCCAACGTGCTGAAAAATTGTATGGGGGAGTGATTCTGAATTTGGTACACCTAGACCAGAATGGCTTTATGCCCCACCAGTCAACCAAGCTCAATCTCTGCCTACATAACATTCCAGTGGTTAGTAGGATGGAATTTCCATTTGCGGTGGTATCGTTAGGCGTGAGCAAAGTGTTTGATTTGTGGAGTGACCTTTCCTTCTAGAAAGTATGAAAAAATGGGCTTCAGACCAAACTTTTTACTGTGGGTTAGGCTCCTCTACAAGACTCTGAAGGATTGGATTAAACTGAACAGTATTCTATCCTGGGAGTTCCCCATCACCTGAGGTACCAGGCAGAGAGAGGTGCTTCCTGTTGCCTATACTATTTAGTCTAGCAATAGAGGCCCTGGCAGAGTGGATTATGGTGTATGGCCAAACCTGGGGCTAGTGGTGGTGGGATACGTGGGAGAAGAGGATATCTCTGTATGCCAATTACCTCCTCTTATACGTGGAGCCGAAGGTGTGCTTGTCTCAGGTGGAAGAAACCTTTGTGATTTATGGCACATTTTCGGTATTGGGTATTAATGAGGGAAAATCCCTCTTATTCCCAATGGGGACTTAGTAGATCCGGGGTAGCTTCACCATGCCTCTTAAGGAGGTTAAGGACTACTTTAGATACATGGGTCTCTGGATATCTGTTGATGAGAGTACCCATTATGAGGATGACTTAGCCCTGCTTTTACACAGATTAGAGATGGATGTCACCCACTGAGGGCAATTCTGCTGTCCCGGATGGCTAGCACTGACTTTCTCAAACTCGCGTAGATCTTGCAGAATAATTTGCATGCTATCCAGGGAGCGTTCTTTCGCTACAATAATGGGCATGTAGGGGCCCTGCTTTGGCTGAATGTCCCTCTGTGTATAGCTCTCTGCATCCTCCAGTAGTCCACATACGATGGCGGAATAGCTCTGCGATTATCCGCAAGTACTATGAAGCCACCCAAGTGAGTATTGTGATTGAGTGAGCATATGAGGCTTCGGAGGACCAGCCTACCAGCATAATCGGGATGCTATGTGCGCCAAGGGTTACATTAACATGCTCTATGGTGGCAGGATCAGCCCCAGTGCACAGGTGGTGACCAGAACAATGCTTTCAGTTTGGCGTAGCCTGAAGAGGGAAATGAGGCGGGAGAAAAGATTGATGCCAGGGGTTTAGAAAATGGGATCTTATTGGCCTCTCCATACTGGAGTGTGTGTGTGGGACGCTAATGGTATGGTTCAATTTGATCACCTAAGAGATGAATAGGATATGGCACCCTCACAAATCTTTATATATTTACAGCCGAGAGATGCCCTACAGACAAGAAGAGCCCTGAGAAGAGGAAATTATGGAAGAGCCCCCCTTGAGGATGGCGATATGATGATCAAGGTAATCTCCCTTACCTATGGGTCGATCATGAACAATACTCACTGAAATAAAATGGCAGGTAGATGTAGGGGAGTTAGGGGCAAAGAATGGCGGGAAGCATTGCGATGTCTCAGAGGTGGCCATAGAGGTGCGGTGCCGTCTGATTCAACTTGAAATCCTCCACAGAGTATATTATACCAAGGTACTCTTGCATAAGATGGGTAGTGCTGCAGATGACGCAAGTCCATGTGCTTGAGGTCAGAGGAGTTCCTTTCTTCATAACCTGTGGGACTGACCCATGATACGCATATTGTGGGACGGAGTGTGAACTAGAATTGAAGCTGCCATTGGGATGACTAGAGTGAGACAGGTCTCATATAGGGTGCTTCCGACCTACATACTACGAGAAAACTTTGGGGACCCTTGATTTTCTGCTGGTGAAAAGGGACATTTTAAAGATATGGGGGAGTGCAGTGGGCCCATGATTATGGGACTGGAAACAGAAGATGTAAGTATGCTGTGTTAGGGAGAAATTAGTGTACAAGGGTCGGGCTGTCCAAAGAAGTTTGAGAAAGTTTGGGGTGGCTGATCTGTAGGAGAATAGGGATTGGGAGCCATGGCAACTCACAGGCTGAACATGATGGAGGTAATATTGTATCAGAATTGTGTTCCAGGAACGCACTCAACTCAGCCTGATGTTCTAGTGACAAGACAACAGATCCTAGACTTCTGTGCTAGCCGCGAGAGCTGGGGGGAGGTGGCAAGGTGGGTGAAGACCGGGTATCAGGGCAATGTTTTATAAGTTGCTTATTTGTGCATGTTTTTTAAAAGTCAATGAAATGTTTTTAAAAATAATAATCCAGAAACAAGAGTGAAAAGGGCAAGCTTTGTTGGATTTTACAAGATATACGTCTGAGGAAGAGGAATGACCTATAGCATAGGCTCGGTTTGGGCAATCCCACAGAAACCTCAAACGCAGGAAAGCTAGGAGGGTCATAGTCTGCAAGTGATGAAGTGGAATGCAGTGGTTCACTGAGACAAATACAACACAGAAGTCTGGAAGCAGATTCAAGATGAGGTTTGTGTGCTTTCATTTCGTGGGATGGGTTTCAATTTAGAGCGGTATTCGCACTCCCAACATACTATCCGTCAAGGGCGAGGCGAAGAGTGAGTGAAAGCATACTAGGTATGATGCTCTTACATTAAATATATAAGCATTGATCAATAGATCTATATCCCAAACTAAATCTTATGTACAGGGGCCAGTTCACTTATTAAAGAAGGGAACGGGTAACAAACATGATTATCTACTTACTCCTCCCACTGCTGCATGTGCTTTTGGTACAGCAGTGTATCCAGGGCAACAGCATTCACATCAAAGGCTCCCGGGGAAGGCCACTGATTAGTGAGGTGAGCAGTCAGCTCCTGCCTGGATTTCAAGTCATTGTTCTTAAGCACAGTCCTGTGAAAAGAGAAGGTGAATCACTAGGCTTCCTCTTACAGTGACAGCCATATATTCTGCACGCTACAGACTCGCTTCAATGGACAATAACTAATTGGTTAGAAACCGCTGTAATTACCTGAGCGACCTCACACAAAGTTCATACTCACATTATGCTATTTCTGAACCGCAGCCAGACTCAATCTATGTTATTTTAATTAAGTCGAAACTCTTTAGTGTAAGTGCGGCTATGCAGTTGCCTAATAGAATCTACTATTTAAATGATAGTCTGTGTGTTGTATTTGGCCAAACTGAATTCCCTGCTATTTACTATCCAAAGAGGGTATGTGGTTTGGAAGGCCAGGAAAAAACCCGTGCATTATTTTAATAGAGATGTGTTCTGCATTAAAGCAAACTGTCTGTTGTATTTTTATCTCGAATTACTTATTATATCCTAAACGTATTCTGTTTCTTGCCTTTGTTTTTAATTTTAGTTTTTTCTTTCAGCCTTTTACTGAATCCCATGAGCCTTTAACTTGATTCAATTCCAAGAAACCTGAAGCATGCTCTGAATGTTTCCCTTCTCTCCCAGGGGTTTTCCAGCAAGCTATTTGTACCCATGGATTATTGAAATCTGCATTCGACCTTTATTAAGCAAGATTGCTCTCTAGAGCCAGGTGACTATGATAAGTTTTCAGTTCCAATAGAGAACTACTCCTTCAAGTTTCCGACATCCACCATACTTCCAGCAAATGTGAAGTGATTGTAGGAAATGCTTTAAGAAAGGCAAACACTTCTGTTTCCTTTTCGAAATTGAAAACTATTATTTTCTTGAACAGCTCAACACGCATTCTGACATGACACCCACACACCTTTCTCTGCACTTGGGAATAAAGACTCAATATCTTCCTTAGCCATGCCTGTCTTGGTATCAGTCCCAAACCACAAGATAAAAGGAGAAAATAGTTGCAAGACAATTAGCGTGACTTTTGTTCAAAACAAAATGAGATATTAGCATCAATTTTAAAAGTATTTACGTATGTAGCTATGCCATAGATTATACGGGTTCTACTTAACCCTCGTTATGGAAATATGTGGGTAACAGGCTCACTCATTGTGTTCATAAAAGTGTACTTAGCCTGGCACTTCTTTGGCTTACAAGTCGCCACATTCATGAATTTTTATAATTTTGAAGTGTCAGTACAAATACACGCACTTTAACTTTGAACTTGGCCTAGAATTTATAATTCTTCATTACACCTTTTAAAGGGTTTACCCACTCAGTTTCATAAGCCTGTCATTTAACCTCTAATAACAATTACACCTTCTGTTTTAACTTGAATCTCGAAAAACGAATTTCTTGTCACATGTCCTGTGTTGTTGTGCTACATTCCTTGCATGTCAATGGTCCACTATCTTACTTTGTGATTTTTGTAAACTTTTCCCACTTTCATTTAAGCCCTCAAGAAGTGACATTTCAAGCTATCCTGCATCGAAACCCATGTTGGTTTAAGTTTCCCAAATTAGATACATTATTGACTTGATACTAACTCACTGGATGAACTTTGAAAATAATAAATTGTATGCTTTTCACTTACGTTTCTTTTTGTAATTATTACAAAATACAGCCCAAAAAGCCTCAAACTGTCTACACTAATTTCGATGTCCTTTGCGACTATTTTTCCTTCTTCTGTGACCACAGGATCGACATGTAGACTTAAATACTCATTCATGCAGTGTATGTGATGTCTTCCAGTAAAGAACAAGGATTTTATGAGCATTTTCAATTCACTCTTTTGGGCGCTCCTAATTTGGTTTCCTGTGCAGAGCAATTTAAGATTAAGAGGACATTAAGTCTGCATGGATCTGTCCAACCATTTGTCCTTCTGTTCCTCTGAGACCCAACTGTATATCAACGTGTGCTTGCTTGCGTGCAGCCTGACTGTTTTTGTATTCGGTTTGTATGTTGCTGGTCTGTGGGTGCTTGCTGTGAATTCTTGTATGTAGGCCTGGGTACATGTACGTTGTTGTATGTTTGCAGGTACTATACAAAAGCCAGGTTTATTTACTTTGTTTACGCTGGTTATCGGTGTAATTCACCTATACTTTAACACTGTTTAGATATTGGTCAATTCCACTTTACATGACTTCCTCAATGGCACCCTGCTGGTAAGCATAAACCAAAAGGTGCCTCGGCTTAACAATTTACCCTGGGTGAGTGCCTACCCTGGGTGAGTGCCACTTCCCAGAAATTATTAGTGTAAAAAGCAGCCGCCCTGGCTTTTCATGGTAACATTAGAACCGTTTTACTGAGAGGAATTTACATATTGAGTGCCTTCTATCCAGTGTTTTGCTCTTTATTCAAATATCTATTTTTCTCATTTCCATTTTCTAATGTAACAATTTCAGCAGACAAATTGTGCTCCACAATTTTGATCTTTCCTCTGGTATTAAACGGAGATTGTGCTGGGCTTTGTGGGAAAGGAGATTCATGTTTATTTTGTTTTCCATCACAAGGTAATTTATGCAAAGTAACATACCTGCAGAACAACAAAAACTCATAGCAGACATGTTTCGTAACTACAAACCAACTTTTTTCCCTTTATTCTCAAAATGTTACGGGCGCTGAAATAGAGGATATTTCATAACTTTGTTGATTGCAAATAGTATTTGTTTCCAAAATTCTTGGAGTTTGAGGAACAAGCATCCAGTAGTGATAAATGATCTGCTGTTGGCCCCTCATCTCCAAACCACATCAGAAAGCATGCGTAAGTTTTTCCTGCATGAGATGCCGCTGTGATAGGATTTTCTTCCGAGTTTTTCCATGTTGGAATCATTTGTGCCTACGTTGCACTACAATGCGTTCTATTCTTATTTTGTCCAGCTACCCAAGAGCTCAATTAATGTCCCGTGACCCAGCACATGACTGAACTGACTTCTAGTTTGGCTTTATACCACCTGCTTCTCTTAGGGGTAACAGGACCCATTGACATTGTTTTATATATAAAATTCCCTTTTACATTGCATAAAATTCTACTGCCAAGGAGACATTGAAACAAAAAGTGAACAAAGTGAACAGGTTACGTAAAATTGTTTTTTCTCTGATGGGATTACTTTTGCTACTAAAATGTAGAAAAGGGCATTTTTTTCGCAATTAAGGAATTATCCAATACTGTTGACACTTCTGCTGCAGTGGTCTCATGTCAGGGTCTTTGGCACTCTCTCAATGAGTATTTTATAGACTGGATAAAGTCTGTAAATTTGGATACAGAGTCAGGGAATTTCATTCGTAATTATTTATTTGAAAAGTTTTATAAAGCGCGAACATGACCCTTACGGGTATCAGAGCACTGTACAAAGTGGCGAAAGCACGAATAAAACCAACGCAGTGGTACAATTGATGTAGTCAAGTCAACACACTGTCAAACAAAGGGGGAAACGGTCAGGGGATGGGGAGTCAGCCCGACAGGAGGGAACAGTTCAGTTTCAGAAGGGCCATAGAGCGAGATAACAAAATAATATACACACATAAAAAAATAAAAATAAAAATAAAAATCGAAACAACGGTGTAAAATATGAATCAAATCTGTAGACAGGTGGGGCTGGAGCAGAAGTACAGGTTGATGCTGTTCATGTTCACTCAAGATTAGCCATTTGACATGCTTCTTGAAGGATGTAGTGGAAGGATTGGATCTGATCTCGGGAGGAAGAGGGTTCCAAATTCTTGGAGCACGACTGGAGAAGGGACGATCGTAAGTTCATTTCTTTTTGAATTTGGGAGGTTTCAAAAGTGAGGTGTATGTACTTCATAAGCTCAGACATGAGCCAGATAGTGCAAGCTTTTTCACCAGGTAAACCGGAGTGTTGTAATGTTTGGCTTAATGCATCAAACAAGCTATCTTGAAACATAGCTTTGATAGACAGCAGCACATGTTGAGAACTTTAGACGCACACTATAGCCTTTCAACCTGCCCACTAGAGAAGATTCTCTCTCTATTTTGTCTAAATTTATGTCAAGTAAGGAGCTCAATCTGGACCATGTCTGGTTTACATCTGAAATCAGCTTAAGGCTATACCATTGGACTCACTTCAGCAAATTATTGAAAATGGGATTGTTCAGGATGCATTTTAGAAGCTCTGTAGTCCTTCCGAACATAATAAAATAGGATGCAGACCCCACTATCTGGAAACGTTCGGACCCATTTCCCTTCTCACTGGTGCAGTCAACTTTTTGAGGGCTATGTGAACAGCCATCTGTGTAGCTACATGCAATATGCGGATGTTCCCTGCTTTAAACATGCTGGTCTTTGCCCAGCTCAAAGTACTGTTGGTGCTGCGGTCACCCCGCACAACCTTTGGATGGCAGAAAATGACATCAATGTCAGCATACTGATCCTTTTAGATCTCTTGTAGAAGTTTGACTGTGGTAACCATGACACCTTGCAGAGTTGTCTGGATGGCGCAAGTATCACTAACTTACCAATGGCATGGTTTAAATCCTTCCTGATGAAATGTTGCCAATCTGTAATGATTCTGCCTTTATTAACATCAGAGTTCAGTTTAGTGTCTGTAGTCCTTCAATGCTCAGCACGCTCCCCAACCCTCTAATCTAAATATATCTGCTTTGGCCCAGGTCATATAGTCTAGTGGGGTCAACTTTTACATATATGCCAACAATACTTTGTTGATGGTACAGCTGTGTGGAGATATTTAGTCTGTTGTACAATGTCAGCCATAAACACTAAATATCTAGGAGTGCATGTGGAGTAAGTGTTTAAAGATCAACTCTGAAAATATGAGGTACTTTTGGTCGATGAAAAATAGACCTGTGGTTCGATTCAGCCTGGCGATTTGAGATAGGTGTTATCCCAGAACCTACCAATACCTTTGGTGTAGTGTTAGACTCTAAATTATATTTCTCTACCCAAAATTCTGCCCTAATCTAATTTTTCTCTCTCCAAGTTAAGTCTGTTTGACAAATGTTGACAGTTTTAAATGAGGAAGCTGAAAGGTCGGTAATGTTGGACACCGTTGGCTTGCATCTGAACTGTGCCAATGCTCTTTATTTCAGTCGGTCTGATCGTCTATTATATAGAATTCAAGTTATTCTTTAAAGTAGCTAGCTCGTTTACAAGAGCCTCCAGATTCAGAGACACCTACCGATTTGTTACTCCTGGCATTGGATTCTTTTCAAACAGTGAATCACATTGAATGCCCTACATGTGAGGCTTAATGCGATCAAAGACAACTCTCCATCATTTATTCAGAAAGATTTGAAACTTTATCAGCTCTCTAAAGTGCTTTTTTACTTTGCTAAGTGGTGCCTACATTTCCCTGGATAGGGGATCTAGGTTTTCTGTCACTATTGTCACTCAATGAAATTCTTGTCCAGTCTCTCTCGGATCCATCATAGTTTTAACTAAATTTAGATGCAAATTTCACACTTGTCAATTTTGCTTGGTGCATCAATTTGTCTACCGGTTTGGTTTTATTTGTGAACCTTTTAGTTTCGGAGTTGCTCATTTATTTTAGTTTAGCACCAAAAAACCTAGGTGTACAATTGCTTTATGAATATTAACATAATGTAACACTACAATTAGTTTTGCTTCAATTGTGAATAAAGAGTGATAACAGGCCCAGTGTAAATTGCAGATTGAAGTAATTTGAGGCAAGAAGAAGATAAACATGGTGTGATACACAACTTCCCAACTCTCTAGGGCAGCCTTGGTGACATTACTTAGAGGATAAAAGATCGATTGCATTTAGGTCTGCTATGGCTGGCCATTACCTTAGTAATCGTAGGTGTGTCAGTTGGTAACATTAGCCAATATAAGGCATACTGATCCCTCCTCACTCTTCCGTGCCATAGTGGTATTACATGCAATTCGGAGTATTCCTCATATCAGGACAGATCACACAGGTTTGAATTCTAAATAGTCAACTTCCTTTTTCAGTGATCAATACATGGATTGCCTGGAACAAATATAAATGTGAGGGTATGTTCATTTTGATTCTATTGATGTGACTTAGCCACATTATGTTCTGTGGTTCTGTATTCCCAAGTCCCTTATTATTTCATCATGTATTATTTTATCATGTCATTTTGGCTAATTAGCCTTAAAAATGTTTCTCAGTGAGATTGTTACAAAGGATCAGAAAGATTTCTCTGCCCTTTAAAAAGGGGTCTGGACGCATAGTCCAAAGACCATCTTCGGCCCTATAGACAAATATCAAGCCAATTCAGCCATAGACCATGAGTGATCTCTGCTTCTACTACTGAAGACAGAATGTCATTGCAAATACACAAATGTTACACTTTTCATTTCTAAAGGGGATCCCTGTTGTTGTGCCTTTGTCTTATTATGACAGTGAACGGGTGTATAACCAGGGAAAACAACAAATGGGAGAGTGGGAATCCCTGATTCATAACTTTGAATTGCCACAATGACCTCTTATGTATTACCCTATTAAGTAGGATTTTGGCTCTTGGATTGATGAAGTTTCCTCAAAGTATCAGGGTCTAGGTCCAAACCCACCCAATCCAAGACTGCATCCACAAATATCAAACTGATTGTATATGACACTTTAAATCCAATAGGACCACAGCTAGGGAGTTCAGTTGTACTTAGGTGACCGGTGTCCCTGATGTGTGTTTGATGAGCAGTGATTAATCTAGAATGAACAGCTCCAATCAAAGAAAGACTTGATGTGGCAAGATTTTTGTGAAGATGGTACCATCAGAATTTATGATTCCAATTTGGTGGCAGGACGATGAGAAGCTCAACCTAGAAGCTTTTCCCCATCCTTATTGCATTGTCATTAAAGAGCCATGTTGATTTCGATGCAACATCATCCAGCAAAGTTTCATAAAAAGTCATAACATACCCAGCAGGTCACTGCCTGTTTTTGCCATTAATTGCCTTATTCGGTAGTTTGACGTCTGGTTCCATAGGAGGATTAAATCATGGGCAACCAGGGTAACCAAAAGCAATGTATTTATCATATTGTGACTTAATTTACTTCTGTCAATTTCCCGTGTAGACATTAATAAAATTTCATTACAAGACCAGAGGCTACCATTATACAATAATCTTTTATTGCTGCCCCAACATGCAGCCCTTCAAAGAGTAGTAGCACATCCCAAAGCATTTAGAATTTTCAAAACATGGAAATCTCCAGTGCACGCTGCCATCCTCCTCTATTATTCACTACTACTTGACAAGATAAATACTTAGTTATGTTTTCTGTGCTTTTATTGACCTTTTTTCTTATAGCTTGTATATGCTGGTTCTTCTGCCCGATTTATGGTAGTGCTGAGTATTGAATTTATTTGGAGTTAAAAGTTTTTTCTGTATTCCTATTTACTAGTTTTATCTTACTCTCAGATTTCTTTGCCTTACCTAATTGCCCACTGGTTCAGTCTCCGACTTTTTCATGCTAAGGAGGCATCATTTGGCCTTTTTATTATCCTCAGTCTGCTTCGTGGCTGCAACAGCTCCGTTAGCGCATATGCACATTCTTTAAATCTACTGTCAAGCCTGCAGTTAGCACTGCTGCACTAATCCCTCTATCTGGAGGCTAGTCATGGTAATGGTAGCCTTCGCTCTGCCATCGCACACTCAGACTTTCGATCTCAGGAGTGCTTACACAAAATGTCCCTTTCTTTTGGGAGGAGCGGCCTGGTAATGGTGTGTCACTTAGTGCATTAACCCTGGTTGGGTGGTATGATTTTGTAGGTGCCCAAAATTATGTTTTTTCTCGGACGCAGTAAGAACCCCTCGCGACCTTTTTTGCTATAATACCAAATCGTTATTTAAACCTACGCGAGTAATTAGAACTGTCAATGCAAGGGAAAGCCCACTTACCATCATTCTCGCAATATAGAAAAACAACATGTAGAGCGGTTTGTGTACATGTAGAGTTGTTTGTGCATTTCTATTAGGTTGCACATACTACAACTTAAGAAACATACTGGGCAACGCGGCTCGAATAACCAAAAGAAGCTCGCTTTGATACTCCCCTTGCACCAGCTAATAAGATTCAGTAAATGCACTATATATGCTCAAGGTTCTACTAAACCAGATTCAATTACCTCAGGTCGTAGTACATGCATCATATATGATTAGGGCTTTATGAAACTTAACCCATTCACAACAGACTTGAGATAGCGTTTACATTGTTGCAGCTATAATATAAATAGTGATAATAGATAAACACGCTAATTATAGATCACTAAAGAATCAACTGCAGAATTAGAGTAGGTTTCCATCACCAATTCACAAACTACCCCCCTTTTTTGTTCACCTGCAGCGCAAGGAGCAGCGCATTAACATAAGGCAGCAATTATCAACACAGCACCAAATTAAAAGGTTGTGTTGAATTGGGGATCCAGTAATTCAAAATCTGGGTAAGTTAAATACAACACAGCCCCCCCCCTTTTTGGAATATTGAGATAGACCCCAAAAAATAGTGATTATCGCATCCTCTTATTAATCTATCTTTCAGCCCTACGAAATACCTATATCGGTGGCTCCTACTACTAACGTATGAACTTATTCAAGGAAACTACAAGGTAGCTGTAATTCACCATTTGCCCTTAATTTTAGATAGCATGTCTAGTTGGAAACTAATATAGGCTTTTTCAACACGATTTACTCACAGGTACTACAATTATGTGCAGACCTGGCAAAATGCAGCCCTGTTGAAACCCAAAAGTGCAATTGGGCAGACAGTCTCCCCGGATTTATCGGGATGAGAGTTTTGTTCAACTAAGGTAACCAGCTTTATTAAATATCCAATCACATCAGGCAAGAGGCAAGAGCCACCCACCATTTGCTTAAAAATCAGTAACCAATGTTGGTAAGTTAAGAACACCAAGAGATGTTAGAATTACTAAATTCCTTTTGACATTAAGGCAATCAGTGCCAGCAATATCGGATAGATAATATATACCATACACTGGTATCCACTAGTGATATGCCCCTTCTTGGAGTTAACATGTTTTTTACAAATACCAATATCTTTACCTAATTCTGTAAACAGGTCATGGCCAACCACGAATAGAAATAAGGTGCTCTGTTTCCCTAACTGTCAGGATATGTTTTAGGTTGATGAGGTCGTTGAAAAAATGCTCTGTATATGTACTTAATACTTGTCACACGCAAAAAAGTAATTGTACGTTTCTTTTTAGAACTTGGTCCTGAAGAAGGTTTTTAATCATTTCTCCAAAAACCGAAACGCCGCGTCGACCCCTGTTCTTGTGAAATTTCTTTGTAAAAAACTGTTGTGTTTAAATTTCCTATGTATGAAATATTTGTTTGATGCGTACACCACTGATCTTTTAACATGTTTTTAAACTAGCTACTGTATAAATTGTTTTTAACTACCTGTGTTTTGCGATTGACTTGCGACTTTGAAATAAATATACATGGTTATATTTTTCTAAAACCTAACGTCCTGTCCTTTTTAAAACTTGATAAAACTCAAGGAAAGTAAGAGCATTAAATAATTCCTGAATTGTTTGCATTTAGGTGTTGGCTGCTTCACAACCTAATAGAGTTACGAATAAGTTTTGCGTACAACAATGTGTGATTGGTATTTGTAAAAACAATTTTGGGCACCTACAAAATCATACCACCCAACCAGGGTCAATTGTGGGACTTCTTTGTTTGTTCACTTATTCTCCCCTGTCCCAGAACTGACAGATAAGGGGGCCTCCTTCATTTGTATTCACTTAGTGCATTGCCTACCAACCATGACAATGCTGTCGGAGGCCGCAGTCCTCCCTTTGTCTCACTTCCCGGTGACACAATGATCTAAGTGTTGCCTGGATCCTGCTAGGATTCAGTTTATTTCCTAATAGCAGTTTGTGAGGTGAGCTCCAGCTGTTTAGGTTACTTAACCTGAAATTAGTAACTTGTGGCTTTTGGTGAGCTCTCGCTGTACTTGCGCTCCCTCTACTTGTCTACAGTGCATTTATTTACAAATTGAGAACTACAGAGATTTTTTTACCGGCTGATACCGGTACAGAGTTTTTGCTGCTCTTTAATTACCTTCCCTTAGGTACTCCATTTTCTTGCAGATTTCAGCCCTGTGGTGCAGTTGGTGCATTTTCTGACTGATTTTTGATATCCTGTTTTTTCCTTGGTAATCCCAGGAATGGAGAGATTTATACCCCAGTCCCATCCAGTGGCCGATTTCAAGGGAGAACCCATTAAAACTTTTTTAAAGAGAAACGTAGGTCCTCTGTAAGAGGTGATGGACACTGCACTGGCCAAGAGAAACTAGAATGCCCCTACAGAGGAGAATTATTTTTCCTTCTCGGATGGGGACTTCCTATTCTACCTCTGAACCCTGTGTGGGGGGAAAGGCTTCCCTCAAGAGGAAGCATAGTGAGAAGGCTCTAAGCAATGCCTATGGTGCAGGTAGCCTATGCGCTACAATAGAAAGTGGTGTTTCTAGCAGCACAAAAGGAAGGGGCCACCTTGGTCGGGCACAGAAAAAGGTTGCCCTTACCGGGATGCATGGAAGAAGTGACCTTCATGGAATGAAAGTTGTGGGACAGTTTAAACTTCATTGTGGATAATACGGACTATGACATGAAATGGGACAAATATGTTTGACCCACAAGACAGCTGTGATAGTCTGGGTGATGACCTGGAACAGGCTTTTACCTCAACTGCGGTAAAGAACCCCTTCGGGGGAGAGATGTTTAACCCCATCATGATAAAGCATCCGCACAGTGGGACTTGGTGGCATATGGATCAAGTTGCTAAGTATCAAAAGCATTGGTCAGGAAGTCTTTGAACAAGGATACCTCTAATCTGCTCCGGGCTGAATGCTCTAGACCTTCTACTGACAAGATCTGCAATACTCCTAACCTGGACCCAGAACATTTTAGTTTAAATTCGGTAAGGATCCTAGAAAGGGAATTGAGAAGTGCCTAAAACAGTGTCAGGACAAAGTCCTCGACATTCTGGGTCTTCTCACCTGAATTCTTGATAAGGCCAAGAAGGCCAGGAGAAAGAACAGCAGAGTTCATATAGACCTGTTGAGGGGCCATTTGTATGCTGGGAAATGCTAATGCGAGCCTGGTCACAGAAAAGAAGAAGACAGTCCTTATGAGGATAAATCACAAGCTAGCGGACCTGTCCACTAGAGATGACATGGGGGATCTGAAAGGGCTCCTCTTTAAAGAAAGTTTTGTGAGGTCTTTAGAGAAATAAATATATCAATCTTACCTATCATACATGTAAGGCAGCTGAACACATTTCTGATGTACAGAGACTTCAAGATGGAGGGAATCCATCTTTGAATAGACATTGTGCAGTCAAACGATTGGTTAGTGTAGTTAGATCTGTAGGACGCTTACTTCACAATACCCATGAATGGGGTCAGCCAGTAATAACTGCAATTCAGCTGGAGCATTGTTCTCTACCAGTTTCTCGGTCTCCCTTTCAGGCTGTCCTCTGCTCCGTGGTGTTTCACTAAGGATTTTCATCCAGTGGTAGCCTTCCTCAGATGGAGGGTTTTCGGTTAATTATATACTCTGACATTTTGCTAATGTCCCAGGACAGGCTAGAACATTTGCCACGGATGTCCGATTTTTTGGAGAGTGAGTTGAAGATTGAGTTTCACAGTGAACGCAGAGAAGTCTGTCATGGTCCCCAATTTTTGGGTTTCCAGGTAGATACTCTATTGTCCCAATGGATTGTCCGTTAGGAGAAGGTAACAAAAATAAAGGAGGGGAGAGGGGGAGAGCAGGGTTGTGAAAGGAGAGTTATCATCCTAAAGGACCTTGCAAGAGTTTTGGGCTTTTGTCATAATCCATTCAGGCCATTTCCCCGGGTCACTTACATTATGGGGGCCTCCAGAGCCTGAAGGCTTGAGGACTGAGAAAAAGTGTGTGGTATGGGGATTAACTTCCCCTATCAATGGACGCTTGAGCGGATCTAGAGTGGTAGTTGAAGAATCTCGAGGCCATCTTCTGGAATGTCCCCAACCTAGTCTTAGAAGTGGATGCCATCAACCTGGGCTGGATAGCTCACTTGAAGGGTTTAGAAACAATTGGAAAATGGTCCAAGGAAGAACAGTAACTTCATATAAACGGTTTAGAAATGTTAGCCGGGCTGAATGCTTTGATAAGCTTCAGGGAGTTGTTGGAAAACTCTGCCACACTGATTTGACTAGACAATTTCATAGCAATATCTTATATAAACTGATTGGCCGGTTCAAGATCAAAGACTCTGGCAGATTTGGAGAGACAAATAGGCATTTTTGTTGGATCACAAGATTGTGTTAAGAGCAAAAATGATACCAGGCCTACAAAATGTATGGGCAGATTAGAATTCCAGCTATCTTGGGGACTACAGCATTTAGAAGTTGATTCCAGAGGTTTTAAGTCTGATTCAGGGATTATGGGGCATGGATCAAGTAGACTTGTTTGCAAGAAGAAGGACCTACCAGGTACCCATGTAATTCAGTTGGAGGCTGGATCCGGAGGCAGCGATACTGGACGCCTTACTGCAGGTCTTAGGAAGGAGGATAACTTATGCCTTCCCCCCGTTCTCCATGATTCACAGTGTTTTGAGTAAAGGTTGGAGGCTTGCAAAACTATTTTAGTGACTCCCTTTTGGAGGTCACAAGTTTAAGTCCCAAAGGTAATGGAACTTGAAGTTGCCATACCTCCGTTGCTTCCAGTATCCTTGGGTCTTCTGATGAATTAAAACAGAGATGAGCATCCTTTGGTTTTAGAGGGGAAAATTAACCTTCTTGTTTGGAAGATTTCAGGGATACAAGCAGATTTTCAGGAGAAGCTAAGGGTCTACTGGAGGAGACTTGGCCCCTGGGAACAAGAAAAAGATACAGAGGGGTTTGGAAGAAATGGTGTAGTTGGTGCTTGGAAAGGGGTTTCGATCCTGTGGAGGCTCCTGTACCTGAGGTAGCCAACCACCTAGCAGTTTTGGACAACTCCGGTCTCACATATAGGACAATTAACTGTTATAGATTGGCTATTTCTACGGGTCATGCTTTCATCAATAATTTTGCGATTGGGAGTGATTCTCTTATAAGTGATGAAGGGTATGAGGCTATGGAGACCCCCCAAGGCTAGTTATCAGTCTTTCTGGGACATCAGCTTAACCTTTGAGTTATTTACTTCATGACCAAGTAAGAGCTATTTTTCTCAGACAAATATCCCTGAAGCTAGCTACCTTGCTCTGTTTGATTTCATTCATAAGGGATTTGGACATTAAAGCATTGGAAATCTCAAATAGATTTTATTCTTCAGAGGAGTGGGTTCACTTTGATGTTTGGAAAAGAACTAAGACGATGTCGGATTCAGTTTTCTATCCCTTTTTTCATGAATGTGAGAAGTTGTGTGGTAAGTTGTATGACAGTGTATGAGACCAAGATCCCGGAGTTTAGAGCGCATGGTGTAGATCAACTGCTGTTGTCTAAAGTTAGACCTTATAAAGCAGAATCTACAGCTCAATTAGCCAGATAGATGCGTATGGTTATGAATGAAGCAGGTGTGGATATTTCTATGTTTGGTGCCTATTCTTCTAGGGCGCTATGGCTAGTAAGGTTTTTGGGCAGGTGGTTCATTACGTGAGATTTTAAAAGCAGCAGATTGGTTGAATGTAAATACTTTCAAAAAGTTCAACTTAATACCTGTGGCACATGTAAGTTGTGTGGCGCTGGATGGCTTTAAACGTGCATAATGGTAGCCTCCGGTCTTTTGATGAAATGGTGATTTTCCTATTAACATGGAAAGAGAATCTTGATTTCATTAAAGAGAACAAAGGCTAACATTAGCTCACCCTCCTCACCCTTTGAGGAGAGGGAAGAATATGGAGGAGGTATGGTTAGACTATAAAATAGGGAAGAGAATTTAGATGAAATTATGAATAAATTATCAATGTACAATTATTGTGATATATAGTTATAAGACTCCTGTTTTGCTTATCGAAATACTTCAGGATGTATTGTTTTGGATGGTGTTTGCATGCATCATAACTTCTTGGTTTAATTTGGAGTTTTTTTATTTTCAGACAATTCATTATAAAGCTTTCAAGGAGAGGAAGAAGTTGTTACCCTATTTCTGCAGTCTAAAAAGGGAGGATAACTTTGTGTACGCGATGTTTACAAGTTTTAAACATTCTAAATGCATTGCAATGTATTAGTGTTCTTTAAAGGGCTGCATGTTAGGGCAGCAATAAAAGGTTTTTGCTTAATGGTAGCCTCCGTAGTCTTTAATGAAATCAATATTCTCTTTGCAAATTAATAGGAGAATTGCCATTCCTGGAATAGATTTAGTTATTTTCCTCACTTCTGACTTTTTTCTTTTTGGTATCTTTTACGCTTCCCCTCCTCTGGAATCCTTTGTAGGGCCTGGAGTCTACTTGGTACTATTTTATCACCCCACTTCCCCATTTCATAGAATGTCTCCCAAATCTGCAGAAGAATACGATCTCATAGATTGGTCTGTTTTTCACTTGACATTTGACATTAATTGCCCGCAGTATTTTCACGGGACCACACTCTTCAAGCTGTCACAAGGTCGGAGTAAGTCCACCTTGCCTTCTTTTAAGGAAGTCTAAGATAATTTATGTCCTACTAATAGTGACCCTGATATTGAAGTGACAAGCTGTGGTAGGTGGCTCGGGGTGCTGAAATTTTAGTGTTAAGCAGGATGCAGGGCACAAACCGAGGGTACCTAATTTCAAGCTGATCCACTTATTCTCACAAGCAACTGTTTCTTTTCATAATTTATCTGTTTTTAACAATTTTATAGGTCGGCAACTCGCAAAGCTTTTCTTGTGAAACTTGTTCCCATTCTGTGTAACAAGCAGGGCGACCGAGCACTCTAAATAATAATAAGATCACACCCTTTTTTTTAAGCATGCACTCTTGCACTGCTTCTTACACACAGTTTCTTCACAGCACTGTGCTTTTGATCTATGTAGTTTTGTCCCCTGACCATGCACTGTGCCATGTCTGTCAACTTGTGAATACATAACATGGAAATAAAGATACATTTTGGAGCCAGCAGGATACTTTAAATGTTTTTACTGCTTGAAACCGTGCACATTCATTTAGGTCATCAATATTTCGACAATATCAATGCAGATGTCAAACATTCGAGGTAAACGAATTCCCAACAAAACAGGATCTGAACTTCTTGACAAATTTTAAATCCCCCCTCCATGTTGCTTCAAGCCCATCTTAGACATCTGTGCCTGTCTGCAAGAAGCCTCTATTACCTATGTTCTATTGACTAATACAGCTTGTTACTACCTGTGTGTTCATGGTACTCCCCAGTGCTAAATAATTGTGCAATATGGTTATTAACTGCACGTGGCTGGATACATATACAGCTCTATTAACACCTAGTGGTCTTCCACACAATAGCAGCTGTAGTATAGTATATCAAAGAAGATAGCTTACTTTTTCTACAAGATGTATTGTTTTATTATGAGGTCAGGTGCATCTCCTATTTGCTCATGTTGGCTTAGTATGAGGGAGATCAGTAAATAGCTGAAGCGGCATTGGCCATTCCGCCAGGTCCCCAGTGAGGTTATCATCCTTCCTTACCTTTGTGTTTCCTCATCTGTAGTCCACTCCACCATGTTCTTATACAAATATTAATACTTAGCGACCTCTGGCTAAGCCAGCCTATGGCTATTCAATTCTTAGAGCTAAAAAGGATGAATTTGCAGAAAATTCATGGCAATGTCTAAGTCTACAAGACATCTTAGCTGTTTGGTTTGCTGAACACTTATTGGCGACATTCTGAAATATTCTCTGGGAATGCATTCCGCTCATTGCTTTCAGTTAGCTTTGTGGTCTGTAACTCACATTGGCTTTCTATTTGCTGACTTTAAACGCTTTAGGCTGTCCAGATTGTGTTTGTCCCTCACATGGAGCATAGTCTATTTACTGTATCCTTCCACAGGTGCTCCCTTTCAGTAAATGGGCCTTTTTACATCTGGTTCTCATCTTGTCACATTTGCTGTGTATTCAAAGACAGAAGTCAAATGGCAGGCTGTCTTCTGAAGGAGGTTAATGTTTACCCTTCTTTCTCTGACTTCGTAGTGAGAGGATTTATGCAACTATCCTCCTGGCTACCCAAGTGAGAGTAAAGACTGTAGGAAGTTTTTTTATTTAGCACACAACAGAATTTAAATGTCTCTAAATGAACTGTGCAAATATTTCAGAATACATCCTAATTAAGAAAGACAAATTAAGCACATTTGTAATTCTGAAGTGTGCAGGAAAGAAATATTTGAATACAATAAAAACATATCAATATGCTTCGTGATGCCATTTTCACACATTATAATTTGTGTACTGAATAGCTTTAGCAGTAAAACTGGGAGTGCAAATGTAATGGTCATTTCAATTGAAAATGTGTTGTCTGTAATGGCACTGTGTAACCACAACATGCATATGCAATTCTACGACCCTCTGTGACACTCTTTACTATGCCATGCCACTCTGCAAGACTACAGTCTATGCCACTGCACTCTATGGCACTCTGTTCGTTACTCCACTCTCTCCAATGCCAACTCTGCCCATCAACTCTATGACACTCTACTCCATGACACTCTATGCTCTCTACTCTACATCCTTCCACTTTACACCACCTCATTATACTCTATGCATCTGTATTATACTCCATGACACTCCACTCTATGCCATTTGCCTCTATGCCACAAACATTTAGCCGTGCTGAGGTAATTGGAATTTTTATGGTCAATTGTGTCCCCTAACGTAGACCCCAACGGCTCCATGTACACACTTCAAGTACATGTAATTTCCCTCCACAACCGAATCTGAAGACGCAAATACATTTGCGTCCAACGTTAACATGTCCTCTATCAGATCCACCATGAATGGATCGATGATTCAGTTCTTAAGTATACCGTGCCACCGTCTTTATGTGGTGCACCTTCACGTTTTCCTGACTCTGCCGAGCTAGGCCCTGATTTCTGTCTTCAAGTTACTTCTGCCTCTGCCTCTGAAAGCTGCAGCATGGAGACGCGTCCCAGACCTCTGCCTTACTTCCTGCCAACCGAGCGGTGCTTGGCTCGGCCTGGTCTGCCTGCCAAAAACAGTATTTTGCCTTCAAGTTATCAGCGTAGCCAGCTCAGCTCCTCGAAAACACATTCCTGTCTAGTGCGATACGAAAACATATCCCCGGCTGCAGAGCAAAGAGTTTGCAAGTCTCCCTGTCTTCATGCAAGTAATTTACAGTTCCCGTTACCATGGTAGGCCCCTGGCTCTGAGCATCCGCATGTAGACACCTATGCACGCACTAACATTCAATATAGAGTAGCCTCTGCCCAAGAGACCTTTTCCTCTAGATTAAACATCCTCCAAACACTAGATATCAGATATGTTTAGGGACAGGTCGATCTGACTTGCCAGACTACCGTCTCTTCTACTAATGTTAAAGGTCAGACTCTTAGCTTCCTCCCGTTGCACGTCAATCATACGTCATATTAGCTGCGCGCGCATCCAGGCCTTAGGTTTTAGCTGACTCTGCAAGAATTCCCTAAGCATCCACCCCCTTATGACACTTTTCTATGACGTTTTTAGTTCACGCCTCTGTGCACACCCATGTTCACGCCTTTTTGCTACGCACATGTGTTCTTATCATATACATTTCACTTGTCACGCCTACTGTATTCAATGCTATTATGTCATTTTACTATATATGTCATGTACTGTGAATAAATCGTTGACATCTTTTCCTGCCATCATTGCATCCCCGAACCCTTGTATTGATGGACGAGATCTCCATTGACTCGAGTCATTTAGTCATTTATGATTAAAGCCCTTAAGACTCAGACACCCCGGACTCTGCCTCTCATTTGATTGAGCTATTCTTATGTAAGTTATATGGCAAAAAGAGTATACGGTAAATTATTTACCACATAATTTGGCGCCCGAATAGGAACCCCTCCCCCACCCCACGCGCTGGCGATGCGTCGCAGGTTCTGCCCCCGACTACAGCTGTGACGGACCCCATGCGCATCTGCAGGATTTCCTGTATCTCCCTCAGGCCTACGGAGGCGACGGAGACTGCGGCCGACATCCAGACGAGGCGGTGAGGAGTGCGGAGGATCCCGACCAGAGCCCAGCCGAGAGAGCAGCGTCCGAGGTATCGAGAGGCCCACCAGTAGTGTCGAGGTGCATGCGTAGTGCACGGCAGAAGCAGTGACGTCAGTCCAGTCCAGTCGAGTTTCCGAGGCCTTCCGTTCCGTGCTTCCCGGTGAGTACCGTTGCTGGGGACGCATCTAGACGGGTGCATTAATTTGTGTCCGGTCAAGACGGGTTTGGGTACGCAGACCCGGTCTGCACTGTTTTAGCAGTGTATCTGTACTGTTTAGCAGTGCATCTAGTATTGAATTTTATAATTATTGTTGTTCGTTCCAAAATGTTTCAATGTGTTTTAATGTCGTGGTATGAGTGATTGTACGCATTTTTACTGTGTTAAATGAATCTGTGTTTATTGCGTATAGTGTCTAGATCGAGATAGAGATGCCTCTATTCTCCAAACTGAGACAGATAGGAACTAGGAAAGGGATACTTGAGGGAGCTGCTCCCATCCCACCCAGGGACACTCCCGGATATTTTATGTACCACAAGCACGGCTTAGATGCCATATTATATCTCGACTTGTGGGTGGATTACACTAAAGACTTAGCAGAGAATCAGAGATGGCCCGTTACCGGGACATGGGATGCCGAGTGCATCATGAGAGTAGAGGAAGGGTTGTGGAAAAAGAAAGCCAGACAGTCACAGAAAGATGCCATTGAATTATGGCGTAAAGAAGCACACAGACGGACAGAGAAAGCACTCAGAAAAGCAGAGAAAAGTAGAGAGGATTCTGAAAAAGCCAAAGAAAAAGAACTACTAGAAGAAGGAGAACGAGTTAGAATGGAACAACACGACAGACAGAGTAATGCCATTTTGACAGGATTGTATCCAGTCCTGGCCGAGGGCCTGCCCAAGGCGACCCCGGAAACACCGAAAAATCTGCCCCCTTCATTGGTTCCGACTAAATTACGTCATAAGACCGCAGCAGACATTTTCCTTTCTTCCTATTTAGACGATGTAGCTCCCGCATATACCAATGTACCTGCCCGTGTACCACCTGCTGACGTTAACTTACCCCATGATCATCAGCCCCCAGGTCCGCAACAGCAGACCCCTCCCGGTCCGCTTCCTGCACCCTTGCCTGTTCCCCCTGGTATTCAACAGCTACATCCACTTAATCCTTTTGGGACTGGCACGGTTCAGGTTCCAACCCAGTTACAGCAGGTACCGACCCTACAGCCAGGTTATGCTCAAGCCTCCGCCTCAGGAGGTGCTACAGGAGGTTATCAAACACCCCCACCGTTACACTGAGTAACAATGAGAGAATTCGCAATGGCACAGACACCTAGAGGTGCCCTGGCAGAACAGCTTAGAGAACAGCTTACAGATTGCAGATATGACAGTGCCTGGTGCGACAGGACCCATGTTGTTAGCATCCCTACGTTTAAGACGTGTTACAGATTATTTGCAATTACTACCAGAAATGCCAGACCATCTAGACAAATTGTATCATTTTATTAGAACAGGAGAAAGACCGGAGAGTGTTGGTGAAGCCATGTCACGTCAGAAAGTTGAGAACAAAGGTTTAATCATGCGATTTTTGGTTAATTGTTTGATAAGAGAACAAGATCAGGCAGGTTTTCCACAAAATTAGATGGATAGATTGAACAGATGGAGCCAGAATATTTCGGAGGGTAAACATGATAGAGAGAAAAGTGTACATGCTATGGTTAGAAAGATCCGTAAAGAAATAATAGATATACATGCCCGTCGAGAATCTGATGAACCACTCGAATCAGACGATCCAAACTCCTCGCAGGAGGAGGATGAATCAGAGAATCTAGCAGAAACCTCGCAACTGACAGATAAAAAGGTGATAGCATATGTAGGTAGAGAGAAACTCCCTAGACCGTACCCTTTTGATAGGCCCTTCGATAGACCCATTCGAAAACAAGAAACGTTCGAAAACAAGAAACGTTACCTTTGTCCGATACCAGAGCGATGTACCCTTGAACATGTATTCCAAATTACTGACAAAGTACTAAAAGAGAGGATAGGTTATCAAGAACTCAATACCTTACGTGATCAGGAACTAGCCCGGTCCGCAGTACAGTGGGCCGGAGATGACAGTATATATAAAGATGATTCAGTAGTGCAAACGTTTTTAAGTCTTACTCCAGAAGAACAGCGATTAGCTGGTATATACATGACACAACACCTCATCATACAGTATGAAAACAAAGTATCTGACCCAGGTCCGTTATATAATTTACTGCAAGACTTACTCCTGAGAAGATGGAGAGGTCTAGGTACCGATCTAATTGAAACGATTTTAGAACAACGCCACAAATATAGAACCTTCTTGACTCCACATCTTGTTTCTGTACCACCCCCAGTCAGGAAACCATTCCACTTTGACTTTGACAAACAGAATCCTTTACGAGAAGTACATCCAGTTAGGAATACTGATGATACCCTTACACGTGTGTACGTATACACGCCTATAACTAAAATGGAATTATTGGAAATGAAGAAAATAGTGCCCAGTCATGATAAAGACCCTGCAGGTTTTCACCGTGAAATAAAAGACATGTTGCTCATGGGAGATTACACCTATCCCGACATTATGAAAATATTGAAAGTGTTATTGCCTGCCGGTATTTACGAGAAACTCAAAGAAAAAGAATGGGAGGTGGGAGACCAAAAGATTGATTGGGCTGCATTAGAAACGGAAGAGACTGGTCGAACCCCAGGTTTGGGTCTTGGGGATAAAACTAAAGCATTACCAGGATTGTTAGTACAGGCTTTGCCACGTTTGTTAGCAACTAAAAAGGAGGACTGGGATGCAATCTCAGCCTGCAAGCAGAAACCCGATGAAGACACTAGTGATTTTTATTCCCGATTTGAGAAATGTTTTATTATCAATAGTGGCCTGAAAGCAAGTAGCGAGTCATACCACACCTTTTTGTATCCAAATTAGTCGAGAATTCATTGCCCCAGGTTAAGAACCGTGTCCTAAAAGTCGAGAGCACATGGCAAGCTAATTCGCCTTCGCAAATGTTACAGATGTTACAGTATCACCCGAACAGGATCAGCGAAGAACATGACCACGAACAGAGACGTATGAAAGACACGAAAATGAAAATGTTAGTTGCTCAGTCAGTTCCAACTGACGGTCATAAAAAGGGTACAACACAACCACAGTCCAATAATTCAGCAGCTCCTGTTAAAGGGACATGCAACTATTGTAAACAACCAGGTCACTATGTAAACGATTGTGCAGTTTTGAAACATAATATAGCCACAGGTAAAACTAAAGAGAGACCGCGTCCTCCTAGACAGGACCAGGTCCAACAACATGTTCCGCAGAATATACAACCTATGCAGGTTCCACAACAGACCGTAGCGGTACCACAGCCACAGCCCATTGCCGCAACACAACATGTCACACAGCAGATGTACCAGTATGCACAATCCGACTACCCCGATTACCAGCAATACACATGAAATAGCCTAGAGAGGGAGGTTGGCTTACCTCTTATTGAAGTTCCTGTAGATCAAGAGGGTCCTTATGTACATAGTCAGGTATTGGGGAAAGATAGAAAGTTTTTGATTGACACAGGGGCAAGCAGGACAACAATCAGTCACGACGAGGTTCCAGGGGCACCCCTCTCAGGCTCACAGAATGTTTCCCTTGGATTTTCAGGAAAGCCTATTGTTAATGAAGTATCGAAACCAGTTCCCCTTGCAGTTGGTCCATTGTCCCGCACTACAGATTTATTACTCACGAAATCATGTCCAGAAAACTTACTTGGTATAAAGACCCTGAAAGCTCTAGGAGCTGTAATTTGTTGTTCTCCGGAAGGAGTAAGGTTGTTCCTTCGTGATTTCAAAGGCCATTATGTATTGAGAGATTTTGACCCCAGGTTACAGAATGTTCCTGCACATTTATGGGCGAAAGGCCCCACTGATGTAGGTTGTATGCACATCACTCCATATCGTGTCACACTGAAGCCAGGAGTAGTACTACCACGCATTCGACAATACAAGTTACCACCAGATGCTGTAGTGGCTTTACTGAAAATCATTGACGAGCTCATTGCACAAGGAGTGGTTGTAGAAACCGACTCCAATGTATGTAATTCCCCTATCATTCCAATTCTTAAACGTACTGATCCAAATGCACCTCCAGTTTATCGATTAGTTATCGATTTACGAGAATTGAATAAATGCATTGTACCACAATATCCCGTGGTCCCAGACATTTCATCCCTATTGACAGCTATTGATTCCGAAGCGACGTTCTTCACTGTAATCGATCTCAAGAACGCCTTCTTTAGTGTCCCTATTGACCCGGAAAGCCAATATCTTTTCGGACTCTGTTTAAATGGCCGAAGCTTCAAATTTGCACGCGCACCTCAAGGATTTACAGAAAGTCCCAGCATCTACAGTCAAGCATTGAAGCGCCAACTAGACAGTATTCACATGCCGACTAACACTGCCCTACTCCAGTACGTCGATGATCTATTGATCACCGCCCGTAGTGAACCAGAATGTGAACAAGCATCATTGACAGTCTTACTTTTCCTGGCGGACAAGGGACACAAGGTGTCTCCTTCGAAGCTACAATTCAGTGCTCAGCAAGTGGTGTACCTTGGGCACTTGCTGACCAAGTGGGGTAGGCAGCTGACACCTGAACGAATTCAGTTAATTGCACATCTTCCGCAACCCAAGACACAGAAAGAAGTACGAGCCTTTATTGGACTCACTTCTTATTGCAGACAATGGATTCCACAATATGCATTTCTAGCTAAACCACTCATTCAGTTGTCAACACAAGAGGCAGCGTCTTCGACTGTCCTCCCATGGACTCAGGAACATACACAAGCTTTTGACGAATTAAAGAAAGCCTTATGTCAAGCACCAGTTTTAGCGACACCTTGTTACACCAAACCTTTTACTCTTTTTGTTACTGAACGCGATGGCACAGCGTTGTCGGTTCTCACTCAGTTACAAGCAGACAAACACAGACCGTGTGCTTATTTTTCGAGCACATTGGATCCAGTAGCCAAGGCCTTGCCTGCATGCTTAAAGTCAGTTGCAGCTACAGCTCTAGCAATCAGACAAAGTGACTCCATTGTATTAGGACATCAATTAACAGTACAAGTTCCACATTCTGTAGAGGTTCTGTTAAACAGAACACAGACTTGACTATAGCACGACTGACAGGTTATGAATTGACGTTATTCCAGCCACACATAGAAATCAGACGCTGTAATACACTGAATCCTGCTACACTGTTACCATCGAGCACAGCAGATCCCACTCCACATGACTGCGTGGATGTAATTGACACCGTTACGAAACCCAGACAAGACTTGACAGATGTTGCATTACCCGATCCAGACTTTACACTGTATGTGGATGGTTCATGTTTAAGAACAAGTACAGGAGAATTAGTGGCCGCGTATGCAGTGACCACTGAAACTGATGTCATAGAAACACATCGCATTGACACCCTGTCGGCCCAAGCAGCAGAGTTCATTGCTCTGACCCAAGCCTGTATACGAGCCAAGAACCAGAAAGTAAATATATATACAGATTCACGTTATGCATTCTGAGTTGTTCACGACTTCGGTGTACTCTGGCAAGAAAGAGGTTTTATGACCTCTCACGGAGCCAAGATACAACATGGCCCCCTCATTCAAGCCCTATTGGAAGCAATACATTTGCCTACCGCTATAGCTATCATGAAGTGTAAGGCACATACAAAAGTCACAGACAAGATTTCTCAGGGCAACGACTTTGCAGACCGCACAGCGAAACATACAGCACTGACTCATACTCAAACGACTGAAATGACCAAGACGGATGCGACTTCACAGACACATTGCATGACAGTCAGGGACCCCACACTAGATGTTATCGACATACAGACACATGCCACTCCAGATGAAATAAAGAAATGGGCTGAACAAGGAGGGGTCCAGACAGACCAAGGATGGATGACGAGGGGAAGGACCACATGGTTTCTCCCCGACTCTATGGTTCAAGTTATTATTAACACAGCACATAGTCCAGCACATTTAGGAGAAAAAGCCATGTTAGATAGTGTACAGAATCTTTGGTTCAACAAGCATTTACGAGCAGCAGCAAAACAGAAAGTGCGTACCTGCATGATCTGTTGTCAGTTCAATCCAGGAAAAGGGATTCCCGTAGAGCAAGGTGGATTCCATCCTCCCGACTATCCTTTTGAAGTCCTCCAGATGGATTATATCCAGATGGACAGATGCCGAGGATTTAAGTATGTCCTCGTAGTCGTATGTGCCCTATCCCGATGGACAGAAGCATATCCCGTCCCAGGTTACACTGCCCCGACCACTGCCAGGCAGTTGGTTCGTGAGTTTTTCCCTCGATACGGTTTGCCCCGTGTCGTGTATTCAGATAACGGTCAACCATTCTCATCCGAACTTATGAAGCAGGTCTCTCTTCTATTGGGATACCAGTGGAAGTTTCACTGTGTCCGGCATCCTGAGGCAGCAGGTCTCGTGGAGCGGCACAATCAGACTCTGAAAACTCGCCTTGCAAAGGTGTGTAAAGAGAAGGGAGTAGATTGGATAGTAGCATTGCCAGTTGCACTTTTCTATATGAGCATGGTAGCACATTCCAGAACAGGGCTATCCCCGTATGAGGTGGTCTTCGGTAGACCTCCTAATATGTGGGGGACGCCTCTGCCGCGAAAGATCACTGATGTTGATAGTACTATGTTGACAGATTACCTTGCTTCCTTGATGTCTGCACTACAATCATGTCGTTCGCAGGTCGCGGCAGCCTTCCCAGACAACACCGAGGTGAAGCCACACAAGATCGTCCCTGGTGACCTCGTCTACATCCGCAACTTTGATCGGAAGAGTCCGTTGGAGCCCCGCTGGAAGGAGCCGAAGCTTGTTTTGCTGACTACAAGGACTGCCGTCAAGTTGGAGGGCCGTAAGGGCTGGCTCCACTCAAGTCACGTGAAAAGACATTATGGACTTCCGCCAAACTCTGAATCCCAGAGCCCCCACGTACCAGTGACTGATACCAAACTCCCATTTCGAGAGAAAACTCCCCAAGAGGAGTACAGGCTAAAGTTGAGGTCTAGTAAGTCAGACAGTTTAATTGTTCAAGTCCCCCTCGGGTGAAGCGGTTAGGCAGTTCTGACAATGTACAAGTTAGACCCAAATAGAGAGAGAGATAGACAGGAGACCAAGAAGCAAAAGTATTGTAAAAATCTCCGGAGCAGATGCGTCTGCACATTACTTATTATGTTTTTTCTGAGTCTCACGATTATTGCTTTAAGTTGGATGCTTTATATGTATTTTCCCCCTGCACCTTCTTTTTCTAATAACACTGCAGAGCACACGTTTAGTACTCTACCCCCACACGAATTGTCCTACCGACTTGCGCTGCGCAACAACACATTCATTTGTATGTTACATCATTCTCACCAGACCAGCAATGCCACTAATTGTTGGATATGTGGCCGAATCCCTCCCTACCAGAACAATGAGGGAGCTCTGCCTCTCTTTCCTTACCCGTTTACACATAATGGTTCCTGTGGTGCCTGGTTTAGTTTAATATCTTCTATAGACACTGACTCTAAGGTTTCCCAAGGCAATTGGATATGGGGAAACCTGAACACAGTCATGAACAAAGCATGTTTCCCGAACGAAGAAGGCCTTCCTCAAATGACAGGGACAGATCTAGAAAACGAAGTATATGGATTAGGCAATTTTACACTTAACCTCATGATTCTTAATGTCCAGTCAGAAACCAGTCCAGACTTACCATCCATATCAGTTTTACCCGCAAAAGGTGTATTATGTGTCAGAAAACATGGTTCAGTACATCTAGGTCACAGTATCTGTACTACTGTGGTTGAATTCAGTGACCAAGGCAAGTCTACATTCAAAGCTTCCCGACATTCCTATTTTATATGTGGTCAGACAGCGTATGTCCGTTTACCTCCAGACTGGGATGGTACCTGTTTCATTGCATTCTTATTGCCACCAGTATTCCTAGCCCCATCTGACTATCACCGGAATTCCCGCCTTAATATTGTTAGACGCAGAAGAGACCTCCCAATAGTTGATCAGACTGAAACTACATGGGAACAATATACAGATTTCAATAAAGGATTCTTTCCCTATCTAGGAACTGTCTCCAATAGTAAACTGATACGCAAATTAACCAGAATACTAGAAGCAGTAGTGAATGAGACTACGTCAGCTTTGGGCAACTTAACAGAGGAGCAGTCTGCTATGAGACTTGTTGTTCTTCAGAACCGCCTTGTCCTTGACGTCATCCTGGCCGATAGGGGCGGGGCTTGTAGAGTCATCGGATCCAGTTGCTGCGTATTTATTCCAAATAATGCGCCATCAGTCTATAAGGCCATTACCCGACTTCACGAAATTGCTCACCTGATACACCAGAACCCAGGCTCCTGGACTTGGTCCGGTTGGCTCTGGAGTGTAGTAACAGCCTGGGGATGGAAGCTACTGTCATTCCTAGGAATCATATTGGCCATAGTATTCAGTTGTTGCCTATGTTTACAATGTGGGCCAGCGATTTGCGGCTTGTGCGCCACAGCTTGTGTTCCCCATTCAAGTGCACGTTCCCATTCCAGACCAAAGAAAGAAGAGCAAATGATGTTATATGAACAGATTGATGGTCTCATGAAAATTGACATATCATGAAGGGTCCGTAGGGGACAAGGAGGGAATGAGGTAATTGGAATTTTTATGGTCAATTGTGTCCCCTAACGTAGACCCCAACGGCTCCATGTACACACTTCAAGTACATGTAATTTCCCTCCACAACCGAATCTGAAGACGCAAATACATTTGCGTCCAACGTTAACATGTCCTCTATCAGATCCACCATGAATGGATCGATGATTCAGTTGTTAAGTATACCGTGCCACCGTCTTTATGTGGTGCACCTTCACGTTTTCCTGACTCTGCCGAGCTAGGCCCTGATTTCTGTCTTCAAGTTACTTCTGCCTCTGCCTCTGAAAGCTGCAGCATGGAGACGCGTTCCTGACCTCTGCCTTACTTCCTGCCAACCGAGCGGTGCTTGGCTCGGCCTGGTCTGCCTGCCAAAAACAGTATTTTGCCTTCAAGTTATCAGCGTAGCCAGCTCTCTGTCTTCAAGTTACTTCTGCCTCTGCAAGCTGCAGCATGGAGACGCGTCCCTGACCTCTGCCTTACTTCCTGCCAACCGAGCGGTGCTTGGCTCGGCCTGGTCTGCCTGCCAAAAACAGTATTTTGCCTTCAAGTTATCAGCGTAGCCAGCTCAGCTCCTCGAAAACACATTCCTGTCTAGTGAGATACGAAAACATATCCCGGCTGCAGAGCAAAGAGTTTGCAAGTCTCCCTGTCTTCATGCAAGTAATTTACAGTTCCCGTTACCATGGTAGGCCCCTGGCTCTGAGCATCCGCATGTAGACACCTATGCACGCACTAACATTCAATATAGAGTAGCCTCTGCCCAAGAGACCTTTTCCTCTAGATTAAACATCCTCCAAACACTAGATATCAGATATGTTTAGGGACAGGTCGATCTGACTTGCCAGACTACTGTCTCTTCTACTAATGTTAAAGGTCAGACTCTTAGCTTCCTCCCGTTGCACGTCAATCATACGTCATATTAGCTGCGCGCGCATCCAGGCCTTAGGTTTTAGCTGACTCTGCAAGAATTCCCTAAGCATCCACCCCCTTATGACACTTTTCTATGACGTTTAGTTCACGCCTCTGTGCACACCCATGTTCACGCCTTTTTGCTACGCACATGTGTTCTTATCATATACATTTCACTTGTCACGCCTACTGTATTCAATGCTATTATGTCATTTTACTATATATGTCATGTACTGTGAATAAATCATTGACATCTTTTCCTGCCATCATTGCATCCCCGAACCCTTGTATTGATGGACGAGCTCTCCATTGACTCGAGTCATTTAGTCATTTATGATTAAAGCCCTTAAGACTCAGACACCCCGGACTCTGCCTCTCATTTGATTGAGCTATTCTTATGTAAGTTATATGGCAAAAAGAGTATACGGTAAATTATTTACCACAGTGCTGAACAGCAGCCAATCTGGTGTACACAATGATGAAACACATTGGCAAAGCCAATAGCTCTTGCTTTGACAAGGTCTATTTGCTTTTCCAATGCTAGCTTCAGAAATTATCTTAAAAAGCATTGATTCATCGTGAGTTTTGGGAGCCCATCAGTGCTGCAGTTTGATCTATTTATAACTTCAGTTTACAAACCCCGTACTGCCTGGCATTTCTAAGTGACATATATGCAATTAGCCACGCCATCATGACAGGACACAGTGATCAGCACCCTGGTTACTTTTTACTTAGTTGAACTTATGTCAGCTATGTTATGTGATCGTAGTTGTGCTGTACCAGCTTAAATAAAGATTTACTTTAAATTCTTTTGACTTCCTGAAAGCTCTTGTCCCACTGTAAGCAGTTCATCCAAGCTCACTTTCCATTTCTCCTGTGCTTTTAACCTTATCCTTAGTTTACCTGCCAGTAGTGCTCCATATCTGCTGGCTATTAATTTACTACTTTGAATCAACATCAGCAACTCTAGCATCAGTTGAGCGGCTTTAAGAGCCACTGGGAATGTAGGCCATATCTACCTGGCATTCTAAGCAACCTGGGTGAACTGCACAAATTGCCCTCTTGCTATCTGAGAAATTTGGTTTTGATTAAGGGGAGTGTGAATTCTCTCTAGCAACAGCCACAATCCATGTGAAGGTGAAACAACAGTCATTAAATTGACCTGCGCTTCTGGTATTTAGACACAAAGCAGTCAGGCTTAACGTAGAGTCAAAGTGTAAAGTGTATATTCAGCACAACAGCAGTAATAAAGAGAAAACACAACACAGAACAAATCCCAAACCAATGTCGAAACAGAGTAAATTCTAATAAATAAAATGAGACCAAAATGACAAAATCCAATCAGGAGAACCGGAGATATTGTCAAAGTTTTATGCAAGTATTGCACTTAAAAAACACAAAGCACCTCTAATGGCCTTCTGGACGTGCTAGACCAGGGGAAAGTCACACGTTCAGAATGCACCTAATGGAGCACAGGCCAAATACAGGGACCAGTTTCCTACTGCTAAGAAATGTACCTTTTCAAAGTCAGCTGCAAAGAGTCTAGTTTGCGGTGGAGGAGGTTGCAGGATCAAGGAGAGAGTCACGGATAGTTGTTGCTGTAGCACGAAGAGCAGGCCTGGTGTCGTAGATGGTTGTTGCTGGAGCTTTATGCTGGTGGTCACTGTGGGCTGTCACCAATGCAGCGCTAAGTGCAGATCTGGCGTTGCCTGTTGTTGCTGGCAGTCACTGTAGTGCAAATAGTCTGGTTCCCTGGAGCTTTGCACTGGCAGTCATTGTGGATGGCAGAGTCTTGGCGCAAACAGGTTATTTCGCGATCACAGATAGCCCAAAACTACAGCATTTCACCTTTTCTGGTAGGGAAGTGCATTCTGATGCAATCCAAGGCCTGGGAAGGCACCTCTTGGGATAAGGAACTTGGTCCAGTAGAGGTTCCAATATTTATACCAGGTGCCAACATTTGAAGTGGGGGGTTCCCTATACTGCCCCCACATATGGTTCTGGAAAGTTCTTCACATCCTCTGCCAAGGCTACAAGATTGGGGTGGCAACAGACTAGTGCCAGGTTCCTTTGTGTGTATTGGAGGCAAACACTTTGAATTGTAAGTGGGGCAAGGAGCAGTTCTGCCCGCAGCCCTCCTGGTAGACTGGCTTATCCTGCCAATACTGAGTACGCTTTCATCGAAGTCTGGGAGGAATACACAAAGCCCATCAGCAGAGTCATTTACAGTCATGTGACACAGCACACTGGCAGAAGGCACACATGGTTAGGACACGAAAATGTCAACTTTCTAAAAGTGGCATTTTCTGAATTTTGTCTTAAATTGCCATTATCAACACATGTGCGGGTATTTGATGTCTCTATGCCTATGGGTAGCTTACCACAGCCATGATTCCTTCAGGATTAGGTCGAGTGCCATGAGCTAGAAGAAGCATCTAATTGGCTATCTTGCCATACCAAACCCTTTGGTCAGCAGAGCACAATGCAAAGTGAGCCCTCACACTTGTGTTTGCCAGTGCCTGCTTCCCTTGTCAAACCCTTTTGAGGAATTTCTGAATAAACCATTCTATGGCACCCATGTAATTAAGTTTTGATTACTGAATGAATTAACCTCTATTCATTTATGTATCCTATGTTTTAATGACTGTAAACTTAGTAATTTAGAGGAGGGTAGATTTTCCCTAACCAGAAATTACATTATGTAAAAAGGGGGAAGGCAAAAACTAAAGCAAAGAGAGGGGGGAAAAATAAGGATCCCTCGGTTTTACTCACAACATTAATACCAACCCTCATTGGAGGGATTCAAATTAAAGACCAGAACCCCCTGCGCAAATGGATCCAAGTCAAAAGAGGTGATAAGAATTTGCCGCTGAGTTTAACGGTGGATCACTCTAAAAACTCTCAAACCTTTCAGAACCTTCAGAATATAACGTTGAATAACGAGGGGCTATTTGACCCTAAAAAAGACTCGAGGGCGGTGTCCTCCACTGCTATCACTCCTGTTACCTCCCCTGCTCCTATATTTTCTATTGTTGAAAACATACCTCGCCAGAAAGAGGAATCTTCTTTACCTACTCCCCCCACCCCCATGGAGAGGCTATATCTATGGCATCGGTGGTATCTGATGGGTCTACTGCATCCCTTAACCCTCTCACTGCTTCTACCAATGATTCGACTTTGGATATAATCTTAAGAACCGTAAATGGTACACAGTCAAGAGGTTCAAGAACACTTTTTACAGTTAAGGGAGGATAATAGTAAAATATATAGCTGTTTACATGAAGTAACAAATAAACTGAATGGCGTAACAAAGGATATAGAAGAGCTACAACAAAGGGTTGTTGAAATAGAGGAAACATTGATGACCACTATGGCTTCAACAAGTCAGCATAATGAAGACATTGGAGACCTACAGAACAAAGTGGAAGACCTTGAAAATAGGCCGAGACGGCAGAACCTGAGACTTTTTGGGATACCCGAAGGTTCAGAGGGTTCAGATGCGAGGGCTTATCTGGTTAAACTACTCCAAAGGGCATTCCCGGACTTATCTGACTAGGACTGGGCTTCTCAACTCCAGCGAGTACATAGATTGCCCATGATCTCCAGAAATAAGGAGAGTAAATACCCAAGACCTCTGCTTTATTTTGGCAACTATTTGCTAAGACAGGCAGTTTCAATTAAAGCTAGACCAAATAACCCTGTGACAATTGATAATCTAACCTTTTCTGTAAAATCTGACCTGAGTAAGGCAACTATGGATAAGAGATGGGGGTTACGTCAATTGTTCGACCCCTTTAAGTCTTTGGGGGCAACTGCTTATCTTCAGGAACCTGGTCGTCTCAAGGTATTAAAATCCGGTCATACATATTTTTTTAATGACCTAAAGGAAGCTGAGCAATGTCTTGCACAAATGAGTTCAAAAACTTAAGAAATCAAGTTTAATTTGACAGAGCTCTCAATAATCTATTATGGCACTTCCGTGTTTTCTTTCTCCTTTTTTTCTCTTTTTTCTTTTTTTTCCCCATAAAATCCGGGCATACATACATTTTTTAATGACCTAAAATAAGCTGAGCAGTTTTGCAAAAATGGGTTCAAAAACTTAAGAAATTAAGTTTCATTTCAAAGGGCTCTCAATAATCAATTATGGCACTTCCGTGCTTTTCTCTTCCTTTCTCTTTCCTTTTTCTCTTTGCGGTTATTGATTTTCGTGTATGAGTATAATACGTAGGGTTGGGGTTCCTGGGGAATCCTCTCTGGATGGCTGCCCTTCCAGCGGCAGCAGAAAATAGATGGCGGCTTCCGGGTAGGTAGTACTATGGGTGGGGTGGGTTTGGCTTGGGGGGTAGGGGTGCTGAGGGGGGGGGGGGGTTTGTTTAAAAAAGATGACAAGCATAGAATGTGTAAAGTACTTAAAGAGAATGTTTTTTTTCTTGGACTAAAACAAGAGCCTGGGACATTTACAGATCATAGAAATGCATCAAATTCGTTGTTTAGCCTGGAATGTTGCAGGCCTCAATAACAAAAGTAAAAGGCAATTAGTTTTCGAAGAGCTTAAAATGTACAATCCTCATTTAGCATTGTTAACCGAAACTCATTTATGTTATAAAGATAGAAAATTACTTGTGCAAGGAGGTATGAGCTATTAACGTGTACAACCCTAAATGCTTCTATTCGAGGGGTAGCCATACTTAAGAAAAAACAATTTAAAGTATAAATTCTTAAAGCAAATGCTGACAAAGCGGGACGATGGGCCATTGTGCAAATTAATTTGCCAAATGCTATATAGGTTTTCTGTGCTATATATGGTTCTAATACTGATGATGCTTATGTTTTTGATAAACTAAATATGGAGTTGTTAGATTGGGAAGGGGAGTTAATACTTATGGGCGACTAATTGTGTTATGAATTATGTAAAAGATACTACGAGGCAAGGTATATCTACACGTATGCGGAAGACACGAGCCACTATCCTTGAACTTTCACGTATACACAATATTAAGGATGTTTGGAGGAATCTTTAACCTAATCGATCATGTTTTACCTATTACTCAGCGCGTCACAAGATGTGCTCACGTATTGATATGGCATGGGCCTCTGATAATATATTAGAAACTTGTAAAATGGAGATATGCCCCAGGGTAACTTCAGATCACAACCCTATCTTACTACGATTTAATATTACACCTAAAATAATAGAACCAAGGCTGTTTTCATCTCCTAGATACTTGTCATATTAAATATTAATTTCTCAGTTGAAAGACCATATTAAAGAATTTATGGAGTTTAATATGGATTCTGCTGCACTGGTTTATGTTTGGGACGCTTGTAAGGCGAGCATACGAGTGTTTGCCCAGCGGTTTATCCTTAGACAAAATGCTAAGCGCAAGGAAGAGATGAGTAATGACTTCGGATATTTTGACATTAGAGAAACATCTCGCAGAAACTCTCAGACAGTGGGCTTTAAGAGCGCCTACTCTATTAACCGTAAATCAGCTGAATCTCAAATTAATTACTTTAAGATCTAATACTAAAAAACTTTTTAGAGAACGTATCAGCTTCAAACTACACAAATATAAGCTGATGCAATATGAAAGCGTTGATAGAATTGGTAAGACTCTAGGCTATAAAATAGCGGATGACAGAGCTAGCTCCTTAATCAAAGGCATAAAAGGAGAGGATGGTATTATTTATAACCAATCTGGACAGATCTTGCAACAATCTGTTTTATACTATAGCAAACTTTATACACCGGAACAATACCCCAGGGAGGAAGATTCACGGAGATATATTCAGAAGAACTGGTTACTAGAGAGGGAGGCAGATATGACTGAACAGCTGGAAAAGGAGATTTCGCTTGCAGAGCTCAAACATGCCATCTCTTCCCTCCCCTCTGGGAAAGCAGTTGGAGATGATATGCTCCCAATTGAATTATATAAATTATGTGGTGAGGAACTGCTCCCCCTTATGTGTTCTGTCATTAACCAAATAGGTGACACTGGCAAGGCCCCTAATTCTTGGAGAACGGCAAAAATAAAAATTTTTTAAAAAAGTACCTACAGAATGTAGCTCTTACAGGCCTATTTCTCTGATTAATGCGGACGCTAAGGCCTACGCCAAACTGCTTGCAATGCGTCTTGCCCCGCTTATGCCTAAATTGGTTAATGTACAGCAGCACGGTTTTGTGGTTGGCAGGGACACAACTGCGCATGTTAACATGGCGATCACTGCATTTGACGTACCAACTACTAATCCATCCCCACTCGGCATGGTGCTCTTATATGCTGAAAAAGCATTTGACCGGGTGGAGTGGGATTATCTCTGGGCAGTCTTAGCTGAGATTGGCTTTAAGACACAATTTTTAAGGAAAATACAGGCTCTGTATGATAGCCCTGATGCTAAAATAGGCTACCCAATATGCTGTCTTCCCGTTTTCCTATATTGAGAGGAACTCGTCAAGGGTGCCCCTTATCTTCGCTTCAATTTGCTCTTTCCATGGAGCCATTTATAAATGCTTTACAGTCTCAAGTACACATTAAGCCCTTTTGCCATGGAATTAATAAGCTCAAAATTACTGCCTATGCCGATGATTTAGCAATCTTTACAACAGATGTTGTTGAAGCAATGGTTGGAATTACGAAAGAAGCCAAAGACTTCGGTGCTATCTCTGGATACAAACTAAACTTGAATAAGACGCAAATTATTTTAAACTACCAGCCCTCTACTCCTATTTTAGGTATTTGCCAGACAGCTACCTATCTAGGTAATAAAATATCAACAACTGTTACGGATATTAATACACTTAACTATGATATGTTATTGAAAGATACAGCAGTTCTTAAAAAATGGCATAAGGTTCCTCTTAATTTGTTTGGAAGGATAAATCTTATTGAAATGAATATTCTTCCCAAATTTCTTCACTTATTTAGGCCTATCCCCCTGCTTGTGATTAAATCTTTTTTCAGAAAGCTTGACGGAATTTTGGGCAGCTATATATGGGGGTATAAAAAAAAAAAAATCGCAGAGCATTATCTTTTTTGAAGTTATCCTTTATCAAAGGTGGGCTCAATTTTCCTGATTTTAGAATTTTTTTATGCCACCTTTTTGGGTCGATTGCGTAGCCTTTTCAACTCTAGTAACCCACTTTATTTTCACCAGTTCATGCTAGGACCAGATTCCAAACGATTTCTTGCCAGAACTAATGATCCCAATTATTTCAAGAGAGTAAACTTCAAGACCGCCAGGGATGCCGTTCGCATTTGGAACGCAATTTTGGCTTTTGATGCAGCCTCCCTCTTTCATCCTAATCTGGCGCTGTGGGATAACCTGGGATTGCCGGGCATTTTTAGCGATAAAGCAGGGAGATCATGGGCCAACTGGGGGGTGACTAGGCTGGGGGATTTATATGGTACAACAGGCTTACTTGAGTTTGAGACACTTAAATTACACTATAAAATACCGGAACAAATGAGATTCAAATATATACAAATCTGAGACTTTCTCCTAGGCAAAATGAAATTAAAAATTAATAGATTCTGAGGTCTGGTCCTGTATTTATAGCGAGAAAAACAAATTCCTAATCAGCGTAGGTTACAAATGTCTCAGCCAGTTCAAGACTGATGATTGCCTGCATCTTGCGGAGAAATTCTAGAATGGGGAGGCGTATACTCTCTAATAACATCTCAACATTCTTTCAATGTATTTATTCTTCTAGCCTTCAACTACAAGCTACAAGCTTATAAAACGGTTTGTCAGTCATACTACACCCCCTTAAAAATATCTAAGTGGTCTGGAAACACTAATACCAGCGACCGTACTAAATGCCCCAAATGCGACCTTGCTGGTGCGGATCTGGAGCATATGCTCTACTCATGCCCACTGCTCCGTGTATTTTGGAACGAGATAGAAACTATTTTGAGGCAGAAACTACTACTCTCTATTACAGCTGAGATGGTATTACTTGGAATCTCGTTCTCCACTTGTTCACTTACGGATCTGCTCTTCATTTTGATTTCATGTGCAAGATTGGTTATTGCAAGGGCATGGATTCTAGCTAATCCACCTCATGTTACTGAATGGTGGTTCTTGGTGAATGAAATTTATGACATGGAATTTTCTATAGCAAAAACAAGAGGGACACAATCGATTAAGAAATTAGATCAAATCTGGGGAGCTTTTCTCCCGCTATGAATCTAATGGCTGCTCCTTTTTTTTATTTTATGCATTGTTTCTTCTTTTATATTAGTTCCCGGGTGTACATTTTTGTCTTTTATGCAAAAATGATGAGTTTATATCAAATTACGATACTTTGTTTATTTATGTGTTTGTGTATGTAACGGATTCTCTGTTTTTCTCTATTGCTTGTGTCATTAATAAACATTTTTTTAAATTAATTATATATAACCAAGTACCTTAGCTGTAATAATTCAAAAAATAATTTAAATTCCAGGACTAGTAAATGAATTGTCTTGACCTGTGGATTTATTTCCAATTATTTGATTTTTCATGCAATTTTTTTAAAAACACACACTTAAACATGTCCGTTGGACCACATTCAGGTAAGCATATTAACACTCTACAATACTATGCATTGCTTTAACAAAACTTCTACTGTGATTACATACATACACAAAAATAAGTTTAAAATTATGCTTGAATGATCATTCTTAGAATGTACAAAATTCAATGGCCCTCTTGCCATTTGTGTCCTTTGGGGGTTTTAGATCAATCTGTTACAATAGACTATCGATTCTGAAGTCTTTTCTTGGATGTCTACTGTACTTTTTCATCAAAATAATACTCCAAGTATGTTTGTCGACGCGTTTCGAACTTCTTATTTCTTTTGGGTTCTCTTCAGGACCCTGACCCGGTAAATGCTAATTTTCTTTGTCCTTTATCAGAAATCTTCTGCTATATTTTATCAACTTCCTTCTGTTCCCCAAAGGATCTTATTTTAATGTGTCAGGCTGCTACGTCTCCTCAGTAAACTGCTTGCTTCAGTCTCAGGTGTCAAGGAACACCAAAAGCAAGAGGTCCCTCAATTATGAACCTATGTCGTTTTGTACATTATAAGACTAACCATCCAAGCAGGATTTGAAATTTATTTTTGAGCGTTTATGTAATCATGGTATAAGTTTTGTCAAAGCAATGTATAGTATCGTAGAGTGTTTTAATATGCTTACCTGAATGTGGTCTAACGAACATGTTTAAGTGTATGTTTTAAAAATAAATCATTGGAAATAATTCCACAGGTCAAGACAATTCATTTACTTGTCTTAGAATTTAAATAGTTTTTTTATTAATTCCAGCGAGGGTACTTGGTTATATATACTTTTAGAAAGTTGGCATTTTGTTGTCTCAGCCATTTGGTGCATATAGACTATCACTGGGCACATGACTGGGTGTGGGGGAAGAGTTGGGCTCTGTGTATTCCCCTTAGACAGCCACACACACTGGGAGAGCTTAGGTGTGAGTGGATGAGCCATCACTGGCAGGATGGGAGGTAGGAGCTGGACCGAGCGGACTTGCACTTGAATATGCTATGGCTTGTCTCCATACAAAGGGATGCATACCCACTGTAGTTTGTCTGGAGCCAGGGCCAGGAAGGTAGGACATCTATGCACTTCAATGGCATGTCTCCAGAAACTTCTCCCAAATTGAAAGGTGCAACTGTATATAAAAGAAGGACCTTCTTCACTACACATCTGGATCCGTGGATACTCTGCCAGGAAGAAGGACTGCTGTTCTGCTGAAAGGACTACAACTCTGCTGGACTGCATCTCTGAAGGAACGGTTGCCCTGCTGTGCTGCCCTTCTGCCCTCTTGTCTGGGTGAGGAGGACAGGACCTGAATCTCTTCAACCCAGCACCCAGAGTGACTCCAAGGGCATGTTGGCTATCCTCCTGATCAGAAACATCAGGGACATAATAGTCTTCAGACAAACTTGCATCTGCTCCTAGATTCTGCCATCTGTGAGTCTACCCTACCAAGTGGTGTCACCCCAGTCCTTCAGCCTTGGAAGTGGACCTAAGGTGCTTGCCAACCTCTGTGGATCCAGCGTAGGCAATCCATCTCCTCTGCTAAGCGGTGTAACCCAGAGCAGAACCGATGCAACACTGCTGCTGCGTGCATTGGACCAGTCGCAAAGACCTGCATCGCCTTTGCAGCCCACAAAGCCTTCAGAATGCCACTGTGCAATGCATCCTTGGTGCAGGCCCTTGCACCCTTAATGGTCAGAAGCCTCGATGATGGACTTTGCATCTCAGCTTATCGGAACCAACACATCGCCCTGAATTCACGCCGCAACCTCGATGCTGGACTTCGCATTGCAAGCTGCATCAATGGGATCCTCAATGAAGATGCAGCCCCTCACATCGCAGCCTCTTCGCATCTAGGAACTGACGCATTGCTTCGGCTGCATGATGCATCGACGTGGATCCTTGCAATAAACTGCAAACCAGGATTTAAGGTACTTTGTTCAGCGTGCCTAACTGGGTCCCTGTAACTGGCCTGTGCTCTATTACAGTTGGCGTAAACTTGTGACTTTGTACCTGTCCAGTGCAAGCTTTTCACTGTATTACGGTTTAAAGTGTTACACAAATACTTTACACATTGCCGCTAAGTTAAACCTGGCTACTCGGAGTGAAGCTACCAGAGGGTTGTGCACAGGTTAATTCAGGGTTGACTTGTGCCTCACCCTGACAAGGATTGTGATTGCTGCTCACACATGTCAGCCAACAACCTATTTTCTCACATTATCTAGGAAACAAAAGTGGTATCGACCTCATAGTAACATTAAAATTGATTTTTTCTCCATGCACTACCTCATAAGATCCATGCCTCTACAAGGCATGTCCTGTCTAGCTAACAGACTATATTGGGCTCATAAAATGCCTAATCAATAAACGTCAAAAAAGACCGAAAGCTGCTGCCACAGGAATTCTTAATTTGAGCAAGTGTGACAAGACCAACCCTACCTGAATGGAATACAGTGGCTACATATTGCAAGAACAATAGGTTTCAAACTCTCTGCTTCACTGACAGGACAATCCACTGTACCGTCTGATTTCTTTCTCCATTCCAAATTCAAACTATACACCCAAAGGAGGGAACCTTAGATTGAGACTGGCAGGGCCGACTAATCACATCTCATTTCAGAACTGTAAAGGAGGATGATCCTTCTTGGTAGAAACATGCAGACTATGTACCACTCTACCCAAGAAAAATAAGTATGATCACTGGCCACATACATTTTAGTAAAGCAAATAAAAGCTGATTCTTTCCTAATACATCATTCAATCAACCAGAAGACCACACAGGCGGCTAGATTCATGAAAAATACAGAGCTTGCATCCATTTACGCACAGGTTCAGATTCACTATTATTTTGTATTTATTTTTATTTTCCATTAGTACACCTGCAAACCTGCACCAACCTGAGGTTTAATGGAGTACTACTGGGAATCTCAGGTGACTCCTCCAAAGTACCCCTATTCCCCCATGCAGAGTTCTCCATATCAAGGACCTTTGACCATTGCGCATGGAGACCCCTGTACCAGATGCACACTCTTAAAATAACATTCTTAGCAGGGAAATCATTTTTCCTCAGCAAGGAGAAAGCCCTTCCCCTGCACCCCCACCAAATGTGGAAGTGAGTCACTTCACTTCCTACACTTGGAGGGGGAGTTAAGATAGGCCTTGACTGCAGTAAATCTCAGATGATTTGAACAGTGAAACGGAGCGGCAGAGCATGCGGTGGGTAAATCACAACTTTGGAATGCCCACTTCCCAACTCATCACATGGATTTAAAACTGTAGATTTTTCCCGACCGCTATACAGCTGCACCCACCAGGAATGCCTTTGTGGATGGCAAGTATAAAAAAAAAAGTACTTTGTAAACTTACAATTACAATCAAATTTACCTTTGTGAATTAGGCCCGGTATTTTGATATCAAATGGGGGAAAGGCTTAAGGAAAGTATCAAATGACCCTGTAGGTTACGGACACAGCACCACTGGATAAATCAAAAATGTGTAGTTCGCCTCCTTCTGTCCCATATTTATGTGATAAACAATATGGTGTTTTAACTATGGACAAAACAGACAGTATCAACAGCAATCATCAATATAGCAATATCAAGCTATATTTGGTAAGAAGTAGCAAGCAGAGCAGAACCTATCTTTCGGGCTGTCTGTAAAGCAAAAGCTTATGAGCTTGAAACCCCATGCAACACTTCTGGCCTGCTTCCAAATGTCATGCAACCGTCCCACTTTATTTTCTCCAACATAGGAAAACCTACAGCCAAACACCTTACAATCAGACACCCGTAGGACACCCAGGAATCAGGTGAAATTTGGAGCGCTCATGCTCCCTCATCAGGGCTATAGAGCACTGTATACATTTTACATATTTTTTATTTTATTTTTATTTATAAAGTTTTATATAGCTTGAACTTTATCCCAAAGGATATCGGAGCTCTTTACAATGATGGAGAGAGCATGTGCTGTGTGTTATGTGGTGTGTGTTATCAGTTGATGTGGAGAGAGCATGTGGTGTGTGTTATCAGATTATGTGGAGAGAGCATGTGGTGTGTGTTATCCGATTATGTGGAGCGAGCATGTGGTGTGTGTTATCCGACTAGTGGAGCGAGCATGTGGTGTGTGTTATCAGATTATGTGGAGAGAGCATGTGTTGTCTCTAACTGATGTAGAGAGAGCATGTGGTGTGTGTTATCAGATGATGTGGAGAGAGCATGTGGTGTGTGTTATCAGATGATGTGGAGAGAGCATGTGGTGTGTGTTATCAGATGATGTGGAGAGAGCATGTGGTGTGTGTTATCAGATGATGTGGAGAGAGCATGTGGCGTGTGTTATCAGATGATGTGGAGAGTATGTGGCAAGTCTAACTGATGTGGAGAGAGCATGTGGCGTGTGTTATCAGATGATGTGGAAAGAGCATGTGGTGTGTTTTATCAGATGATGTGGAAAGAGCATGTGGTATGTCTAACTGATGTGGAGAGAGCATGTGGCGTGTGTTATCAGATGATGTGGAGAGAGCATGTGGTGTGTGTTGTCGGATGATGTGGCGAGAGCATGTGCTGTATCTATTTCTGCCTTAGTTCTCCCAAGCCATACGTAAACTGCTATATAAATAGGAATGTAGAAATATACATAAACAGGCTTTGGGTAAGCCTCCTATTACTGTTCACTCAGTTGGGTAATCAATCAAATATCAATTTAACGAACAGTACAGCATGCATTTAGGGGCTTATTACGAGTATGGCAGTCCTGGAACCACCATACTCGGGGTGGTGGTCCAACTACCGCCAACCCTGTGGGTCTGCCGGTCATATTCAGAGTGTGTCGGTCAGACCACCACAGGTCTGCCGCCACTGCCAGGATCCAGCGGCGGAGGAAAAAGAGGCAGTAATATGTTGGTGTTGCTGATGAGGCACCACCAAGCATAATCCAATTTGCTAATCCACTGCGGGGGGGCCGCCATGAAAAGGGTGGCGGTGATGCAGGTAATAGGACCTAACAAGGCATGTTGTGCCCCGATGGAATTGCACCCCCGTTCCTGCAAGATATAGCATGCACGACATGGAGAATGCCACACTGTGCAGGAATGTGTTGTAGGCAATCTCACAGCGGCAGTCTGCAGTTAAGGCTCTCCTATGTGCCCAACACAACCACCGCTGTGAGACCGCTGCAGCAGGGCCCGCATGATATTCAACTCAGAATCTGCTGAGTGGGTGCACCACGGGCTTGGCGGTCCTCCTGTGAGCGCAGCGGTGGCTGTTCTATAGGAGGACTGCCATACCCATAATAGGCCCTTAGTGGGCACTGAGTCAGCCCTATCAAGTACTAGATTTGTTGTTGAGGTCAATCCCTTTTTGTGTCAGCTCATGAGACAGCCATTCTGTGTTTTGTGTGTCAGTGATGGCATGTTGCCTGCTTACGGTCTGAGCAGCTACTGTTTACAGTTTGCACTTCCATTTACCTGTAAAGCCCAAAACTACACAGATGTTAAATCATTTTACGGGATTTCAATTTCATGTATTAATGATTATTCAAATGTATTTTTACACGTGGTTTTACACATATAAACGGAATTAACAATTTCAACTGGAACAAGTTTCATATGATATGTAGAAATGTGTTTATTAAAATGTTTTATTTATGACACATTGCCTATGTAAAACATCTTTTTAGACAAGATGGATGCCATCTTTGTCACTCACTCCTGCACATTTCATTTACCAACAGGCTTCGCAGAGCACACGGTTAAGCTGATGACAATGGTTAATGCCACTGCTGTAGTCGTCTTGCTAGCATTGAATTTGCTATGGTGCAGATGTAAAATTGCAACATATATTATAAGTTGTTTGTTTTCATACTGGATCCATTCATCAAGAGAAGGTCAGCTCAGAGAGTATTGCATACTTTGTTTTAAATTGGGATGGTGTTTATGTGTTAAGGTATTGACGTTTATTTTCCTTGCCGTCTGATTTTCTGAAAAAAATGATACTTTTACTCTCACCACAGTGATTTCACATTTTTTTCTAATTTGCTATGCAAGAATGGTGTATAAGAACCCCTTGATTTTTGGGATCAACCAAGGATTTTTGAAGACTTCCTTATTCTACTAAGGATGCTGCCAATTTCTTTCACATCGTTTGGTCACTTTGGACTTAAAATGATTTTTTAATTTTACATTCTTTATTTAACTTTGCTTCTGAGAGTGTTCATGGCATCGATTCTGTACTGCTTATTTTTTTAATTTTGTAATAAAGCCTTCTATTAATTTAGAAATCAATTGAGTAGGCTCCATGACTTATTGAACTGTTTTACTCTGCTAATTGATGTATGAGAGGTGCCTTGATGCGCAATTCAATTGCGGAAGAACCATAGGAGGTAAGACTTTTTTTGGGGGGGTACAGTTTTTCAAAAGGTTGGGTTATATATGATTTTGGGGCACAGTTTTACTCCAACACTGTCTATTGCCCTATGTCTTTTTACTGTTCATTCCTTATATCAAGACTTCTCTTCTGACCTTGGACTCACGCTAGGCTTTGAACTTTTCTCTGTGTATTTATTCAAGGCAGTCCTGAGTCCTATATGACACTAAGGGCCCCATTAGGATGGCGGGCAGATCGCCCCTGCCGTGCTGGTGGTAGTCACCGCCGGCCCAGCAGGGGCGATCCGCCCGCAATCCATGCAGAAATGACCCCCGCCATATTTCAATGGCTGGAGGTTTGCGGCAGACGGAAACACAGTCTGCCGCTTTTCCGCCCGGTGCCTGCCATGTTTTGCATGGAAGTGCACAACATGTCTTCCTGGCATTGTGGCAGGCGGTGCGGAGTGCACCGTCCGCCACAATGTCAGGATGCACCCGCCACTGTGGCCGCCCGCCATCCTAATGTGCACCTAAGTGTGGTGGCAATAACAAAAGCATCAGGTAGGACCAACACTAGCAATAGACGTTGAGGGTGGACATTATAGGAGGTGCTGCAGCTGATGCTCAGTCAGGCACATGGGAGCGATTCCTTGTTGCACAATAGTGGTATGCAGAATAAAAAATACTTTAAAAAGCTACATAAACCAGACTTTGGGATGGTCTAAAACTGCTTTATTGGAGAGGGGCGGCCCTGAAGTGGCAGGTTGCAGTTACGGGCGTAGCTTCAGGGGTGGGGTGTTACACCCCTTTAATAAATGTATTTTCTGGTAAATAGTTGGATACAGGTGCTTTCAATCGGGCATTGGGAGTTGTTGGTCGGATGACAACAGTAATGTGTACATAAACAAAAACGCACGCACACACCCTCTCTGCTTTCAAAGACTTAAAAAATGTTGGTTATTTTACAAAATATTATGTTTTCTCTCACTTAGTACCCCTACCAATCTGCTTAGTCTAATTTTAACATTATATGCCAGCGTGATTGTTGGAAAATCTGAAGCTCAGACCCACCCCATACCCAAATCTTACTAACCAAGCTACGCCCCTGGTTGCAGTACAGCTTGGGCCAACACCTCAATTACGGATTACCAGGGCCTCTACAGGCACGCAGATGTGACTTGTCAAGATTGCAGACAGGGAGGAGAAAAGTAGAATCACACTGTAGCCTGCAGTTGGAACCACCCCGCATGCTGTGTGCTGGAAGCACTGCAGTCCGGAACCATGCTGCCATGTCCTGTACGAGTGATGATGTGGGGGGGGTTAAAGATAAGTGACATCCTTTTGACCCTTCCACTACATCTTTTACAATTTTTTACAAATATTTTTCTTTCAAACCTATGCCACTGTGTACTTTTTTGCTTTTATCAAATATAGCCTCAGAAAAAAAAATGATTTTAAATTTACCCTTTACTGGAAAATTCTCAAATATGCCCAACCATTTGCAGTTATGTCTGTCAGAAAGTAAAGGTGGTTGGAAAGGAGAAATAACTACCACAGCACCCTAATTGCAGTGTCTCACTTCAGGCTACAACATGGAGCAAAATTGCTTTGTTGGTTCCACTTGCAGTCCTACACTAGCCAACTTTATTAACTAAATTGGGCAATCGATGGTTGGTGGCAGGTTTTCTCCTTTGATTACTGGTCTTGATAGTCCTTCCAACACCACTGCCTAATGTCAATCTTCCTTTTAGTGAAATATTCTTATAAACATTTGGAAATAATAATTGTGCTCTGTTTTATGGCAGCAAATTTGGTCGATTTCTTTGTCTACATAAACTTTAAAAAGAAAATCTAAATTGTGAAATAAATCATCAAAATTGTATGCACAATATTATAGTGTAGTTTATTCACACTTCATAAATGATGATAAAACAATAAAGGACCAGCAAAGCTTTAACATCCTGCTTTGATAACCCCTGAAAAACATCGACTAAGCAAGCTATTAATGGTAAAGCAAAATAATACTTATAGGGCTCAAGAAGGGACGCTGAGCAAAGGCCAGAATCCCTGGCTTTGCTGAATACCGTTTTTTTAGGTCGATACAAACCAGCAGAGCTGTCTGGGTTGCTAAAGACATCTTGGGGGCATTCAGAAATCTTCCCTGGGTATACATTTCAGCCGTTGCTTACCATGGGCTGTTTGGTTTGCAAATCACATTTTCTGGCTTTCTAATGTCTGGCATTATTTGTTTTAGGCTGTCTAGCATGAGTTCATCCCTCCCAAGGAGCAAAGCCTTTTCACACCAACTCCCCTTGCATTCTTCGACACGTACTCTTTTCTGTAAACAGGCCTTTAAATCATGGTCTCATGTTGTCACATTTCCTGCACATTCAAAGACAGGGGTCAATGTCAGTCTCTGCCTTCCAAGGGAACCTGGTGTTTTGACTTCAAAGTCAGAGGGTTTGTGGGACAATCTTGCTGGATACTGGGGGTAGGAAACTTTTTTGTTTATTTTAAAGCTCACATTTAAATTAACTTTCCAAGTATTTCAGAATAGATCATAATTAGGACCGCACAAATGAAGCACCTTTTTTGTTAATTATGAAGTGTATTGGAACCAAATACTTTAATATGATCTAAACAAATTAATGCACTAGGTGATGCCATTTCCACACATTATCGTTCGTGCGCTGTATAGTTTTATTTGTAAAATTATATGTCCAAGCAAATGTAATGGTATTTCAATTGAAAACGTGTTGAATTTAATGGCAGTGTGCCATCACATCATGCTCACTCCACTTTACCCCACCACACCATTGGCCTCTACTCTGCAACACTCCACTTTACACCACACCACTGCACTCCACGCCATTGCCCTCTACAATATGTGGAGACATTTCAAGGCAGCCCAGCCGTGGAGGACTGCACCACCGTCGCAATGGTATGCAGGCGCACAGGTTTGAAATCATGCTGAGCCTTAATGCGGGATGGCAGATTTACAATGTAAAACCCAAGTACAATCTGAGGCCCACTGGAGGGCTTTGAAATTTAAAAAAATTACTGGTAAGACACAGAACGCACTGGAGGGAATGATTGAAGGCACTACAGGCCCTAGCATGCATTAGTAATTGGCGACACCTTTGAAGCCCACTGTAGGGCAGATTAGCATACATTTTAAGGTGTTCGTCCTTCTGTTGCCAGTGACCAAGGAAGTGATTCCGAAACATGTTTGGCGAGTGCTGGGAGGTGGAGGCTGGCTCCGCTGCTGTCCTCACGATGGAGGTATTAACCCCCGTGTGTGGCCTTTCCAAGGAGGGCAACCTGTGTTTTTTCATATTTAGCGGCCAGTCCGGTCGCGGAGGGGCCCGTCGCTGACAAAGCGGATCCTTGGTCTCTTACTTGGAGACCTTTGTGGACACGGGGCACACAACTGTGAGTGACATTTGTATTGGTGGTGGTGCCATGAACTTACCTCTCAACAAACCCACTGGGGTTAACATTGATTTGATGGAAGGCATCCAGCGGCACCCACTTGGTTTCCAATGAGCGGAACAACAAAGACCATGATGCAACAGTGCACACGCCTACTCGGCGAGACCTCTACGCCCACTGGGGCGGAACTTATTTGAATAACGAGGCGTTCCTAACTCAATGCAGGTGTTCGTCCTTCTGTTGCCAGTGACCAAGGAAGTGATTCCGAAACATGTTTGGCGAGTGCTGGGAGGTGGAGGCTGGCTCCGCTGCTGTCCTCACGATGGAGGTATTAACCCCCGTGTGTGGCCTTTCCAAGGAGGGCAACCTGTGTTTTATATATAATATATATATATATATATATATATATATACACATATATATACATATATATACATATACACATATATATACACATATATATACACATATATATACACATATATATACACATATATATACACATACATATATATACACACACATACACACATACATACACCACTGGTATTGAATGACCCAGTATTAGGCAGTTGCTCAACAAAAACTTCAAGCATTTCCTACAGGAAAGCGCACTCTATGAACAATGATTTGGTTAGGAGCAGCCCAGAGGTGATAAAGACCAAGAATTGGCTTAGCTGCAGGCCAGGCTTTTACAAGTGTGCTATTTGTAAAGCCTGTAAACAGGGAGTGAACACTAAAACGTACACCCCTCCATTTAAACCTAAACTACCACCAAAGCTTTGAACTGCAAAACAGTTTGCAGTATATGTGCTGGAGTGCCTATGTGGCCTGTGCTATGTGTTGAGCACGAAGCTGCAGGATCACAAACGGGTACTCCAGTACATGCGGGCAATCACCAACAAGGATGCCACATATCCGGTAGCAAGACATTTCCAAGAACATCACAACAGCAATATACAACATCTAAAATATTTTGCTGTGGATACGGTCTTGCCCCTTAGAAGGGGTAGCAATCGTGAGTACCTCCTCAGGAAATTGGAAACCAAATACATTTTAGAGCTTAATAGCCAAACACCCTATGGTCTTAATATCAGTGAAGATTTCTTTACCTGTCTTTAAAATGTATCTGTTCGCATACCCAGTATCTTTAAGCTAGCATCAGCCGCACCCCTTCTGTATAGAAATGATATGATATGTTCATTTTAGGACTACTTTTTTTAATTTACGGCTGTAAATCAGAAAATAGAGCGCAATTTTGATTATGCACTTGCACTTTTTTTAGGTTACACATGATCACTGGCACACTAGGGAAAAATCCTTCCCTTTGAACCCATTAGACAAAATGGTCTCAATCAACATACAGCATATAATTTTAGGAATACTGCAGGCAGCATGACCGTGTCCTTATTGTGGCACCTATGAGATTTTATGACAGATCTTCTAGTAGGATACATGTTGTCCATTAGTTAAGTGCAATGTATACATTGTTGTATGATGAATGTTATAACAATTTTACATTGAGATACATTTTATTGCTTATACTGTCAATATTTATCAAAACCTCTCACCTACTGAATTGTGCAGGGTGTCAGGCTGATGTACCATATTTAGAATGTTTTAAATTTAATTGAACTGTTCAATATTTTAAATATTTTGAATGTTTTGCACAATTTTAGTTATTTATGACATTATAAATATTTATTGCGGATTTTGCACTTTTGCACTCTTGCAATACCTAATATAGGATGTATATTCATGGGTTCATCGATCATGGTCATAGTGTAACTTTTATGTCTATTATGTCTTTCCCACGTGTTATTTGCACTGTCACTTTAAAATTGAAAAAATTACCTCTGAAACGTGTCATGTGATCAAGGCCTCGGAGGAGGCTGAAACGCGTTATGGGGGCGGTGCGAGCGTTCTATGAATAAACCAGACATCTGCTCTATCCTTGGGTCTGCCTTCTTGTTTTTGGATGGTATGAATGAGAAAGACTGGTGATATATATATATATATTACTGTTTTAAAAACACCATCCTGCGAGTCACTCTCGTGGCGGGTGCTGTCACACGGTGGTGTACCTCGTAAACATCAGCGCTCCAAAGTTCTCCCCCAAGTTCTTTCAATGGGAAGAAATACAGCACTCACAGGATCTTCAGATTTAAACGGATTTTATTCTTAAAACAGACGCGTTTCGGGAAGCGTCCCTTCCTCGGTGTCTACCTTTGAGAAAGAACATCAGAGTAACAGCAACCTACTCACTTTTTTTTTCCTGGACCAGATGGTAAAAACGGAAAGGGGGGAGGCTGGGTGAAGAAGCTCCGAATGCTTGAATCAAGATATATTATCAGACTCCAAACTAAGATCCCTGGAGGCCTGAACAATGAAGAGGAGATGTGGGTACATATATGAAAGATCAGACACTAGGTGAAATAGACTGATGATAGGAAGCCTGAACAGAATAAGGACCAATAATTTCTAACTATTTTGTAACCATTCCCTATGTCAGATGAGCTTACCTCTCTACCACCCTCCCGAAAACTGTATAATGAATAAAATTGAGCTTAACTATGAAAATGTAAACAGTGTATGCCCATTCAGGGCAATATGACAATAGTTAAACGCAACACAACGGACACAGCACCCTAGGCCAATGATTACCAGGGAAATCGTAGATCATTGATCAAATTAGCATTGAAGCTATCATGATAATCACGCTATGCAACAGAAAATTGAAGCAAAAATTGACACGAGAAAATTAAATATTACAGATGAGAACAGTAGCAATATCATCATGATAAAAATGTTATGTAATATACATTAAAGTTAAAAATTAGAGGACAAAAAAGGAACAAATGAATCGATAAATAGAGGCTAATTTGTCAAATATAGATCAACTATTTAATACTCACAGAGTTGGAACACTGTAAGATGGCCGCTGCAATGAATGAATTGAATAGACTGTGCCGTTTTTTATGTTTGGTTTTAATGCATGTGACCAGGTGTCACAGAAAACTTTATTTAAATTGAAATGTGGTTTGAGTCAGGTTAACACTGACGAAGGCGGCAACGCCGAAACGCGTATGTTAACCTTGAGAAAATTGCAGTGCTGTAATAAAAATATGGCGCCTTGAAACTACTTTGAACAACTCCGAGTGCTCTTTATTGAGAATCGGTCCAGGGAGCAGTGACCGAGTGTTTGGAAAAGTAAACGCACTCTGCCGTGCGCAAAGAGGCACCCGTGGTAAAGAGGAGCAGCGTCTGGTGGAAATGAGTAAAGGAATATATATATATATATATATATATATATATATATATATATATATATATATATATATCAATGTATTCCGCTTTTCCTGTGCAATCCTGCATAAGTTTCAATAACGGATAGGGACCACAGTTAGGTGCTTTCGGTTTTATTCGGTGCTTGTAGACGCCATGACGTGTTTCAGTCCCTCCCTGGGGCCTTGCTCACATAACATTATATATATATATATATATATATATATATACACACACATATATATATATATATATATATATATATATATATATACACACATATATATTATCTACTGGCGGTCGCCAGTAGGTAGTTATAGTTAGGATTTTTTTCAATGTTAAATCTCAAAATTCTATTTGGAATAACTTTGGCACCGGTTTACGAATCTGCCTGAAAATTTCCTGAAAATGGCCTCGTCGAGTTCCGGTTCTTCCTTGAAAGTGTGGGGGGGATACGTCAAGCGGGGGCCGAGATAAAAGGGGGGTCCCAAAACGCGTTTTCCCCATGTTAATTTCCATAGGGCGGTCGATTTCACTTTTAACCCAAACGGCTGAATGGATTTCCACCAAATTTGGCAAAATTGTAGGGATTGGTAGCCTGATGTGCCTTTGCTATGTCTCAAGATATGTGCTGCAGTGGATTTTGAGTAATTTAGGTTACAAAAAATATATATATCTATAGCTGCGCACCGGAGTGCGCTCCAGGCGCGTGACGCGAGGTGCGCATGGAAAGCTGATTGGCTCTCGGGTGTCTGCAAACATTCGAAACAGTCCAGAGCGGCCGCCATCTTGTGTCTCGGTAAAATCGAGACATAAGAGGTGGCTAAAACAAAGGGGGAACTGACCATAAGGCGTCAGGGATAGACCCCTTTGACCCCCTAGGTTTGATGTGGGGGCTATAAAAGGGCCCCGCGGGGCATTTAAAATATTTTTTTTTTTTCGTTTTGCGCGGGGGAAGCGCCCGGTGCGCGCACCAGGTAGCGCACCGGGGAGCGTAAAATGAGGGAAAAAGATGACAGAGTTTTTAAAAAATGAAGTTTTGATTTAGAAATTGGAGGTAGTTCTAAAAAGAACTTTTTTTTTCTTCTTTTTGTTGTTTTATATTTTTTTTGTGTTTTTTGAACTTTTTGAACTTTTTTTGGCTTTTCAAAACAGTTTTATATTTTTTTTGTATTTTTTAAGGGGGAGAAACAAAAAAAGGGAATTGAAACTGGCTCAACTGGAGCAAAAAAACAAAAAACCCAAAAAATTATTTCTTTTTGGGGCACTTGTGATTATCACCTGCAAGGACGATGAGCTTAACGCTTTTTTCGCCATAGGCGATAAGCTTGCCACATGCAGAACAAGTGATTTTAAAATCAGCAAATCTCGGCTGAATGCAAGGCATCACCTCGGATGTTTCTGGTTCTGATGAGGTGGGTTGGTTTCTTTGGGAGGAGGTCCTTGATGACTGGGGGAGGTTACTGGCCAGTTCCCTGAACTCTGCTCGAGAGTAGTTGTTTGGGTGCTTTCTGGTCATGTGCCGAATCATGGTATAGTTACCAAAAGAATATTTTTTGTTTGGGTTGCCCCGTGAAAGTTCATCATTGCAGATGAGGCAAGTCACCTTGGGCGCATTCACCTTTTTTTGCCCCTCTGGGATTGAAAAAAACTGCCAAACAATGTGTGGTTTGGGTTTGTAAGGTGTATTTTCTTCTGGCAGCCATCTTCTTCTCCCCTCCTCCTCTTCCTCTTCCTCCTCCTCCTGTTCTTGACCACCAATATAATTTGGAGCTGGTCCTCTTGGTGGTTGTGGTGGTGGTGGTGGTGGGGCAGATGCACCAGCTGATGCTACTACTGAAGCCATTATTTGGAGCAAAAAAGTAGAGAGAGCAACAAACAGGTCTTCCTCAGTCAAAGGACAAAGTCAGAATAAGGAAAAAAGGTGGGGTCTTTCATCATTTAGAAAAAAAAACTGTCCTGAACCAATGAGAAGTGTTATTTTCAGGTCACAAGACCAGGGGCTTCATCATTATGAAACTAAAACTGTTATAAACCAATGAAAAGTGTTATTTTCTGCTCACATGACCCGACGCGCTTACGCTACGCGCACGGGGGCGCGCAGCGTAAGCGCGTCGGAAGTTTACGTTGTGCGATCGTATTCGCTCGAGTACTTCCGGGTGCGCTTACGCCGTGCGTATCACGCGGTCGCGGCTACGCGATACGTCACGATCATGTTTTCGTTTGCGATATTGGCGCTCACGAGACGCTCCCCGGAGCGCGCCCGGGGGCGCTTTTCAGAAATACGCTTTTCGGGGCGCACTCCGGGGCGCGCTCTGGGAGCGCTCCCCCCAAAAATTAAAAAAAAAAAAATGGGATAATTGTAGGGACAGGTAGCCCTATTCTGAAGTGGTTTGTAAAAAAATTAACTTTATAAAAATATGTATTGTGCTACATTGGGCTTAATATATGTTAGAGCCAAAATATAGCCCAAATGTAGCCGAAAGTAGCCCAATGTAGCCCAAAGATGGCCACCAGAGACCAAAAATTGTAAATGTAGCCCAAATTTCAACTAGATGTAGCCCAACTGTAGCCCAATGACAGAATGTACCAGAGTGTTAAAAAGAACAACTAGAGTGCTAACAGTCTTATTTATAAAATGAAACTTATAGTTAGGAATTAGCATTAACAAAACCTATGAAATTCACTGAAAAAACCATAGGTTTCACACCAGTTATAGTTAGGAATTAGCATTTAAAAAACCTATGAAATTCACTGAAAAAACCATAGGTTTAACACCAGTTATAGTTAGGAATTAGCATTTAAAAAACCTATGAAATTCACTGAAAAAACCATAGGTTTCACACCGGTTATAGTTAGGAATTAGCATTTAAAAAACCTATTAAATTCACTGAAAAAACCATAGGTTTCACACCAGTTATAGTTAGCTGGAAATTTTACTGATATAAAACCATTGAAATTCCCACGTTATAGTTAGTCGGACTCACTATAACTTGCGCGTGCAATGCACTGCTGATGACATCACATATTACATCACTCATGACCTGGTGAGTGACATCACTCATGACATCACTGATGACACCATCCAGTGAATATGTGTCTTTCAGAAAAATAA